>NC_088981.1:114535094-114835094 GCF_963932015.1 Anas acuta
AAGTCCGGTAAATAACAGTCTGTGTTTTGCCCAGAGCTTCAAACCAACAATCTTAGCAGTCACCAACTAATATCTTTGTCATTTTTAACCCTTGCAGGGATCTGCTGGGGGCTAAACAATTATAGTCTTCACCCACCCCTAGCAGGTAAGCATTATTCATTTTATTTCTCATCCTTTCTTCCTGCAAACCCCACGAGGCTGGGTTTTTGCATTGTTGTTTTGTTTATTAGCCAACCTAGCCAACTGTGTGTCTGGTGGCCTTGAAAAACAACACATATTTTAGTGACTGCTGCAGGCGTCTTTAAACAGGCTGCTTCCTCTGCAAAATTAATTGTTGCAAAACGCAGTGCTTCCCCTGTAAAGCTCTGCAAGCTAACACTCAGCAGTTTGGTTGGATTATAGATATGCCTCTCAGATCTAAGGAAAATACTACAGTTTTACTCACAGGATGCAATTCACATTTCTTTTTTAATTGCATAAAGACAGGCATCTAGTGTCCTTAAAGGTAGCAGCCATCAAGCCTAGAGAGGCTGTATGATGTAGGCTGCTGTCCTCAGCTGTTGACTTAACCCAGAGTAGCTCACTTCTCCATTTTCCTCTATTTCTCCTGAAGCCTTCTGAGTTGATTGTCAGCATTGGAAGCTTCTTCCAGAAGGTACCTGAAAAGTGTCAGGGTAGTATGTACTAGGAATAAAACCCAGTTACTTACTCAGATCTGTGGGCACCACTGAAATGATAAAGAGTAAGACAGTGCATCATGAGGAAAGGCATGATGTCTGAGTGACTGAGCTTTGAGGAGACATGCCTTCAGAGATCCCAGATAAGGTACTCGCTTGAGTTTTGATTCCCTGGTGCTGCAAACTCTCCTCAGTCCTAGCACACAATTTTCCATCACACTAACCTCTACACTTTCTCTCCCTCTTATTGTTCACCAGCAGTATTTAGAAACTCCTAATTACCAGATCTTCCCACTACAACACCCTTGTGTTTAGATCAATAAATCACTGTCAGACAACAAAGGTTCCTGCAGACCACAGAGAATCCTTACAGACCTGCAAAAATAGGGCCAGAGAAGACCTTCTGAAATTATTTGATTCATCCTTACCCCAAGGACAAGCAGAGGTCTACCTGAATCACCTAAAGATGCTTATATAACCTCTATTGATAGGGATTCCACAACCCACCCAAGCAAGTTATGTCAGCTTTTCACTATCTTTTTTTATAACATTTCTTCCCTTATCTAAAATTATCTTTGATGAAATTTCAGCCTATTATTTCGGATTCCACAGACTTGGGGAGCAACTTTTCCTCTTTACTCTGCAGTAATCTCCCATGTATTTGAAGGCCGTGTTTGAATCTCCCATCCATCTCTTCTCCTCTTGACTGAGCCACTCATCTCTTTCAGTCATTCCTTATAGCTTCTGTTTTCCAGATGCCTAATGATTCTTGTCACCCTTAACTGTCAGGATCCTAAATTAATCTATGGGTGTTATGTGCATCAGTTACTCAGCTTTCACGAACACCAATGGTTTATAAATTACATCTTAAGAACAAATGCCTGAAACAGTAGCCTCATTATGTCAATGATAAAAAAGCTGATGTACAGGTTGAGGGCAACATTTGTATACAGAAGTGTAGAGAGGTTGATATTAAATCCATAACTAGATTCCTAAATGGAAGTGATGTGGTGTTTTGGGGGCACTGAGCTATTTTTTAATGCACAGGCAAACAAATGGGCTCTTCAAGAATTCAGTAACTCTAAAAATGGTGTCATTTTTCTACACAGGTTCTTAAATAGAGGAGTTCAGTTTGGAAATAGCAAACCTCATGTTTTATCCTCAGAGATTAAAGCTAAAAGGAGAAGCTGGGGATTCCTGATTGCAATTGTAGGCAGAAACTATTCACTGATACCTCTTCAAAAAGGACTGCTAATCTAAGGGTCAAGGTTTTTGCCTGTACTTAGGGACCTGATTTTACATTCACTTTTTCCAAATTCCATTATTCTTAATACAGATACATGTATATACATATTTTACATTTTATGCAGCTGAACACAGGTGCATGTTTGTTTAAAAGTACACAAGGATTTTGAAAAACAAGAAGTATAAAGAGTGGTACAAAATGTTAAACTCCATTTACAGCAATCAATGTGCTAGATGGATGTATTTGCCCAAGGTATTTTGGATTCCTCATGAGAAAAGCATCTGATTCTCTCCATAGGAACAAGAAGATAATGTTTAATAGGTTTATACATTTGTGCACATACATATATTTGTATATATATATATATATACAAGCTTGTATATATATATTTACTATTGAACCCATGGACAATGAATGATGCCATTCATCTCATATACTAGCTTCAGAATTAATGAGATGACATCCCTGAAAAGGGAAAATTGCTACTTATTAGGGTCTGAGATATAGATGAGTTTGAGGGAAAGTATTATATAGTATTTCAAAATCAAAATGTCATATGGCCTGGTTGTTCCCAGTGCTGACCTAGTTTTCTCTTTCCAGATCTCCAGTTCTGATCTATCCCTCCATGATTTTCCAAAACTAATTTTGCAGAGCATCCCCTCCAACAGTATGCAACAAGTGTTGGCTGAGGAGGGGGAGAGGTATTTTGCCTTGGCAGAGGTTTCCCCTGGGGCACAGCACCAGGGTGACATCCAGATGCCCTGCAGGCCTTCATTCCCAACTGGTGGTTTCACCACCCAAAGATGTCCTTCACTCTGCAATATTCCCCTCAGTTAACAGAGCTGATCCTTTACTTCAGTAGCTTCAGCCATCTCATGCTTGATGAGCCACCATATAGTTATTAGAGATACAAGATTAATTTATCTCCCCTTTGGATTATTTTAAAGTTCATTTTCCCAAGGGTATCAAAAATAACCACCAAATTTATTCTCAACTTTGGTCTCGATTTAATTAAGATCTGCTGAAGTCTTAGCCAGGGATGTATTTTCAGGAAATTTAAGTAAAAGTCACAAGTAATTTCTAATCATATTAGGTTGGATTTTTATAAAACAATAACTTGGTAAGAGCTCTTTTAATCTCCTTCATTGCCACTTTCAACACATTTTGCATGGGCCATTTATTGCAGAAAAAGCAAATTTCTATCTGTGAACAACAACAGCAACAAAAGATTCAGAAGAAAACAATAAACATTTCAGGCCAATATCGCAGCTGTTTCATTCCCTGAAAATTTACCAAACCTGCACCTGCATTCTCTTCTCAAATGTCTTTAATTACTACACTTGACTATGCATAGCAGGTATAGCTAACCATGCTCCTTAGAACATTAAATATGTATAGAAGATATATATAAAAGACAATTTTACACAGCTTTAGCCCTAAATTATATTGGCAGCCTGTGTGTCAAAACGATATTCCTCCACAACTATTATTTGTGAATCTTAATAGCAAAAATTACCTCTTTTTTTTTCTTTCCTATTATCCATGACTTACATTTGTTTTGGACTGTTTGCATCAACATCTAATTTTACCTTATTTATGATGAAATCTAGCAAACTTCTGCGTATTCATATATGACATTTAATCTCAGTGTTATGCAGCCTTTTTGAGTTTTCTATAACTGCAGTTGACAAGATAAAGTGTCTAAAATTCTGACCAAGCTGCTTCAGATAAGCATCTGCATATGAAATACCTACCCTTTTTGATCTAGAAAAGTACTGGCTACCTCTAGAGAGCAAGCAAGACTAGTATAGAAATTTCACAGCTTTAGATCTGTCTAGATTGAAAACACCATACGAAAATATAGTCTGAGTTATCTGCTGGTCAGATAAAAAGATCAGTTGTTCACATCACACTAATCTTCTCAATTCTCATTAACAGATTCCCACTAAAACTGATTAAACTTGAGATTTTTTTTTCCCAGTACAGCACTTCTTCAGCTTTTTAAATAATAAAAAATAGTTGGAGATTTTTTTTTGTTTAAAACCAAAGTCAGAATTTAAGTATTCAGTAAAGTTCTAAAATATGCTGCAGGCATGTTTCTTAATAAAAAGTTGAATATAAAATATATTTTTTGCTGATTCTAGTTAATGCAACCATACTTTTCAACCTGCCTAAGCAGGGTGGGGTGCTTTTAGATTAAGAGTCTGGCTGTCAGGGTTTTGGAAGGATATGCATTAATTCAATGACTGACCTTGGGCAAGTCACAAATTCTGTCCTCTGCCTGGGAAACTAGTGTCAAAATACATGCCTATCCCACAGGGGTATTACAGACCTAAATTTCACTGATTCTTCCACTGTACGTGGAGAACTTAAAGGAGGTGCCAGGTTTTACTAGTGTAAGGTAGAAAATAAATGCAGCTGTTCACAGAAAGGAAGTTGTTCATACAAGGCACATGTGCTAACAACAGTGAGAAAAAAGTTGCATGATGGCTAAATCCTACAGCCTTGAATTTCCTTATCCTACATCAGAATTACTCTGATGACCAAAAGTTAATAGAACAGGGACTCTAACAGCTACAGAGTTGTAAAATAGGATATGCAAAGAAATTGCTGTCATGCAAATGTAAGGATCTTCTGTATCTGTACAGAAACCAGTATGGAAGTCTTTCGGGAAACAGAGTTATAGTAAACAGTTTCACAAGATGCAGGAAGATTTTTCTTCTGGCTAAATTTGTAGCTGTGATAAAGGGGAACAGTAAGAACAGGAAGGGCTCACTTTTTTTACAGTGATTTACACAAGATCACTGTGGGTTGGATCTCTCTCTCCATGAATGGGAATTTTCCAGGACGCCAACCTGCCTTCATGCTCGTTTACCCTGAAATCTGGAATCCTCGCAGTCTGATCACAGAATCACAGAATGGCTGAGGTTGGAAGGGACCTCTGGAGGTCATCTGGTCCAAGCCCCTGCTCATGCAGGGAAATGTTTAATGTTTAATATGCTTTAACGTTTAATATTCTTTTTAATATGCTTGTGCAGGGAAATATTTTAATGTTGAGATTAAGGACCCATATAGCAAGTTGCAATCTTTTAGGTT
Organism: Anas acuta; assembly: GCF_963932015.1. Classification (NCBI taxonomy): domain Eukaryota; kingdom Metazoa; phylum Chordata; class Aves; order Anseriformes; family Anatidae; genus Anas; species Anas acuta. Next base: position 114,540,114 of record NC_088981.1, read on the forward strand.
CACTTGGAAAGTCATTTTCTTCCCTCTAGCTAGGGAGAAAAACAGTTTTGTAAGTTTAGATATTGCAGACCATTTCCCTTCTGGAGACCATTTATCTTCTGCATTTCCCTTCTCACATTCCCATTTTTCCATCTATAGCACCATCTTAAACCTCTCCTATCACAGAGGATAAAACAAGTTGTTAAATGACTGATGCTCAATTTCTGGCTGCATGGAGCTCATTTCTGCTTTTCTTAGTCACTTCATCACTGAGTCATGTTCCTGAATCCAACAACAGCTACTCAGATATTCAGATTTGCTTTTTCAGCCCAGATTGCTTTAGAAACGCCTAGAATGTGTCTGCCAGCTCTAAGAAAATGTATCTGTCTGCAGGCTCTAAACTATAACTTAAAAGATTTGGGTTCATCTCTCAGGAGTGTACAATGGTGGATATGCTACTTCCACTGAGGCTCACACCCTATGGGAGCATCATGACCGAAACACCTTTGTGAATTGGCTGTGAAGCAAGGTGTTTCCTCAACTCTTTGCCTCCACCAGAAGCTCAGCCATCCCATACTTCTCTCGGTATGCACAGGGGCCTTGCAGAGGATGTATCAGCCCACCAGCTTCTGCCCATATAGTGTGATTCTCTCCTAGTTCACCAGAGATCACACTGGAGGGTATGAGAAGGGGTCAGACGAATTTTCTACCATCCTCTGGTCCTCAGCTACATTTCCACCAAGGGAAGACAATGAACTTCAGTGCTACCAGGAACTGTTAGTGGCTTATGTTATCATGAGGCACTCACACAGTCCAATAACAGATATATAAATACTGCAGATAGCCAGCAGCAAACGGTTAGAGATTTAACTACACAATGATGGTGGTGCAGGGCATTTAACCTGGACACAGAATTCAGCTGAGTACATTAACTGTTCGCTTATCCTTCATTCCTCCTCTAGACTCATGTTTATAGCTAATTCTGCTGTACAGCTTCTGATTCTGGTATTTCCTGTATCATGGTACCACTTAGTGCTCCAGGCCTGGCCCCAAGCTCTTTTGTAAGAGGTTTGGTATAAAGATGAGTTCTGGGAGAAAAACATTTTGTCATCCAAAAAGGGCAGCTCAAAGAGATTTAAATAATTACAAATTCATGTTAAACTCATTAAATTTTTTTGGGTAATTTGAAAAATGATACTGTGAAAGTTCCTCATACATGATTTAAGGGGGTTTTGTTGGAAAATATTTCATCCTAAACTTTTGCAGCATTATATTTAAAAGAAATAAAAGAACAAAAAGTAGCCTTAGACAAATAAATAATTAAGCTTTGTTTTATTCAAACACATTTTTGTTGTTGTTACTTTTTCTTCTGGCAGAAATAATAAGAACAAAAATTTTGGATCTGTTCCTTCCTTTCTTTTTTTCCTTTTCTCTTTTTTTCTGAATTCTGTCTTTTTTCCATGAAACTAAAACTTCAGCTTTATGTGAACAAGTCCATTTCTACAGATAGCCACGATAAACAGACCTGGTCTATGACCCAAAAGGTAACACAGCAGGCAAAAGACAAGACACACAGGAAGACGAATACAAATACGAATACGAATACGAATACGAATACGAATACGAATACGAATACGAATACGAATACGAATACGAATAAGAATAAGAATAAGAATAAGAATAAGAATAAGAATAAGAATAAGAATAAGAATAAGAATAAGAATAAGAATAAGAATAAGAAATGTCTACATGCTTAAGTATATATATTACACAGCTTGCTACTGCCCATATGATATAGCCAGGACTCAGGAAGCCACGTGGTCCCTCCTTGGCCTATTGCAAAGACACATATGTACATAAATGATATATGTATTCTCTACCAGTTGTGTCTTCAACTAAAGGCATCATATGGATTCAAGAACATTAATATCATTCTGAGTAATCCACTGTGTTGCTGTTACAGCTCTCGCAGCTTCTCTCTTCTATGGAACTCTTCAGGGAAAATGTCTTACTAGATTTTATGACCCTGAAGTATAATGAGTGTTTTGGCTTTGTTCCCCCTGGAGTAAGCAGAATATCTCGAAATGGCTGAAGACCAACAGTTTCAAGCTGACTGTGCAGACTGGAAGCTTAAGGGGAATACATACATGAATTGGGATGAAGGTGCAATTAAGCCAGAGCTGTCGAGTCTCAAATAAATTAATGTCACTACACTGTAGAAGTGGCAAAGACTTTGTGTAGCTCCCTGAAAAAACTATCCCTCTTTTTATGTTTAACAAGGCTAGCAGATAACCACTGCATGGCAGTGCTCTGATCAAGCTGCTAGAAGTTGCTGGAATTACTCTGGTTTAACAAGGCACAAGGTGGGGATGTGGATGAGAGGCTCAGCAGGTGGGTGCAGAGCACCCAGTTAACATTGCTACCAAACATTCATCTGGATTCAGGAAAGGCAGAACTCCCAGGGCCAAAATCTGCTCATCAGCATCATCTGGGAATAGTGCTACCACCTTCCCCGGCCTTGAAGCACTGCCACAATGAGGGGCAATCTGGCCCCACAGAAGGAAAGATGAGCATTTTCTGGTATCTACTATGGGAGTCTGCACACCAATGTGCAAAATATTCAGTGTTACAACTTTCAAGAGGGTGACAGAGCGGGGAGAGAAGGGAAGACAACGACCATGAATTCACCTCAGCATCAAGCTGTGACTTTCCAAATGTCAGCCTCAAGATGAAAGGAACCTCAGGTCAGAATGAGAAATACAGAGGAATTAAACACAAAATTGTGAAGAGAGGGGAAAAAAATCCCAATTCATATTTGGGCAGCAAGAAGAAAACACAGCAATTTTGTTACAGCCTTGGAGGCAGGCAGCATTTACCATATGCTGTCGCCTCCATTACACAAGGAGATAAACCCTGTGGAGTGCAGGTTGCACTGTCAGTGCAGTTTAGATGGTGGGGATTCCTGGCACTCATATGACTATGTCCCAGGGCGTGCTAAAAATGGTGAGAATCTAAATAAAGTATAGGTTCTGTATGCAAAGTATGTGTGCATTAATATGCACGTGCTAAATGGTAATACTGATAGGATATTAGCACTTGCTTGCAATTCATAATCAGGGCAGAAAAGGTAGAATAAAAATCAGTGTGTTTGTGTCTAGACAACATATTAATCAGCCCTCTAAGCAGCCAGTTAGAGTGGGATCCTTAGAGAAAAAGCCTTTACTGGGTACACATTAGACATTTTGTTTAAAGATTAAAGTTCTTCTCATGTTTAATCAGTTTTAGAGCAGGATGGAAAACAGGATTAATTACAGTCCCTTCCATCAGTCTCCCATACCGCCGGAGTCACAAATGATGCGCCTTCTCAGCAAAATGGCCGCCGTCAGCAGCAGGCGCAGGAAATACTAATTGTAATTAAAGAGTCTATTTGGAATCACAGAGCAGAGTTTTAATCAGAAAGAGAATGGAGCCTTGCTGTGTGAACTTTCAGAAAGTAGTTCCAGAGCAGAACAGGCCCTTTTAAACCAGAGAGAGGGGTCTTTAAACTTCTGGAGTGGGTTTTCAGTTTGATTATCTCCTCAGTGGGACATGGATGAAAATCCTTGCTGTGCCAGTTATTGTTATTATTTTGCACTTCCATAGCAGTTACATGGCAAGTCTTACTCAACAGTCTCAGAATTTTGCAAAGGGCAGGTAAGTTCTGATCTGGTCTTAAAATTAATAAATTAAACCCTAAAGGGGATAAGGATTGCCAGGTGACATGATTCTGGGAGATGGCAGAGAGGCATTGGTGGACACAGACCTGTGCAATGAGATCTCCTAGACTTTGCCACTGCAATTCACTACTTCCATCCTGAAAAGGCATCACCCAGTCTGGGGCCATAACCACAGACCTCAGCTGCAGGTCTCAACGAAAGGCTGGGATGCACCTACCTCTCATGGGTCAAGTGTATGCATGACTGTGCAAGCACTCCAGACAGCACAGGCACTTACCAGCTTGCAAGTAGAACTGTGTCCATTCAAATTCGGACTTTGGGAAAACAGAAACAGGTGGTTCCAGGTCCAGGACACTTCCATCCAAATCCTTGAAAAGGGCCTTCCTTGAACCTTTGCAACTCTTTTCCGGGAACATGGTATCTTCAGAGCTCTGTACACTGGTGGGCAGGAGAAGCAGTGTTATCATGAGACAGACAAAAAGAAATTATTGTGCTGTGCTGTTGTCTGCAACTTATTTACACTGAAAACAAACACTTCTGTGCATATATGCGATGCCTTGAAATTTACTAGGTGAACTCATATGCCCATGAAAAGACAGAAAATGAAAAATAAAGTAAAATGAATGAAATCTAAGCAGACTAGTCAATGTCTAGCATGTTCCGTAAAGAAATCCTGCAGCAATCTTTGTATTTTGACATATTGGTACACAAAAAAAAAAAAAAAAAAAAAAAAAAAAAAAAAGGGAAAAAAAAAAAAAAGAGACAAATCTGTATCCTCTCCCACCAGATGTTGGCTGGGTTTGGACAGAGAAAATCATTTTATTTCCAGTGTAACTCCTGTCCCCAAATTTCAAGTTCCCTGGAGTTTGTTTGGGCCAGTGTGGGCTGTCATGGTCCTTGGAGCCAGCTGTTGCAGTTTGAGTACCTCTGGTTCCCTCTTGGATTTCCTGATTTGAGGAATAGCAGTGATATGACCACCAGTATTCACATGCTATTAATCTTTGACCTATGGTAGATGAAATCTATAGTTACTGAGTGACAGTGAAACGTGCTGGCTACTGCCACACAGTGACCAGGAATGCCTCTGCTGCAGTGTGCAGGGCTGATATGGGACCATGGCTCCCCAGGCATTGCTCTTCACTTCCACCAGGTGATGGATTGATTTTTGTTTACAGACTGGTGTGTGCTTACATAGCATTTTGATAAAAAGCACAGGCTGCCCAGTAGTACCTGTTTGTCTTGTACTTAGCACTGTGGCCTGAAAAAGAGGGAACCCTCTACAGGGCCAGAAGATTGCACATTCCCATGACCAACTGAGTTTATGCAGGAGAAATCATGAAGTAAGGTGAAACGACTGAAAGAATGAGAGAAGGAGCCAGCAGTCTTTGATGGTCTTAAAGTGAAGTGTAGGTGAAACTAAGCTCAAAACTATGTTCACCACACAGTCACGCATATCTTATAGTACTCCCAGCCAATGAGTAGCTACTTCTCTCCTAATGATAAGTTGATATGTTCAGGTTCCAAGAACAGAATTAAACCCTGTTTGTTTGTTTGTTTGTTTTTTAAAGAAAAGAGTTTCAAAGCATTAGTCCAAACCAGTACAAAGTTCTTTTTGGATGGGGTGAGAACATATCTCCACAGATTACATCTAATTTTCAAATGGATTCAAACTCAACTTTTAACATCAGTATGTTCTCGGAAGGAAATTATAAGTATAGTCATTTAAAACTGCCAGGAAAAAAAAAAAAAAAAAGTAATTTTTTGTTTATAGCATTAAAGGTTGGCTTCCACAGAGGGAGATATCTACAGCAGGACAAGTTTGTTGGAGAGGAACTCGCCTCACCTGAGACATGTGCCTAGGAGAGTTAGGATGAATCATTTTCTAGACAAGCATCACTATTGAATACAAATCAGTTGAGTGTCCTCTTTATATTACACACCTAATCTTTTGATCACTAAAGTTTAGAGAGCAGAATAACTTGTTGGAGATCTTAAGTGCTTTAACTGGTCTTTGACTAAATGCTTAACACAGCTTAAGAGAGCTAGCCAATTGGCCGTATAGCTCCTATTACAGAAATGTAGTGAGATACAATGACTTGTACTCCAGCAAAGTCCATGGAAATACTTTTAGATTGCTACATGGATACTCTTTAATCCTGGAGAACACTTAGAATTTCTTGACACCAAGTTGGAAGAACACACTTATTGACATTAAGAGTGCAGCAAAGTCAAATAGGCAATGATCCATATTAAGGAAAGAGAATCACATGGACCAGTGTTTCCAATCAATACTACTTGAAAGATATGGAGAACAGGGAAAGTTCCTCTGATCCTGACAGCTAGTGCAATTCTTCAGCCTCAGAAGATCCAGCATTTCAGCTGGCTAGGTCCACCAGTGGGAAAGCAAGGCACTTCATGCTCTTGCCATATTCCCTGATGTTTCTATTTCCTCTCTTGCTCTAAGGCAATGCTCACCTTCTCCTTGACAGAAGATATTCATCAAGATATCCCGTCAGGGTGCTATAGCAGAACAATGCAGCCACAGCCTGGATCCAGCACAGCAGTTGCACAGGTGGACTAAATAAATGTATGCAGATAATGCATGAGGAGCACTGAGAGATGTAATCTCCCTTGGAGGTTTACCAGAGCCCTAAGAAAACATTCTGTAATCCACATGCATTCATCACATTTGAAATCACCAGCTCTTGCAGTGGACTGCGTATTCAGCAGCTCACTAATAGCATAATATTGTGGGATGGATACAAGAGTGAAACATAATGGGAGCTGACAAGCTGGACAGGTCTCAGAAATCTACACACAAACTAACGCCCAAAGCAAAAAGCAAAAATATAGAATAAAATAAAAATTCTAGCAGAAGGCTGGAGGGGCTCTAAACATAGCAGTGTGGGACACCTCCAATTATTTTTGACTGGCAAGTGGAGTCCATGCTGGATTTTTTTCTTTCTTTTTTTTTTTTTTTTCCACTACTTCAAGGCTTTCCTGACATAGCCTCTATGTTGTGTTCACCCATTGTAATAAATAAATTGGCATGTGGTTTCCATTGGACGTGGTATGTTTGAACTGCTACAGCCATCAGTGACTTAAGGTTAGAGATGAAGCTCTCTCCCTCCCTGCTCCATGTTTCTCCACACACAGCTAATATTCTCCCTGGGCAGGAGCAGTTCTGGCAATCATTTGACATCTCACAGCCTGCCTGGTACTGATCAACATTTCTGATTTGATCTCGCAGGCAAAAATCAAGCTCTGCTTCCCCAGCCAAAAGGACATTCCCTATCTCAGGGTTTTTTGCTGAAGGTCCTGACATTTTCTGAAGCCTGAGGCTGAGAATTCAGAGATGCTCGGGACAGAGTTTTAAGAAATAGGATATATGAACCTTGTTTTGCTATACAAACATCAGTAAGAGAAGAAATCCAAGAGGATTGGTCTGGAGATGCACCTTGATAGAATCTGAACCTCAACTCTTCAAAAATTGCCCTTAACTAACAGTTACCTTTTTTCTTTTTCTTTTTCTTCTTCTTTTTCTTCTTTTTTTTTTCTTTTTCTTCTTCTTTTTCTTCTTCCTTTTCTTCTTCTTCTTCTTCTTCTTTTTTTTTTTTCTTTTTCTTCTTCTTTTTCTTCTTCCTTTTCCTATTCTTGTTCTTTTTTTTTTCTTTTGGATTTAAGTTTTTCTGTGCATATTTGTTTGATGCCTGAGCTTTTTCATTTTTGTCAGCCAGGAACAGTACAAGAGAAGACAGATACAAAGGATGGGACTGCTCTGCACCTAGACACTCAGTCTAAAATAATTGCTTAAACTTTCAATAAGATAAATTTTATAACATTATTTCATATTTTATTTTATTATTTATAATATAAAATTATATAAAATTATAATTACATTTTAATAAGATAACATTAAGATAAGACAGCTGATAGAGGTGAAAATAGTCCCAGACTTGTTGATTTTTATTTATTTATTTACTTAATTTTCAGAAACCATTGAAAAAGGTTCTAAAAAAAAAAGCATATTACCTTGCTGGATGAAAGTAAAATTTGTCCTTCTCATTGACACGTAACATCCTTGTTCTCTCCGCTGTGATAAGGGGCATGATGCCTAAATGGTCAGCATTTGACATGATGCAGACATCCCTGTCTTCACTATGGCAGCTCTTTGTAAAACCAGTAAATGTGACATCTACCAGAGATTAAAAAAAGACCAAGGAAGAAAAAATAGTGAGAGAAAATGCAGTAATTATATAGAGAAAAGCTCCATTCTGTGACCTTTCCTATGTGAAATCGCTGCCATATATACATGAAAATCATTTTTTAAACAGACAATTTGCTTTAACCTATACTTTCATTTGGCTTTAGAATACACTGTACCTGAAGTTATATCTTAAATTAATATAAACTAAGACATGCACAGGAAATGAAATCAAATATAAAGTGAGAAACACAAGCATGATTGATTGATTAATTTGTTGGAATCAGTCAGAACTATTCTAAAGATGAGTTGCCATGGATGGTTTATTCACTTGCCAGATTTTAATATAAGATGAGCTGTGGCTGGTGACACATGGTTGGCTATGGCATTGAAATCTTCTATAGCTACAAAATCCATAACTGGCAAATCTTTCTTTTGCAGTCTTTAAACATTATGATTCCTTATGACAATAAAAGTCATGACTGTTTCTGTGTAGCCACAGTCATCGTGTTCAATGCAAATTCTACAGGAAGTGTGCTAACCTCAAACTTGCCATCTTTATTTAGGTAGAGATAATTGCTGTTCATAGAGACACACCAAGTGAAAAAATAATTAGCACAGAAGAGGAGGTGTGTCTGAGGTAAAATAAACAAATTGGTACATAATTGCACTGTAGTAGATAAAGAAAGTGAAAAATACCAAGTAATATGTATTTAACTGAATCCAACTGAAGAAGCATTCAGAAGGATTTCCCTACTATGTCCATTTCCAGGTCCAACATAATGTCCATGTCCAGCTAAGTGTGACAGTCTGAAGCTTCAGCCTTGGAAAAATGAATAATCAAGACAGTTACAGAATAGTCTGGCCAATATAAATGGAAGACCAACCTTTCAGCTTCATGAGTCCCAGCACTTTTGGACAATGAACAATTTTGTGCCATGCATTTTCTGGCCTCTGGCTGGGCATAGTGGTAAATGTAGGCCATAAAATCCCAACACGGCCTCTTCGAGGGTAGTATGGTGGTCGATCTCTGGAAGTTAGGTCAGCTGTATGAGGCTTGATCCTATCACTGATGCAGTCAAAAGTTGAGCTTGTTGCGACAATGACAGAGTTTCTAAGTTCCAGGAATCTTTTCCCTGTGTGACACTGCTTGGCATAGAGACAATATAATACTGGCATGAGACCCACGGTGTTGTCCACCAGCACCACATTGTCTATAATGACGCTACTTCCAAGGTGGAACATCATACCGTAGTCATAATTCTTGTAAGACAGAAAACCTGTGATTCTAGTGCAGGTCGGAAAACCATCTCCCATGTAGAGATGAATTCCATGGAGATTTGAATGGGCCACATTTTCACTGCAATACTCTCCATCTAGCAAACAGTCTTGGCCCCTGATATGGAAGCCAATCCGCTCAGATCCTGCCACAACATTGCCGTAGAGGGAGACACCAATGGCTAGGTTCACCTTTATGCCAGCAACCCAGTTTAACAAGCCCTCTGGTTGCCTGCTCAGAATAACAAGGTTCCTGATGAGAGAATGGCTTTGTCCTTCCAAATCAATGCCAGGTCCAACTGTGTTGAACACCATGTTATCATGCAACATGATCCAGTTGCTCGTGACTGCTTTGATACCACCTCCACAGCTACCATGAATGCTGGATGACACCACTGAGGACTGTTGGGATACGTTCCTGAATTCAATGGCAGAAAGCTGAGGAGGCCCAAAGTTCAAAAATTCAATATTTGAGAGCTGAAGGACACCTGTAATGAGATAACTATAGTGAAATAGAAGCTTCCAGAACTACCTAAGAACTGCTTAAGGATAACACCCGTTTAGACAGCATTCAGGCATATAATAAAAGGCAATCTTTGTCAGTGTATTGCCAGTACTGGCTATTTGTTCATAAGTATGTAAAAAGTTATAGTAAAATACAACTAACCACAGAACAGAACCCCCAGACCTATTCCAAGGTTATTATGAAATATTATTATATTCATGTTTCATGCATGTCACACAGCCACAGTTTGCTTAGACTGTTGCAAAGCACATGCCAATGGATACATCTGTTGTTAAACAGCTCTTCTTGGGCCAAACTGGTCTGGTTGATGAGGATAGGTAAATTGCTACTACCTTCAAACTCTCTCCTACTGGAATCCATAAAATGTCCCACTAGCATCCTCCCAGTGCAAGCCAAATCAGACTTGATCTGTATGTTCCGTGTTAGGAGTCCAACCTCTGCTGCCAAACGGATGCGTCTACCATCTTCTGTGTCATGAAAATGGCCTGGGGAGTTTCAAGAGACAAAATGTGATAAGTGTCTATCATACCTATAAACCACTGCTTTGGGGAATATCCAGCCTGACAGCTTATGCACAGCATCTCTGCAGAATCTGCACTGACATTCAGGTGGGTTTTTCCTCCAGCACCATCTACGTGCATCAACACTAAAACAGAAAGGCCACCTGCCTATCAAATATTCACCATGCTCTTATATTTTACCAACATATTTTGTTTTTAGAAAAAGAAGGTGCTCAATCTTTTCCCTGCGGTGTGGAGATGCCAAATCAATGAACAGATTCACACTTCATTTTTTAAGCTAGATGTGCAGGAGATATTCTTCAGTACAGATACACTACAGAGCTTATCTCCATGAATTCTTGTTAGAATCAGACCAATGACAGCATTAAAAAGCAATTTCCTACAGACATCTGGTTTCAGGTATTTTCTAAAACTAAGTCTTGCTAAATGAATCCTTTGAGAGAGCCTATGCAGGTATCTAGCCTGGAATTCACCTTTGGTGACTTTCAGTATCTCCAGATTTGAGTTAACCAAAATCCTTTTATGTACAATGGAGAGAAAGAGTCAATTCTCAAGTGCAATCCGTTATCTATTTTATACACCTGCTTTAATGGGAGAAGAAAATATAAACGAGCGGTACCTATTTTTCTGCTTTGACACATGTCACATATTCAATGACATGAACATTTACTCTACAAATCTACTTTTGCCTAGGTGAAACCCAGTATTTCTGTTGCTCTTAATTCTTCTGTCAGTCCCCCCCCCTTTTTTTTTGGTTATGATGTCTAATAACTACAGCAGTACTCAAGAACTAAGAACTGCTTAAGAATAATGCCCATTTAGACAGTACTCAGGCATATAATAGCAGGCAATCTTTGTATGTAGTCATTTCATCTCAGGATATACTTGCTATATCTACCTTAGTGAAATAAATAAGCTAAGAATTGTCCTCTGGACTGAGACCAACTGGCAAGCTTCCTCCCTCCACAAAAAGAAAGGCCATGCCCTAACTACTGAAAACAGGGCCTAGACATCTTTGAACTTCATTTTTTGCAAAAACACAATTGTCATATGAAACTGCCATGGAGGCTATTGTCAAGTACAAATATGGACAATAGTAGAACACAGCACAGTCCCAAGTAATGCTTAATTTAATGGAGTAGCTATAACCACTTAAAACACACAATATTTCCGAACCTTTTCATTGATCATACTTACTTCGCCGGCTACTAGCTCAAACAGAGTAAATTTAAAAATAACACCTTAAAAATCCTGGGTTTAAGGCCTCAGAATTTGATCTGTTAATTTTAATTCTTTTATTTTTACTACATAGAAAGTAATAATTTTACCTGGTAGGCTAAAATAAAATTAAATAAATTATTAACAGTGCAGCTCTTTCTTCCAGTTAAATATAGGTCTCCTATAATTTACACAATAAGTAGAGCTATGATAGGTGAAGTAATAAAGGTATCTCTCTGTGATCATAATACAACGATTGTAAATCTATTTATGTATTAGGTAACAAATATATTAGTTTCATGTCACAATCACATTTTTTAATTGAAACTCCAAAAATATCGTTTTGCAATATGAAAAAGGGCAATGTTGTGAATTTTTCAGTTTCTGACACAGCATGAAAATAGTGTAAACGACTTTTTTTTTTAAAAAAAAAAAAAAACTTTTCCACTAAATTTTTAGTTATTTGCTCTCTGTGTTAACTAGCTCTAATTAACACATGAAACACCAGGATCAAAAGTATTAAGCACTGGATTGACTCTCTTTCAAGATGTTCTTGTTAGAATCAACTGTTCAGTGCAATTTTTACCATCAATTTTGCAGTATCAATATAGCAAGAAAAAAAGCATGCAGATAAAGAAATCAATATGCATCAATAAATTAAAACTGATCTTGGTGAAATCTGAGACAGAAGGTCCATGCTTCAGAAGAAAACTCTCAAACAGGAAGGTATGTTTCTTACCAATATGCCTGTGGAGGAGGCGTTCATGGAGTGCTATGCTACGACCATTGACTTCTTTAAGTGTAACTACTTCAGCTTGATGAGCTTCATAGGAAGAAGAGCTGACAACAATATCTCCACCAGGACTCCAGTCCACTTCATCTTCCACCAAAATCCTGTAATGCCAAGATATTAAATCAATGTTATTGCATTATGAATTATGCTCACAGATTTCCTACAAAATGGACAACAGCTTTTCCAAGGCAGATCTGAGAAAGAATCTTCAGGCTATGCTCTTGGAAAAATGCTTTAAGGCTTGCTGCATCCAAAAATGAATGCCTGAAATATGTAGGATAAAATTCATCCTGAAATGCTTGCTTTATACCACTGGTTAGCAAGGTATCTCGTATTGATACAGGGCTCAAGTACGTTTCCTACCAAATATGTGTCAGACCATTTTCAGTGACAGGGATATCCTACTTGGTTTCCATCTACAGGTGTGAAAGAAAAAAAAAATAATTAAAAAACCATTTTTGTAGGTTCTATTTGCCATTGATATGTACATCTTGCACACATCTCAGGTCATTCATAATAGGCTCTGCAGGAGGATCTGGATAGGCTGCACCGACGGGCTGCGGCCAACTGCATGAAGTTCAACAAAGCCAAGTGCCGGGTCCTGCACCTGGGGCACAATAACCCCAAGCAGTGCTACAGGCTGGGAGATGAGTGGTTGGAAAGCTGCCTGGTAGAGAAGGACCTGGGAGTATTGGTTGATAGTTGGATGAATATGAACCACCAGTGTGCTCAGGTGGCCAAGAAGGCCAACAGCATCCTGTCTTGTATAAGAAGCAGTGCGGCCAGCCGGGCTAGGGAAGTGATTGTCCCCCTGTACTCAGCTCTGGTGAGGCCACACCTCGAGTACTGTGTTCAGTTTTGGGCCCCTCGCTACAAGAAGGACATCGAGGTGCTTGAGCGGGTCCAGAGAAGGGCGACGAAGCTGGTGAAGGGTCTGGAGAACAAGTCTTATAAGGAGCGACTGAGGGAGCTGGGATTGTTCAGCCTAGAGAAAAGGAAGCTCAGGGGTGACCTTACTGCTCTCTATAGGCACATTAAAGGAGGCTGTAGAGAGGTGGGGGTTGGTCTGTTCTCCCATGTGCCTGGTGACAGGACGAGGGGGAATGGGCTAAAATTGCGCCAGGGGAGGTTTAGGTTGGATATCAGGAAGAACTTCTTTACTGAGAGGGTTGTTAGGCTTTAGAATGGGCTGCCCAGGGAAGTGGTGGAGTCACCATCCCTGAAGGTCTTTACAAGACGTTTAGATGTAGAGCTTAGGGATATAGTTTAATGTAGGACTGGTTAGCATTAGGTCAGAGGTTGGACTCAGTGATCTTGGAGGTCTCTTCCAACCTTGACAGTTCTATGATTCTGTAATAATACTAGACACCTGCATCTAGAAAACATATCTTTTTTTTCTCCTAACTTTAAACACATTATTTGCTCTCTGAATGCTGAAAGTCATCTCTGGACCTAGACACCAAAATGTAGATGTCCATCTGTAGATGTGTGCATGTGCACTACTAGCAGTTAAGCTTCCACTGTAGTTGATAAAGACCTAACCAGTACAGCCAATAACAGGTGAAAGGTGATCCAGCTTTCTCTGTATTGGACACATAGGGCAGCATTTGATTGCCTAAACATGAGCAACCTGTTGTTGATTGAACTGTCCCAAGATATCTAAGAACTAGGCTAGCAGACTTGACAGGAGTAGCTCATGGAGCATTCCTGAAGGGACAGATGGAAGCCAGGGAAGGGATTCAAAGGCATCTCAGATGAGCTCAAAGGTACCAGATGAGTGTTTAATAGAGAAAGGAAAAGCACTTAATGAAAGCAAAATTGATAATGATCCGTATATATATATGTATATATGATAAATACCCAAATACCCAAAGGGTACTATTATACAGTGATCAGTGCTGGCCAGGTGATGAGCTATACTCAGCTAATTGCTGATATAACAGACCACTGAAAGAATTCAGAGAATCTTGCATGACTCATCATGCAGTCAGATATAATGGAAGTATAGAGAGAAAGGAAAGGCCTAGTGGGATGTAATTAGCAAGCTACATTGCCAGGTTTTCTTGATGTCTCTTGTCACAGCCATTTTCAAAGATAAGTAGGCTCAAGATGAGTACTTCCAGTTTTCTGCACCTCTGAACACTCCATAGAGAAGTCTTTTGTGCTTGGAGGTAGCACTGTACAGCTTCTGAAAGGGCAGGAAAGTGTTACTTTGACTCAGAGCTACGTGTTTTTTAAGGATAAATTCACTGTCAAGGAGGAAGCAAAACAAAATAGAGTAACAAGAATAGGGCTTAAGTTTAAGGTTTTTGACAGTTCACTTGCAACACATATTATTAGCTGAATCTTAAGTCCAGTCCCAGACATACAGTCCAATTCTAATTTATCTCTTCTGGACCCAAACTTAACTCTTGCACTTCAAACAAGTCTCATAAGAGGAATCAGTAAGCAAGAGAAAGTATGGTTTGTATGATACACTGTCAAAATGCTCATCTGCTGAAATATTAATATAGTTTTTCACTGCAAGTAACAAAAAAAAAAAGTATTTCTTTTTGTAAACATAAATACTTCCCTTACTCATGTGCTGACTCATGTTGGAAAATATATGCAACAACTTCTCTCAGTCAATAGAAGAGCCATTTTCTTCAGCTATTCTAGGACTGACTTGCCTATTTCCTGTATCTAACCACATTAACTCTTAACTGGCTAATAGTATTAGTTTCTGAAAAAAAAAAATAAATCTGTGGCCAAGATTTTTCATAAAAAATAGCTTCCTCTCCTCTCCTCTCCTCTCCTCTCCTCTCCTCTCCTCTCCTCTCCTCTCCTCTCCTCTCCTCTCCTCTCCTCTCCTCTCCTCTCCTCTCCTCTCCTCTCCTCTCCTCTCCTCTCCTCTCCTCTCCTCTCCTCTCCTCTCCTCTCCTCTCCTCTCCTCTCCTCTCCTCTCCTCTCCTCTCCTCTCCTCTCCTCTCCTCTCCTCTCCTCTCCTCTCCTCTCCTCTCCTCCAATGAGTTTGTCTTAGGCCTTTTAGATTTTTTTTCTTTGAATATATGCATTTCAGTTTAAAATGAAGCATTTGGAAGAGTTACAGCAAAAGGTGATGAAAATTTCATGTAAGACAGAATCCGGAATTAGAGCTCCAGAGAGAGAGGTACATGCCCATGCTACATGGGCTAACAGTGGTCAGGGCACTTACAGAAGAGATCCGTATACAGACGTTCATATATTCAGGTCAAAAGTTTGAACTTCAAGATGTAGCCAACCTAACAAGCAGCTGTGGTAACTCTATTTAACCTGCCTTAGGAGGTGGTTTTGAATAAGCCTTCAGACTGAAGTCATGGGTAAGTACTCGTGTAGTTAGGTCTGCTGGAGGAGCTGTAAAAGGTTATGGAGGGGCAGCAACAGGGGAGAGAGAAGGTAGGAATTTAAAAAATTTCTGCTAAGTGTTAAGTGAAAATGTGTCTATACCTTGAAAGTTTCACATCCCAGACAAATACCTTACTCTTCGGGCAGTGCAGGCAATCTTATGTTCTCTGACACAATTAATGATCTATACAGAAAAGATTGACTCCAATAGCAGAAAATAGGATGTCTAATGCAGACACCACTTCTTAAAGTGCTGATCAAAGATGTTGAAGATCATGGTTCATATCCCAGTTTTGCCTAATTCATAGACGAAATTTGAATATAGGTCTCAAACCAAAAGGGACACCTTAATTATCAAGGTATCAGTCATTTTGGATTCTTCCAAAAAGAAAGAGAAAGGGAGAGGGAGGCAGGGAAGAAGGGAAAGAGAGAGGAAAGAAGGATGGAAAGACAGAAGGAAGCAAGGAAGGAAAGACAGAGGAAAGAGGAAAATCTTAGCTTCCTTATTCTTTAGAACTGAATCTAAAAATCGTATAATTTTTCTTGCATGATATAATATAGTTGTTCTTCTATCTATATATAGTTTAAACAGTACCTGTCAGAAGGAAAAGAGTAATATTAGTATAAGCCACTGGAATGGGAGCCCAATCTTTGTGTTTGGAATAATATTTGGGCAAAATATTACCTGTCATTGCCAGGAGCAACGTTACCTCCAAGATGTGTCCAAGACTTCCCAGGATAACCACTATAAATTTGCACCTTTCCATAAACCCCTTACAAAACAGAAGCAGAAGAGTAAAAATTAGAGAAATAATTAGAGAAATTATTTAGATGAACTGAATAACTAAATATATTGATACCTCTCTATATATTAAAACACGTTTCTATATTTTATTTTCTATATTAAGAACAGCACATAACTTCCACTTGAAATAGAAAGTGAAGTATGAAAAATTCTGATATTATGCATTGAATTTTTTTGTTTCAATTCACTGACCCAGTCAATTCAAAATCTGTTCTGCATCTCTAATGCTAACCCCTCAGTTATGCTTCAAGTGTTTGAAAGGCCCCATTTAACTGCTTGAGCTAATGTCCTGCTTTTTTCCATATCTTGTGTCACTATAGTCCAAAAGAAGACTGTGGCAAGTATTGATAACTTCTTTAACTCTCATCATCTGAGAAGATCTAAAATTCAAACATGAACCTTCTTTTGTCAATCCTATGGATCCAAATGTTTAGAAGTATTTAAATGTATGTATTTGGATCCAGCCAGTAGCTCTTGGATGTAATTCATCTCACTTCAGTCATGAATTTTAAAATAAACAATGTGAGTTTACACTTATCAGCCTAGGCTGAAAACTTTTAGGGTAATTTGTTTTATCCTAAGAGAGATCAAAGATAAATGAGACAAAACACCATCTTCCAGCACACACTTCTCTCCACTCTGTAAGGTCATTTTAATTTGTTGACAACTACCCTTTACAAATCTCATACCTCAAACCTAACCACTGATAGGTCAAGACCTGTCCCAAATCCTCATGCGTATGTGTTATTCCTTTTAAGTCCTCTCTGGTTTCTCATATAAATACCTCAGAACTTGACATCTTGTTGCTTATTTGCCTAAACAAAATCTCCACAGAAACTCTAGGAACCGACCTAGCAAAAATTACCAGGTTTAGCTCAAAAAAAATGTGTACCTTTCTTAGATATTTTTTTTCTGTAGAAAAATTATACCAAACAATTACCTAAGATTGTTATCCCATAAAAAAATTAAACCCATGTCTCATACCAATACTCCCTGGATGGACATTTATTTCCTCCAGACGATCACAGTAAATCCCTTCAGATGCCCGAAGAAGGATCAGTAGCTTTAAATCCTGTTTTAGAGGATGTTGAAAAGAACCTGAAATAAAGACAAAACAGCAACAACTGACACAGAGGTATTGGTGATATCTGTTATGCTGAAATGGCCCTCTCTTTTATCTCATGGAAATGGTCCCCATGCACTTTGCTCCATGTCATAGGTCCCTCCTGAAGCTGAGTTGAATTCTGTGAATGCCAGCAGTGGCTCAGTGTGGAAATATTTCACCCACACCCCTTAACTTAGCTCCAGGTTCTCCTTGGAGTTAACAGAGAAAAAGGAAAGTTCCTTCGTTCAGTGACTTGCACACATCTTATACAGCCTGCCTTGCCCCCTGGAAGTGACTGCCTCTTCATTGACTTTGAAGGTAGCCCAGAGAGACTGCTCCAAACTCAGATATTTCAGTTCATTCTTAAATTAGGAGGGAATGGGAATGTGCCCTAAATTCAAATTAAGAGTCCCAGAAGGGTTTGCCCAAGGTCATGCAACAAGTGTGTAAAATGACAGGATGTTCTTATTCATTCTGCTAATCACTGAACAAGCATTTCCTTCCTCCACCCATCTTTGCCTTTCTGCTCAGTTATAATTTCACCCCTTCCCAGATAACTGTTCCCATTCTGCTGCCAGGATGGTTAAAGCAGTCTTTCAAACCAATTGAAAGATTTTATTAGAGCAGGGGAAGAGAAAATGCCCAAGAAGTTTTGGTGTGTGTGATGTTGCTCTTATCTTGTGATAAGTCTGTACAGTAAACTGTATTCCAACTGTGACTTCATTTATTTCACCAAGGGTAGTTTACAGTTTCAGAAGAAAATGGCCCAGCACTAAACAGATACTAGTGAGGAAAAAGTAGGACAGTTTTTGCCCTGGAGAAATGTATGCGGAGTCCAGTAAAAGAGTTCAGCATTCCTTTAAAATTAGAGATTAAATCAATTATGCAACAGAAAACTGCAGCAGATGTAGAACTAAAAAATATATACATATCTGTACAAAATTAGCTGGCCTGTCATGTTCTTTTAATATTTAAAAATTACTAGTTTGGAAAAGAGAGTTGCTTTTATATCCTGAAGAAATATTCCTCTTTAAGAGAATTTTAGTTAAGTGAAATCAAGAAATAAATTCATTGTTCTCCACCACTGTCTGATTGATATCTGCAGGTATTTAAATTCTCTTTACAGCTTTTAAATGGATAAAAGATCACGAGTACAAAACTTGCGTGCTCCCCATCTAATACGTCTCATACCAGTGAGTTCATTTCTTCTATGGGGACATGGAGGGACTTCAGTCTTACAGCATCCATCACCCATCTTTGGCTTTCTGGTTTTGACTTTCTTGCTTAAACTCCCATAACTAAATACTAGTTTCAGAAAAGAAAACTTAGTGACAAGCACTTTTACCACTGGTGCACTAGGTTAAACAAATATCCAGCTAGAACTGCAGAAGAATTACATTGACATTTGTGTCTATTTTTGTACTCAGAGTGATTGTTTTCCTGCTTCACCCTCACAGCAAGTTGTGATTTAAAATACTAAGCCTGAAGATATCTTCCCCAGTCCTCAGGTCAACCTCACCCCCTGGGATGAAGTGATCAGCTACACTGATGACCCAAAAAAGACTCAACAAAAAATATTTAGAGAACTTTATATTGAAGTTACAAAGTTATTCACAAATACCTTTTCCTATAACAATGATGTCCCTTTAAACTAGGGGATTATTATTATCATTATGAATTACTATTTGTGTTATTATTGGTGTTATTATTTTACTGCTGGTTACAAAGCCTTTAATATTTCATCTACTTAAGTCAATTAAAAAAAAAAAAAAAAAAAAAAAAAGCTATGTGATATATCCAACTCAGCTCAATTTTAAAACAATTTTTAAGTAGGCTTCCAGGCTTAACAATCCCAGAGATCTGTTTGGAAATGCGAATTCTAAATTCTTGGCTTGGAACTTATGAATCCTTAAAAAGAGACACATGTACACTTAGCAAAAAATTGTGATTTTTTTAATCCTAAAAAGCATGGCATTTTAGAGAATGTTGCCCTTATTAAAATCTCTCACTTTCTCTCCCTCTCTCTCTCTCTAAAATCAGAGACAGAAACAAAGCAGCTAATATAAAACTATTCATAATAGCTCATCACCATATTAAACCTTAGAAAAGAAATCCCAAAAGGAGAAGAAAACATTCATAGAAATTCTTCATTGCCTGGAAACTGGAAATAGTGTATCACACAAATGAACACGGGAGATATCTATGATTAGAAAAAAGACTTGCTTTAAGTAAATTTGGAACAAAAATAATCCTAATACTTGCTTATTTCCATTAATCGCTCAATTGTGTTAAGTCAGTGAATTTAAGAACTTGCATACAAGTGCTGCAAAAGAGTTAGCTCAGAAATGCATTGAACTACTAAAATAGATTTTTCAGTAAGTTTGGATCACTCATAATGTCTCAAAGAACTTGAAGGAACCTAATATTGTGCCAATATTCCAAACAAAGATAAAAGTAAGAACTGCAGGTAATTACAGCCCTGTCAACGCAACACTGATTCTAGAGGAAAAATAAATAAAAATGGAATGTCCAACTTTGAACACAATTAATAAATTATTAAAGGTGGATGATATAATTAATGCCAATCAACGTGGTTTTATAGAAAATAGGTCCTGTGAAACTTCCTTGTTATCACATTCTAATGAAATTACAGGTTTACTTGATAAAGATAATAGCCGATATGATATAATCGGCTTCTCCAAGGCATTTGACTTAGTAGCACAAGACTCTGTGATTAACAGCCTACACAGGTACAACAAGAACATGGCATGTTAATTTCCAGGCTGACCGACAGACATAGGGGCTATAACTCCAGGTCAGTGTCTGGTCTGGTCTTGCAAGCCCTGTGGTACATGACATTTTATCAATGACCTAAACATGTCTCAAAATATTGGAAGATAAATTGCCACAAACAGAGAAAAAGATAGAGAAGGGTCAGCCAATACAGAAATAATTTGAAAGTGAAGCATTTAGGGGAGAAACTGAAGAATGTTCAAAATAGAATAAAATGGGTCTTGAAAAGGTAATGATGTCCATGTAAATGAATGAAGAGTGAAAGAAAACTAGGGAAAATAAAGATAATCCAAAAAAAATGAGTAAGGTCAGAGAAATGTACTTTAGCTTAATCTAAGTAGAGTCCAAAAGAATGGCTCATGAAAATGAAGACATGGAAATGATACCTACCTCAGTTTACTCAAAGGACAATCCAAAACAGATAATGCACAAAAGCTATTGGACCAGATAACTTTCATTACCATATGAAATAACTGTCATATGAAATCACAACTTTTGTAATAAGCAGTTTTGGTAAAATTACCAAGTTGCTATAAACAAAGGACTCACCATCTCTGCTGCACACATGTGAAGGATCTGGGTTTAAGTGCCTGTCTTTGAACTCTGGATGTGAAAACTTCAAGTCACTTGTCCCACTTTATTGTGATGAACAAGCCTTCCATAAAATCACATCAAACTCTCAAATTACCCATCCTGCACGTGAGATGCACAGCAATGGAGCCCATTTCCTATTCCTACTACAAGTAGGTTTACCAATTTAATGAACAGCCTGGTTCATCATACGGTGAGAAGATAAAGCATAGGTGGCAGAGAATTAGGAAAAAGGTAATTGTGACCAGCAGCTGCCAGAAGTGTCTGGTGAGATGTGCAGAAAAGGTTAGGAGGGAATAATGTCTGTGTGTGCTGAAAGCTGTTCTCAAACATGCATCTTTTTGCAGCTGGGTTACCTGGAATTTGAAGGGTTTGCTCATCTGTTGATTTGACACATATGTGCCAGCCTGGGCAGAGCTCCTGAGCAGTAATTTGTTCACTTCATATATCTCAGGCACTTCAGTGCAAGACAGAAGTCAATCTGTTGGTGCATAGGAGCTGAGCTGTCTTCTCAGAGGTAGTCAGGCATTGGAATAGTTTGCCCTGGGAGGTGGTGGAGTCACCATCCCTGGGGGTGTTTAAAGAAAGGTTGGACGTGATGCTTAGGGACATGGTCTAGTGAGTGACATTGGTGGCAGGGGGATGGTTGGACCAGATGATCTTGGAGGGCTTTTCCAACCTTAATGAGTCACTGCACAGTTGCTGTGTGCCTTCACTGTCTCTCTGTTGTCTGATGTCACATCAAATGTCCTCACTGCAGATGTGTGAACTTCTGTGAAGGGTGTCTAAACTGAGGTTCTTCAAGCAAGTATTGGCAATACACAGTGCAAAAATAAATACGTGATAATCCCATGTATGAGAAGTAACTTACACTGCTGATAAAGTCACTACAGTTTATATACTTTCCTGAAGAAGTGTGAAGCCCTACTGCCTGGACTGAGACACAGTTCTGTTGGCACAATGGTTGCAGCTCATTCATACTCCTTCCTCAGGCCTAACCTCTGGAGAAGGTTAAAACGCATTATATGAAAACAGGAAAAAAATATTAATAATTAAGGGAGAACAGAGGGCTGTATTTTTTCTACTAAGATTTTCACTTATTCTGGACTGCAGTCTGGATCTAGTTTTCTACTGGGTTTCAAAAGCATTTTCCATTGTTTTCATATTTCACTTTGATTCCAGATGTTCTTCCTGACAGTTTTTGGTGTGGTTTTTTTATGTTTTTTTTTTTTCCTTTTTTCTTTTTTCCATAGCAAATCCTATTCATTTCTTTCTTAGAATAGTGGGTGTTTCCTCCCTTCTAACCTTTCTTTTATTTACAACATAGCACACTACAACAGCTGTTGTGTGTAAGAAGTCTCTGAGATAAGATTCCCTCCCTTCCATTGGTAAATAGACTTTGCGAAGTATCATGCTGTGACCACCTCCAATATAAGCTCTGTATTTTTTGAATCCAAAACCTCTTGGACTCTACCTGCTCAGCTATTTTGAAAATTGTGGTATGTAGTCACCAGAAAGTATGAAGGACTTTTATTCATGGTCAGTGCATAGCCAGTCACACATTGTTGGTTATCTTTTCCCATCTGTTCCTTCAGGTGTCTCTGCAAAGCAGCTGTAAACGGGCAGGCATCACATTGTTGCCTCTTATAGATGATGCTGCCAAACAAAAGAAAGAGATAAGAGACACACAGCTGTGGAGCTGGAGAGCTGGAGCCAGCAGCAAGAAATGAGGGATGTTTGTCCAAGGAATGTGAGACACATAGGATGAGATTCAGCTGCTTAGATACGGATTCTTAATGCCATCTGAGAGCCCTAGCCCACTCCAAATCCAGTACATGAGGATGACATATATGATCAATAAGAGAACGGTGCCTTTTTAAGCAGAAGCTGGAGGCCACCTTAGTGTGCCCTAAGTGATCCACATTGCCCATATTTAGGCAACTGAACCATGTTCTCAGGAAGATTCATATAGCTGCATTTTAGTTTCTTCATGTAGGTGAATCCTCTTTCTCTGGGTATCTGAGATCAGACAATCTAGCTTAGACTGTAATTTGTTCTAGTTCACTGTATTGGGCAGTCCCACTGGAAAACCCAGATAACATCCTGATGTTCACATGCAACACCTAAATGTTAGTGCCCTAAGCACATAAACCAAATTCCTTCCCTAGATGATACTATAATATTTTTTCAGTCAGTACTAAAATACTACAGTTTGAAGAAACCAATGGCATGAAAAGAGGAAAGACCAAACAGATGGAAACTGAGAGACGAATTGAAGGAGATGAAGATAGTGCAATGAACTTCTCAAAACCCTTTTTCTGTTATGTGGGATGAAAAAGTTTGTGCATCCGCACAGGTGTGATGTGCGACTACAAGATGGGACTCCAAGCCTACAACCAAAGAATCCGGGACTCACACAACTAAAGGTATTAGAGAACTTGGAGGAAGAAGCCTGTGGCAAGACTTATTTGTGCCTCGGTTGTCATTATGAGGCTGAGCATTAATCATAATTAGCACATGAAGCACAGTGATTTACCCTTTGGGAATTAAGTTTGGGGGTTCTTACTAGTTCTATAAATAAATAAATAAATAAATAAATAAATAAACAAATAAATAAAGTGGAGTGAATCTGTTAGAGTTCTCTTTCCACAAGCTTGATAAGAAATATCAGAAATGTCTGGGGTTTCATCTACAGACAATCAAGCCATGAGCTAATGATGACCTTAGGCTTCTTGCTTCAAATGAGTGACAAGACTGACAAGCAGCCATTACAAAATATCAAAAAAAAAAAAAAAGGGAATGAAGGAATGTGACATGTTGAGACTGAAAAAAGAAACCCTATCTGGATAATTACTTAGCAGGTTCTACTATAAAAAGCAAAAAGAGCCTGCCAGCACTGCCAGCAAAGAATGGCTGAGCGCAGCCAAGATCAGGATGAGCCCAACAGATCAATTTGTGCAAAAGGAATTTCAGCATTTTCCGCAGACTTATCAGGAGCTGAGAGCTTTGTTCAGCAGTGGAAGAGAGCACTTTCCATGCATA
Organism: Anas acuta; assembly: GCF_963932015.1. Classification (NCBI taxonomy): domain Eukaryota; kingdom Metazoa; phylum Chordata; class Aves; order Anseriformes; family Anatidae; genus Anas; species Anas acuta. The sequence continues at coordinate 114,564,048 of NC_088981.1, forward strand.
CTGTCTGTGACTTATTGCTGACATGCGTTAAAATGAATACAACCATCTTAGCATAGATCCGAAAAAGAACCTCTGGGATGTTGAGCTCAGCATTTCCTTTTTTTTTTCTGATACTGGTGTGCTGAGGATATTTAGCAAATCACTTAATCTCTCTGCACCTCAATCCCTCCTGCTATAAACTGGAAAAATATCTAATTGTTTTAAGGCATGGCAATGCAGGAAGGTATAAATAAATGTTGCTTCTAAAACGTTATTGCAAATATCACCATCAGATCACCCTGGGTCCAACAACACTGAAGAACCAGGATCACACATTAAAAATACATTGCGGATAGACCCAAATATTTCTCCTGAGTTGTCTGAGGGCTCTAACAGAGGTTTTGCAATCCTTTTCAGAGCATTAATCAATTCATATCTCCCTGTGACTCTGCTGATCATAATTCACACTGACCGCAGATTATGCCATATGCTGAAGAAGTGATGACAGACCCTCCAAGATCAAAGGTGTCCCAACAGTTTTGATCTCCCAGCATTGACTGTATTTTCTCCTCCCAGTTTCACTGCAAATAACTGTTTAAATAAAATTAATTAGGATCTAGTTGATGCTTCAAAAATCCAATTTTTATACTGATGTTTTTCTTTGTTATGTATTTCTGATGTCAGTGAGTTCCCATGTGCTTGCATTCATGTTTTATCCATCTGACTTCTTTATTTTTACCTGAATATAAGATGCCAAGTGCTCTTAAGGGTACCAAAGTAAAAGCAAAGATTTGTTTCTGGAACTTATCAACATTCTCTACCTGCTCAGGTGAACAAAATACTCAAGCTCTGCCAGAAAGTCTTTGTTTGGCCCAGGCCACTGGGTTTGCAACAATGACATGTGATCAAAGACCGCTATGCTGAAAACAAGGCACGGAGATGTTACACAACAGGGAAGACCTGGGGATTTGGATCACATGATGTCAACCTCAGATCCTGCTCAGGCAATGTTGAATGTTGATGTCCACATCTATTAAATCTGTTTACTAAACTGTCTCATTATCTATTTTGTGTCAGGATTTCTTTAGGGTGTGGTAGAATTGGACAGATGGGCTTCAGAACCTTCCTTCAGGCATGGAACAGTCAGGATTGGACAGATGGGATCCAAGAAGCTACCTTTAGGCCTTGAACACATGGGAAGAGAAAGAGGAAGGGAAAAAAATGTTCACTCCCGGTCTCATAAGCAAACACAGAAGCCAATATAAAGTGTGGGAAACTTGCAGAGTTTCTACGCACCTATCTTCTTTACAGCTCAAACTAGAGCAAGGGTTTCTCTCCAGAAGATGCTGGACCATGATTCAACAGCTGCAAATACCTGTTTGGCTTTTAATATCATGACTACTCACAAATATGCTGGAGGGGAGTTCAGGCAGCAAAGTGCCTCAATGTTTTTTAATAAGTGTTTTTAGCAGTGAACACATGCTTTTTCTTAAAACCAATAAGAAACCACATTTAAACTACAAAAGAGTGTAAGTAAGAAATGGCTGAGACTCTTTTAAGTGTATAGATATATTAACCTCGCAGATTAAGCTTTCAAACCTTTTTTTTTTTTCTTTTTTTTTCCAAAGGAAAACATAAGCCAGCAAAATAACTCTTTTGGCCAGTGCTGTATTAACTAAACAGTCCCTTGAGATTAACAACAAACAAATATTGGAGCTAGCTTCCTTGGGGTGATTACACAAACAAATTCTCCTTTTAAAGTTCATGAAACCAATCTTGAGAAAGGTCAGACAGTGATCAACAATGTGATCCCAGCATCCTAAGGATTCCTGTGACTAAATACAATGCCTGGCTTTAGGAACTTCAATATTTAAAGGAAATTGTATGAGTAATTACTTCTGTGCAGAAAAACACTGACCTGTCCATTCCAAATAATGTGGAACAGCCTCAGTGACATTGGGGACTCTGAAAGCACTAGAAGTAGGGGCAGGGTAGCACCTCCCTGAAGTCTTGGTACTCACCTGTACAGTGGGATGAGAAGAACAAATGCCCTGAATCCAGTTGTGCCAAATTAACACCACAATGGGCTTTCCAGGCACTTGGGGGATTTTCCATCATTTTGCTTGCATTAGCTTTAAATACTTCTGTGCCACCTAGTAAGTCCTCACTACTGCCCACAGACACAGGGCACTGCTTCAACACTGAATAAGGTAGATCCTGCCCTGAGGAATTACTGTCTTAGAAAGCAGCCCCATGTGAAGTAGGGAGGACTTTTACATATACCAGATGAAATCTCAGCCACCATGAAAGTAGGAGTTTTGACTTCAGAGGAATGAGGACTGCAGTAGTTGCAATATGTTGCTATTAAATGAACAGGTAATTAACTCCAGTAGATAATCTCTGTGTGGTTAATGTGGATTCTGAGTGTCCACATTGCAGGCACCCAGGTAGTTGTGCTGCATTAGGATGGTAGCATGTTTCTATAGCACTATACGGTCTGCCTTTCTTCCTTCTTTGTCTGTCGAGAGCAGAAATAAACCCCAGGCATTCAGAAGACAGGCTGCTCACTTACCCACTTTCAGCATTCCCCCCACCACCACGATACAGGCTGCACTCAGGATATTGCTGGCATTGGTGGGGAACTCCAGAGTCCCCAGGATGTAGAGACCTCTCAGAGGGGGAAGATCTGTGTCCACCAGGATGGTTCGGTCTGAGAAACAAAGCAGACAATTGTTTAGAACAATGGCAGAGATGGAGAAGCTTGAAAGGTTTGTTGTGCTTGAGTTTAGCTTTCTTTAAATCTTTTTCATTTGTGTGTGTATGTGTGTGTGTGTGTAGAACTACTGGAGCAGGGCTTCGATGTTTGTGTAGCATCCACAGCCAGAGCCTCACCTACAGCTGAGGCTCTATGGTATGACTGTAATCTTATAAATGAATAACAGAATATTTATAATGATATTGTTGCATACTTAAGTCTCATCAAATGTCACTTGAACATAAGAATGAATATAAAAGGCAGAAAGTTGGAGACATGACATTCTCACTGGGTGAGCCTTGCACTGTTTTACGAAAATAAACCTTGATCACCTAATACGATGAAAGAGGAATAAGTTAAGCTATCCAGACAGTATTTTTCCCTCATGAAACTGCAGAGAACAAGGATGAAGGAAGTTAAAAAATGCTGCATTCCCTATTAATTAATTGGTTAACAGAAACCAGGGGAAGTACCATTCCCTCAGCTCCTTGAGGACAAAGCAAGAAGCATGAGTCACTTCTGATCTCATTTCCAGACTCCTTGATCCCTGCTTTGACCAAGCCGACACTAAAAGTACACTACAGCACTGGATATTACCAGAGGTCAATTTATGATTTCCTATGCCAGCTCATCTCTGAAATGCAGTTAAGGTAATTTCGGACTCTTGTTGATCGAGCGCAATGACAGCATCACTGCCACCTCCTAAAGATCCAAACTCACAGTCTGTGAGCCATCCAAATACCACTTAAGCTTTCCAAGTAGGGCATGAGTAAGGACTTAAACAGTGCATCGTTTACAGGTAGCCCACCACACAGAGGTGAATTCCACCCTTAGGGCACATCTAATGATCTTTATTGTCACTGGAAGCTTTTCAGTTGATTGCACTGGAAAGCAGTTCAGACCCTTAATTCATGGTGTACATCTCCTTTCATTATCAACAGGAGTAACAGCTTCCTGATATGATGCATCTCTGAGACAGTGGATGCCCCTGGAAGAAGAGGGCAACATTCAGGGTCTTTCTGTGGAGTAGAAGTCCTGTTTAGGATCTAATTGTGGCTTTCACAGAAATACTTTACAGAAAATGAGAATTTTCAACAGAATGGCAGCTGCCAAATCCTACCCAAGGATTCACTGTCACTTTCCTTGACATCATATTATGTTTATTGTGAGACACAGATACATAAGGCAGGAAGGATTAAGAAACATGCATTTTCCAATGGTCTTTGACAAAACAGTGAGAACAGGCCACCTGAAACACTTCTGGTGTGGAACATAGGAATTGACATGCAGTATCTTGAGAATTGTATCAGTTGTTTCATGGTTTTACTCCTGCCTATAGCCATTAGCAACTACTTTGGACAAAGACACAAATGATCATGCAATAGGAAGCACAGGGAAAGTCTTCTCAAAATGTGTAATTAGAGGTTTACTCAAGACATTTGACATGAAGGTTTAACTCTTCTAAGCCCCTGTCTGCAGGAAACAATCAAAAACTACACAAAGTACACTCAGGAGGGGTCTGGAAAAATATAAGCAGGCTGTCTTAATATTAGCATTTCCTAGCTCTTTGGGTTTGAAGTCCTGAAGTTTCACAGCTGTGTGTAGAGGGGAAACTACTTCATCATGGGGACTGGAGCCTGCTTACAAATTTGCTTGTCTCTTCTCCACACATGGTCCTACTCTGCCCCTGTAACTCAGTCTTCCCACCTCTTCCTTTCCCTTTTTCCTCTTTCTCTCAAGATATCTTCAAGGGACACCCTCTGTTCTCAAGGACTGTGCCAAGCACTGCAGCAATCCATAGTGACTACGAACTCCCCCATCTCAAAAGAAATTCCCTGCATCCTTGGCATCTTTCAAGCATGCAAAATTTTCACAGCAGTTAGATGTAGTAAGTCTTTACAGAGCAAGCACATTTTGTTTTGTTTTGTTTGGTTTCCCCCTAAATCTCATACTGTTAGCACTTGATATATTTTCACAGGCATGAAGAAGCTTCCATCTATAATCTCTTTACAGGACAGGTAGAGTCCTATGCCCTGCAGAGCTGAGAAGGGGAGGCACAGTATGTGAGGATATGAAACAGAGAGAAGAGAATAAGGGGCAAGATGTTGTTAAAACGATATTTTTCAGACAGAAAGGGGAATCTAGTTTGTGAAATCACAGCTCAAGAATGTGGCAAAAAGCTGCAGTTGACAAAGGCCATAAGTATATTCATCAAACACAGACTGAAACATTTTTACAAGGAAAAGAAGAAGTGCTCCTAGGCATACCATTTATATGTCAAGTTTCAGTCTAGAACAGATATTTTTGCTGAGTTGCACATCTTTCTAAAAAGGGTTTTATAAAGGAAATGCTGACTGATCTGTAACTAGCATCATGTATGTGAGCCTTGAAACACAGTCATGTGAAATTTTCCCATTCGTATTGATCTCTGCAAACCTGCAGTTTCCTCTATTTAAAAGAACAACATTTGGGATGTCACGTCCAGGGTGTCAAGTCCTCAGAGGGTGAAATGTTGCTCTGTAAAGACAACAGAAGGCTCCTTTCACAGAAGAAAAAGTTCCTTGCGCACTTGAAAAAAAAAAAGCAAAGAGATTCAAAGGATACTTCAGGATGAATAATACAGTCCTTACAGAATATGCTCAGTCATGTAATAGAGGAGATGGCTACTAAGGGGTTAAACTCATAAACTTAAGGTCCCTAAGTTCAAGAGATTTACTTTCAGAGAATGACAAAACTGGATGGCTCTTCTACGAAGACATTCACATAACAGCAGGCAACCACTTTCAGAAAACAATAGCTCAAACCCAAAAAGAGGCTACATTTCACTATCCATACACTTTCTCCACACAAAAGCTCACAGGTATGCCACAGTCTTAATATTCAGGCGTACAACACTGCGAACTTGCTAATGACTCCAGCAATGACACAAAATGCCTTTGATCAACCGCACTGCTATATAAAACACCATAGCATGCCATTGAATGGAAATGAGACACAACAGAAGAGCTATTATACAAGATACAGTACTACAGCATTCATCTCTTCAAACAGAAAAAGTTCAAAGAATATCAAAATCAGAAAATGAATAACAGAGTGAATTCCATCACTAAACAAAAAAAAAAGAAAAGAAAGAAAAAAAATTGCCAGAGGCTACATGATATCATATCAATACCCTTCAAAACAGCATTCCATCGGCTAGAATTATAACACGTTCTCCTTCCACTCAAGGCGCGCTGCGTCAGGAGTGTGTCACACTGAAAACCATAAACCAAAGCCCTGAAAATCCAAGGGCTTGAGAAGCTAATGCTGCCAGACTGGCATGACTAAACTCATCCAGCTTGTTTTCCAAGGTGGAGAGGCTGCTGAAGTCTGATGCATGCAAGAAGTCCTTGTGGGATGGCTGCAACTCTGGAGGATGAACCTCTAGAGATAAAAGCACAAGTTGCTGCAGCCTGAGCTAAATTTTTCCAGCTGGGGCTGGAAGAGATTATACCCGCCAGGGAGTCAGAGACTGCAGAGACTTGTAGCACACCAACACTAAAAGTTACTCTAACATGAAGGATCCACCTCTGTTGCAAGTAAAATTCAGCCTTGTACAGAGGTCTGTGAACTTCTGAAGTCCCACCAATGCTTTCAAAACAAAACACTGAACAAAATAATTGGTACACATCCCCATTTCCTGACCCTCAGTGAACATTTGAAAAAGCTCACTTTCAGTTTTCTGTGGCTACCTGGAGACATTCTGAGTTTAGTGGGATCTGCACAAGCCAGTGGAGCACAAGAGGTTCTCCCTAAACATCAGGCAGCACTTCTGTGCTGGGTGGGTGCCAGAGCCCTGGCACAGGCCGCCCTGAGAGGGGCCGGGGGCTGCTCCTTGGAGAGCTCCCCAAGCCCAGGGACGTGGGGCTGGGCGCTCTGCTGGGGCAGAGGGGGGGGACAGGGCACCCAGAGGTGCCCCCAGCCTCAGCCATTCTGTGATTCTGTGAAATGGGATAGGAAACAACCATAAAAAGCCATGATTAAACATAACTTTTTGGCGCCCTGATTCCCCATAGACTGAGAACATTCCTGTCCACGGTAAAACACAGATCACTTTGAGTACTCCATCCCTTACCCTGCTGCCTCCCAACCAGTAGACACCAGTGTGCTAAGGGACTACACCACATCCTGCAGCACAGTGCAGAACTTCTCCAGTTCAGCTGACCAAACCTGCGCTGCTCTAAATGTGGGAGATGTTTGTTCTGACCTCAAAGGCTGTGCGGTCATGCTGCACAGCAGCAGGCCTAGGCTAATGAGCTTTGCCTCTCAGGAGAGCTAATTAGTTCTGGTATACCAGCACGCTGATGCAGCAGTGTTGCTTCCAGTCCTAGAACTAGATTGGTTGGGCTGGGCTGTGGGCAGTTCTGTGCAATGCTTCAGGCACAGCTTAGTCATGTAGGACCTTGTGGTATGTGACAAAGGCCCTGGTAAATACCTCATGTGGCAGCTTAAAATGAGATATGATAGGAAGAGGATTACACTCACCTCTGCAGGAAACACAGACAAGTTTTGTTCATAGGTGAATTTGCAATGCAGCAAAGGACTACCACAACCTCAGCATCCAGTTTCCACTCTCCTAACCTAATCAAAACAACAAACCTCCAAATCCTTAGCTGAGCTTTTATTATTATTATTAATTACTTTCTGTGTCCGTGTAGATTGTGATTTGCCTCCTGTGATCATCTGAGCACACTCAACATAATTCATTCATTGTCAGTACATAGGCCACCACTGCCATTGACACTCTTGTGCCTCATCATATCACTCTCTGACACACAACTATGTTTTTGAAGGCTGAAATGCTTTGGTCTTTTAACAATCATGAGATCTAAGTCGGGGTGGTTTTTGACCTGGGTATAATGTGATACATAAGAAGTTGAAACATGATCTGGTGTTGTCTTCTTGCCTTGCTCTCTGAGAGCTATGGATAACAAAATACACAATGGAGTGCAAAATCCAACCATGGCAAAAGGATCAGAAGGAGAGCAAAGCACAGAGCAAATGCACTGCTATTTAATGTCTGCATAAGGGGTCAGATATAATGGAGGTGAGAGTGGAGTAGGAACCAGGGAGAAAGGACACTTTCTCTCTTTCTTAATGGCATGATTCATGTTCAACATGAAATACCAGTGGAATGGATGGAGTACTGTTGTTGGAAGAGAAAAGCAAGTCCACTGTTTTGTGTGTTGCACTTGGACTTTGGAGACTGGCGGTCAGGCCCCTGTGCAGGGATGTTAGCATTGTTTGTACAGACAAATACGTCCTTACATTAAGGGACTTAGACCTTTATGGTTCAGAGGACACGCATTAACAGCAAGTTAGGTTCTTCTCTCCAGCTACTCCTGAATGAGGTGCAGGACACAACTTATGGCACCTGACCTGAGTCATCTGATGAGTTCCAACCACAGTAAATTCATTTAGGCATTTAGTAATCTGAAATGCCTCTTGAGACCTCTACACCACGGCACTGGCAAATATGACTTGGGGGATACCTGTATCCATCTAGGTGTTCACCTGGAGCCCAGGCAGGACAATTCTAGAGTGCTTCAAACACTAGATATCTTCATACAAGCAATATATAGAGCACTGGACTTCTGCATAATGTTATCATGGAATCTTAAAGGGAAACTCAGTTCACATAGATACCCACATTGATCAGCTCAGTAACTCTTCTAGCTCTGCTAACTGGAATGACCAGGAACAAGTTCAGATGCTTAGAAACAGACTCCTCCTGTTACTGTTGATGCACATAGGGCATAGGACCTACAGCAGCTCACACCCCTGCATGGTTATCTATCTGGCTTCTCTGGCCTCTGACCTTAAAAACACTCAAAAAAACACACTGTGCTTTTTGACAGGAAATAGGAAACTAACTGGGAGAAGGAAATCATTCTTCATGTAAAAGTTACTACCCAAAAGTAAAGACAAACAAAACATCAAGATGATCCGGAATGAATGTGTGTTGGGAGGAGAGGCTATGTTGTTTGTTTTTCTTAACATTTGTCAGAAAAAAGAAGATTAAACTAAATACTCATTGAAGGCTGAATATAATTCTCAATTTAATCTGAAATTATATATTCAATCTTAAGAAGGTTTGGGGTTGCTTGGTTGTCTTTTTAGCTTTTTTTTTTTTTAATCAAACCATAAGTATATGTCAAAATAAAATAATGTTTCAAATTGGAAACATTTGCTGAAATTAAAATAAATTCACAAAGTGTTTCAGTAAATCTGAAATTCAGTCAAACTCATAGGAAATTGAAAGGATGGGGCTGTTTCAGACAAAAATCTTTTATCCAACTTTCAACCCAAAATAAATGGACTTCATAGAAGAGTCTGAGTGAAGGGGCAGGGTGATAGCATCAAAATCCTACTTATATGACATATCATCCTTTTCTAAAGTTGAATTACTTCTTGCTACATGCATAAGCTTTTTTTTCCATTTATTTTTGTAGAGATTTAATGCCAAGGACACATTTTGGAAGCATAATACAGAAGATAAAATAAATTCCAGATCAATAGTAACAGAATCATAGAACTTTAGAATCACCTAGTTTGGAAAAGACCTTAACGATGATCACATCCGACCATTATCTTGACCTACCAAGTCCCATTACTAGATCATGTCCCTTAGTGCCATATCCACACCTCTCTTAAATACCTCCAGGGATAGGGACTCCACCACTTCCCTGGTCTGTCTGTTCAAATGCTTGACCACCGTCTCTATGAAGAAATTCTTCCTAATATCCAATATCCTAATATCCTCTGGCACAACTTGAAACTTAATAATGTCAACCGTCCTCATATCTGGAAGATCTCCCAAAAGAACTTCCAGCTCTTAAGAACATGGTAGAAAGCAAAAGTTAGCTGGTCAGAGAAGATCTGAAAAAACATATAGACCTTGCATTGTAGAGAACAATCAACAGACTCACAAACTCTCCCAGCAAGTGAGAAGAGAAACCCCAGACTGAGTACACTTCACTGAGACCCCTCCTCTTCCCTTCCTGTCCTCCCACCACTTAGCTCCCAGACATATAAAACTAAAAACTATGAGCCTGGTTTTCAGTACACCAAAGACATATTTTTAATGACATGTGACAGAGAAGTCCAAACTATGACTGGGGCTTCACATCAAAACGCCAACACAAAGCAACAGAAACTTCTTTCCACAAAGATTTCACAAGCAAAAAAAAACACGGAAGAGTAAGAGGCATGGAGCAATGTTAGCCCCGTTTCCAGAAGTGGAGCTGTGGTAGGCACACAGACTTTTATGGCATCACTCAAATGAGGGGAGCCACCACCAGGTCCTAGAATATGTCAAGTACATACCGCATAACATTCACAGGAACATAAGATAATTCAGTCTGAAGGGGACCTCAGGAGATCATCTAGTCTAACCTCCTGATCAGAGAGGGTCAGCAATTAGGTAAAATGGTTATCCCAAGTTTACTGCTCCAGATTTTGCAGCAAGTTGCCCGATATCTTTGCTAGAATACAGAAGGGTGTTCCTGCAATAAAACTGTAAACTGAGTCAATATTTAAATATAACTTAATTCTGAGGTTAAAATACAGACAGAGGCTAAGGTATCCACAGCAAACCAGCCTAGAGATTATCACTGATACTGGGAATTGCAATAGGAAAGGAAAACTAACTGTAGAAATGTGAAATACATGTATACCCCCTGCACAAAATGCAAAGGTATGTCAAGGGATGAGACTTTTGTTACCTGTGATTCTGCTCCTGAAGTGAAGTCCCTGCATATAATTAAGCCTGAATATCAGTATGAGCGAGTGTGTGTATGTTTGCATATATGTGTAAACAGAAAAGAATGATTATTGTTCTGTTCCAAAAATCACACTTCTTTACTGTGGACAAGAGTCCAACATAACCAGATACAAATGTGGTGTCCCACACACATAAGAATGAACCCCAGTGCCGAGGAGCATACATGTACATTGCGACACAAATACCTATCTAAATGTAGACAGAACCCAGAAATCCTACAGAAATTAACCCCCCCTTCCTTACTAGGTAAGATGATGACATCTTCCCCTGGGCCTGGGATGCTGCAGTTGAACCCACCCCAGCCTTTTTCTACATCCTTCCATGTCTCTGGGTGCGACCATTTCAAGACAGCATCAGAAGGAACTACAAAACAGGACACAGAAAGACATAATTATCATTTTCAGTAGCTGGAAGAATTAACATTTCTTTGATAGTTAAGCATCTGTGGTATTAACATCCTTCTTTTGTCACCGATGAAGCAACAGTAACTGCTTTTTGTTATCTTCCATCCTTAAAAGAAATTTTACAATAGAAAAAAAAATCTCTCCCAGAACCATGTTTTTGGAGCTAAAGAGCAGGAAGGTATCTGAAAAACAGATTGAAATTCTTTGGGACCCAACAAAACAAAGCAAACCTTGAGGTTTCTCATCACACTTAGCTTATATTACGCTTTGTGCATATGCTTCACAACTACTTCATTATTTTTATTTACACCATCCAAAGCTCTGAGCACTTTGAACACAAAGTTAAAATGAACAAATTAAAATAAAAGCCAGTCACCTGTGCTTGGTGACAAAACCAGGTAATCAAAATGGTAAATAACTCTACCAGAAAGCACCAACTCTTCTCATGCATTTTTCTTCACCAGTGCTCTAGAAAACAGACTGAATTCCCAGAGTGTGCTAAGGTAGGAAAGGTTAAAAATAAAATAAAATAAAAATAAAAAGAGTAATAAACTCTCACAAGTTTTTTTTTAGCCTTAGAAAAAACAGTCTTTATACATGTAAATTAATTGCCTACCTTTGCTGTGCCATCAGCAGAGGGGAAGCCTTCAGGGAAGTCCTACACACTAAGTTTAGCATGCCCTACACTAACGCAGACAGGGCCTCCCTCTGGAGGCCTCTGCAAGCACCTACCTCTGTCCTACAACTCTAAAGGAAATTCTGGCATTTTTCTTTCTGAGCAGGGCTTCTTTAGATATTGAAAACATAGGGGCAAGCTCGTGCCTACATGCAGTGGACTAGAAGCCGCTCAGTAACAACGTGGAGTAAAAAAAATTCTCTGTTGCCAGCATAGGGAAACAGAAATTAACCCCAGGTTGAGCTCTTCAAGGCTTGGTCTTCATTTCCTTATCTGTTCAGGGGGAAATGCTCTATAAAAAAAAAAAAATCTTTAAGCTTTATTGCTACATAAATTGTTATTGCTGTTAATAAACAGCAAGGCAGCTATGAAACTAAGAGCAAATTTTGGAGGCTTTCCTCATCTCTGGTGTATTATGCTGTCTGACTCAATGTGTAACTGTGCAGTAATGTCAAACTATTACACTAAGATCACTGTGGAGCACTAAAATACACTCTAGTTTTACATTCCCTGTGACCTTTCTGATCTCCTATGATATTTCTTAACAAAAGTTTATAGTCTTTTATAATGTGGAATCACACATTTATCACAAGCAATGGTAGATATGGCTCAATGAAATGCTTAAATGAATGCCAAGAGCCCCTGTTGGGTTGATAGATGTACAAAATATTGAAGTGAAATACAGCAATATATTTCTGAAAAAGTAGTAAAAAGGAAATAGCGTGTCTCCCAGACCAAACCTTTAAACAGACTGTCACGCACCTGATGTAGGTAAAGGGACTCTTTCCTTCCCTTTCAGTGTGACCTGAATTAAGTCAGCTCCTGTGACTGAAAACAGAGAATTAAAGGGAATTACAGCAAGGCCTTACAAATTAACCAAACTGAACCAACCAAACAAAAATATATAGCAAATGAATTGCTAAACATGATTTTCTGAAAACATTTTACATTTCTAACAGTCAGATTTATTAAGAACTATGCAATTTTCTTTCTACTCATTTTTGTCTTTTTTATACTTTGAGAAGGGATTAAACAAATACATTTTAATTTACAGATACGGAGGGTCTCAAGACAACTCATTAGAAACAGCTAAAAGAAAACATTCAACAATCAGAAATTCTAAGCTGGAACATGAATCTCATTTATCCCACTATAAATCCACAGCAGTTCCACTAACACAAGCAATATTACACCATTGAATGCATAATGTATTAACTGGCTCAAACAGCGAATTACAGCTTTTATTTTGTAGTTTGGTTTTGATTTTTTTCCCCCAAATCTGGTATCTAAAAGAGATGCTTTAATTAGTCAGACTTTATAGTCTGAAGACAGGGACCCTGTGTTCTGTGCTGTGAAAAGAGGTCAGAAGCAATTATCACAGTTGTAACCTTTCTGCCAGTTTATTGTCAGCAGGAGAAGGGCCAGGATAATGCAAATCAAACTAAGAGGAGCAGAAGAAAACTGCTTCAGATCCAGCTAAAAGGCTACCTCTTCTTCAGCTCCAGTGGCATATAAAGGCATTTCCTTTCAGTCACCAGACTGGAACAATCGTAGGTTAAAATAGAAACACTCTGCCAAACACATAAATCTCCTGTCCACTGCCCAACGCCTAATGGTGACCCTAAAATACCATTGGAAGATTTTTTGGGGGGTAGAAGAATTGTATAAATAAAGCCATTGTCAGAACCTCCCTCAGTTCCAGAACACACCAGGAATTTTCCTACACGTGTATCAACCCACCGATGGGATCTCATGCCATATTGTAATTTACTTATTTTATCTTTAAACAAGTCTCTGTACATTCAAATTGTGAGAACGTCCCTTCCCTACCTCCCTCCTTTTCTCCCAGTGCAACTGAGCAAATTTAAAATAACTGAGGTTCATTAATTTTAAGTGTTCAATAAATTAGTATGAATAATCAAAAAACTTGATTCTTTCTGATAATTACTATTTGATGTCAGTTGAAAGCACTCGATTGAGTTAGCAGCATATGCTCCTATGCCAAATGAGGCTTCCATAATTAAACAGAAACTGATTCCATGAGGTTTTTCTCATGTCTGATTAATTAGTAATCAGGTGCCTCGGCCCTGTTCTTCAGTGACACCTTCTTTCTCGATGGTAGCTGTGGTCTGATCTATATTCACTCAAGCCAATCTGCCCCAAATCATCACACAGTGCTCGAACTGAACAACATCATGCCCTTGGGTGGCCATAAGGTGAACCTCTGAGAGGAAAAAATGACATGAAGATGCTAATTTAAAGTCTTTAGCATATTGTTCATCTAGCTTTTAGACAATACTCATCTATAGGTACTTACCTCCCCCAAAATTAACCCTTGCAAAGGGCATACTTCTCACTGAACATTAAATGATGACAAGCTAGTCAGCCTGAACTCTCACAGTACCACTGGAGGTATGAGCTATTCATCCATCTTTTTGTACACATCAAGGATGAGATATGCTGTAGTGAGATACTTTTCTCTCCCTCTCTTGACTATAAAGGAGGGAAGGGTAAGCTTAGACAACTACTGTTAGATACCTGAATCAGGTGAAGTTAATCCCTCTGGCATAGATCTTCCTCTAGGCTACCCCAACTAGCAGCACCTTCAGACCAGCAGTCTGGGACCATGAGGTTCCTCACAAATAACAATAACCCACCTTGGAAAGCCAGTTTTGATCTTTTGTTTTCTATTTATGGTGGCCTTCCTTATCTTGTCAATTGTGGCAGGGCAAATTTGGAATCAAAGGTGTTACATGAATACACAGTAGTGTTAGGAAAAGTGAGAAAACCAAGCCCTGACATTATCCTTTTATCAATAAACAGGTTTTGTCATTTTTTATTTTTTTCCCCTTAATTTTGAAGGCACTAAAGTGTAATCATCTAATTAAGGATGTATGTATTGTTGAGAGAAAAGCTGTTCTTCTAATTAAATCCTCAGGGAACATAAAATCTGATCGATTTGCTATATAGATCTCATAAAGGGGTTCAGTCCCCTTACACAGTGAAGAAAGGAACTGTTAAGAGGTGCAGCCATGTTCTGAGTCAGATGCAGAACAAAAGACTCTCATATTTGAAGTGTCATCCAACCACACAGTGTGACAATTCAAACCATTATAAGCCATCGATACCCTATGCAGGAATGTGGGGCTGAATTCTCTACAGCCCTGACACTTGCACAATTATTAATGTCAACTGAGTATAAAGTGCAACGGGTGTGAATCAGTAGCATTTTGTTGCTTTTTCCCAGAAAAACTCACAAAAACTGATTAAAGAAGGAAAGATACAGGCCTGGAGAATAATCAAGACCACAGTGACATAGTCCGTTTGTTTTGTTTTGCTGTTGAGTATGTTATTATTGTTTCTGTACAGGACAGGAAGAGATATAGGCAGTACAGACGAAGGACATCATTAGTAAACATTGAATTAAGGTGACTCTTCACAAAATTTAGTTATAAGGCTCCAGGGTTTAGTTGTATAAAACCTTTATAAGGCTCATCAATTTTCTGTCTTATTACAGCTCTTCCTGGATGCTTGGGCTGTGAATCATAAATATAGGCCTTCTTGACTATACTCCCAGTAACTTTCTTCTGGTTTAGGGCTCCTTGAGTGAACATGAAGGAGGAGCAACCTAGTCTTTTATCAGCTTTGCAGTGACAGGGAATTTTGCCTGTGGATATTAGGAAGGGCTGAAACCAGGATAAATGGCTCCAATAGCCTGACTTACAAATAACAAGCAACTCTATGCTATTTAACATCAATTGGGCTAACATACATCACAGGCGAATCAAAACTTTTAGACACCACAATCAACAACACAGTGAGACACACCTCTAGAAACTGGAGAAGCTCGGATAGGATATTTTGCCACCATCTGCCAGGGACTGTTAGAGGAGGAACCCAGAAATATGGTATCCTGGGGACACTGTAGTGAGGAGAAGTGATGTAAAAATATATCTGGGCTACTGGAGACTGATTCCTCCTTACAGCAGATTAGCATTTGCAGTGATGGAGATGAATGCACGAGCTTCCTCCTGAAGATATCACACAGTCAAAAGACCATCTCTGAAAGAATTATAATGCGTTTCTTTATTTCTACAACTGACCTGTGGAAACTACTGATGTGGGGTGAATTTTATTGAGCTGGAAGAACAGAGTCATGCCTGTACAACCAGACCCCAAATAAATTAATTTTCAGGTCTTTCGCCTAGGATTCCCCTTTTTCCCTGAGCAATAAGGCTGAAGAAAAATTATTTATTTATTTTCTGTATTTTAATACTAGAAACAACCATTCTTAAGAGCCTGTTTTTCTCCTATACAAAGCAGATACAACAACCCATGGAGTAAAATGGAAATGAGATCATTCTTTAGGAATTCAGAAAGACAATAAGCATAATCAAATTATTTTTTTTAACAACTACAGAAACTCCAAACCTGCTTCTGACACAGCAGTAATAGGAGGCTGGGCCTCAGGCCTTCTTAACAACTCACACATGAGCAGCCTGAGCAAAGTCAGCAGAATGACCTGTCTCCACAAAAGCTGTGTCTACTGAAAAATGTATTTGGGGTAAATAAAAAGTTTGATAATCCTTTCAGTGATGTTTGCAATAATGTTTGTGACAAGCCATTCAATTTTAGAAAAAAAAAAAAAAAAGCCAAGAGGGATGTGGAGATGAAGCAAGCCAACACTTTGTTTTATTCCAAAAGAAAATGGTTTAAACATTTCAAAAGTGAACAAAAAGGAAACAACATCTCTCTGGTTTTTAGCCAATTCTAGTATTGCCCAGAGACCTTAACCAAGGAGCAGTACCATGCTGTGGTACCATATGCTCGTATTTGTAACAGACTTAAAAAGCTCATAATGTTATTATTGTAATTTACACAGGACATTTCTCCTAAAAATATCCCAGATGTCCCAGTGTGACGTTTCTTTCCACCTCTGTTGTTACAATAAGGGTGTTTTGTTTTGATGCAGCATGGTCACATCATGTGAAGGCCACCCTCCTGAAACATGGTTGTGCCACAATGGATCGGTATTTAGGAAGCCACACACTGGAGCCCATCAGTGACCTTTGAGGAGTACCTCTTTTATGATATGGGGCGCCCCAGAGACAAACAGGGTGATGCTACAGAGACTGAGTAATGTCAGAGCAAAGCTACTGATGTAGAAATGACTGAAGCCCTTGGATTCCATTGGCACAAGATGGCCCTGGCATCCTCACTTTCCCTTCACCCTGCACCAGTGGTGAACGTGGCTCTTGCTCCTTGAATGCCGATCCCTTTGCATGGTCTGAAAAGATTATTTTCAAAAGGAATCATGGGTTGGTTAACAGGGATGATGTATGTAGGGAGCAGCAAGCACTTTTGTTAAAGGATCTCTGCATAGGTGCCCCACATGGCAGAAACACTCTCCGTTACAATTATTTCTCCCCATTCAGCTTCCCTTTCATTGTGCCACGCCAAGGTCTCATTTACAAAAGTGCGAGCATGCAACGCATCAGGGCAACTTAACTCCTTTAATCCCCTCCATACGGTACATTTTCTTGCCTTTTGTGTCAGACAGACATTTTTTTTCTTCCCCAAAGAGAAACACTTGCATGTCGCTGGGCAATTTTGGACGGGGGGAGCGTGCACAGCGCCTGAGCCGGACGCGAGCTGCCGGCCAAGGTGGCTTCGTTCAGCTGCCCGCTTCGTTTGAATAACAATATCTTCTCCACCATCAGGTCTTCCCTCCCCTTCTCCTCCTTTTTTCCCCCTGTGTGAATTCGGGAGCCTGCCCGTGAATGAGCTGGCATCTGATACGTATTTACCGACGTTAATTTTGGATGTAACGCACCCCTGCCACTTCCCCGCCGTTTGCCCTAAAAGGCTTTCCAGCGGGCACAAAGGCAGAGGGTCAAAAGTAAGGTGACCCCTGACAGAATGTACAATTATTAGAACGAAGCGGGACACAAGCAGCTGTCGAAACCCCACCGGCACGGCAAAGTGCTTCCAAAAGTCGGCGTATGAATAATACGCCGGAGCTCTCCCCTCCGCCCCGCCAGGGCCAGCGACGTTGTGCGGGAAGAATGATGGCCTTCCCGAGCAGCTGCAATAATTGTGTCCCCATTGTCCCCTGGCCCTCCCCCGGCCACCCCCTACAAGTGCCCATTGTGGGCGCGGGGTCGGGTGATTATATGCTTGGGCTGATGCCGTTTGCGCCCAGCTGCCCGGCTGCTGACACACGAGCACCGAGAGGGGGGACCCGCGTCTGCGAGACGGGCCTCCAACATACCAGACCTTTTACATAAGTCAAACAGGAACAAATGACTCTTTATCGGCCCCTTCTCCCTTTGAAGTGGCGGCTGCTTATGGGTCCTTACAGCTTTTCCTCCTTAGCCCGAGCAAACATCCTCCTTTTGATATGCTACATGCTCATTATCTCTGCCCCATTTAATGATTTTTGATTGAAGGGTGGCAGCGCGGTTGCCAAGAGGGTAGCTAAAGAGGCTCCACACAGGCAGGACTACAAGAAAGGCTTTCCTTGTGCAGCAGCCTAAATTTGGAGTTTCTTAACAGTGTGTTCTTGTTCTTAGCAGCAGATAAGGGCTGAGCGTGAAATTCTTAATTAAGCAGTAAATAGAGAGTGGGGTGTCAGCAGATGCAGCCTGTAGCCATGGAGACCAAGTCACATGAAGGAGGGAGCTGAGACTAAACGCCGGCCCCAGGCTCAGGCATGACTGACAGCTGAAGAATCCGACAAAGCTTGTAAACGGGATTAATTAGTGGGCTAATTATTTCATATAGTTAAATGTAACTAAAAAATAAAAACAGCTTGCAGAGTTAGGCGGCGAAGTGTTCTGAAGGCCAGGCCTTCAAGCGTTGTCCTCTCTGGGTTGGTGCTTGGACTTGTAGGGCTTTAAGGCCAGAAGGGACTATTGTGGCAGCCGTCCCCGACCTCCTATGGAGCATGAATCCTGCCCCATGAGGATTCTAATAGCTTCTCACAGAGCTGGAGCATATTTCTCTGAAAAGAAGCCCAACTATCATCTAAGGACCTTGAGTGATGGAAAGTCCACCACATGCCACGAGTCTGCTCTGATGGCTAATTATCCTCACCCTCTCAGCCTGCACAGAGATTAGGAGAGAAATTAAACGGCACACCAGGGCTACGAATCTGTTCACTTTATTTCAGGCTTTTACCCTACCAACAGTGTTAGATATTAGGTACTCAACACTGAATTATTGATCTCACTGCTATAAAAGTCCTGGCTGAAAATGTTCATAGCATGAATTATACATGTTAGGTGTTTTCATAAATTTTCCCTCGTGTATTCTGGGTGATTGTTTCTCTCTATATTAAAATGAGAAACAACATCGAGCTCTTCGTATAATAAAAATCAGAATGAAAGGAAGGCAAATGAGGAACAAGAATGTATCTATGATGCAAGAGTGATATATGCTGGCCTGATCACCTTTTCCCAGTCTTCCCAAGGCCATCATCTCCTCTATTTTCAACAGTAAAAAGAGAGCAAGAAATAGCATCTTCTGAGCTTTCCCATGCTGCTCTATTTATGAAACTGCAACTCAGGATATGCAAACTGGAAAAAGGTTGACTTTCATATTTGCAAGAATAAATTTGCACTGTGAGAAAACTGAAGTAATTTTTAAAAAGCAATATTTTTTTTCAGTGGATACCTAACATGATCTCTACTCAACAGCTATATCTGCACTAGCAGACTAAACAAGGCAGAGCTATGGGACTAAGAACTGGCTCCCAGTAATCTGCATGGCAATATTGCTGGCCAACTTTCTGGCACGTCTTTGGCCCAGACCAGTGCACTCTCCCAGATGGTGACCATTATGGTTTGGGAGTTAGCACAGGACAGGGATCTTTCCTAATTTGAAGCCTGGGTGCATCCAGCCTGTTTTGAGAGAGAAAATGTTAAGCTGTATGGACACAAGCTGTGCAATGCGAGTTGGCCTCAGGACCAGAGATAGATGTGGCAAGTATGACCCCTCAAACTGAGGTTAAGGGATAGGCTTCCTCATTTCTCCTCAATTTTTATTTCTGTCAGACCGTTTTGTGGATTACCTGCCTTCATTCCAGCCATGTTTTCCTCTCCTCTCTCCCAGTCATCGTTCCAGTTGCTTGTTCCTAAGCAGATCCTATATGAAAAACCCATTTGCCTGCCATCTCCACAGTGTAAGTCAAAAGCAATTCACTAAAATGAATGGATTACATCAGTGACAAAACTCCCTGTTTCTGTGAAAATTAGCATCTTGATGCTTTAGTTTACCTGTATGATGAACACGAAGGATAAACTATGCCTCTCTAGGGCACTGAAGTGCCTTTGTTATTCTAGATTCTACTATTATTAATGACAGCAACAATCATTACCTTGCCTTTTACATATAGAACTTAGACCCTTAGAAAAGAATTCGCTTGAGAAGGGGAATTATGGGAACTGACCACATCTTAAAAGAATAAATAAAATTTGAACGTATTGACAATCCCAATAAATAACATTAAATACCCAAATTTCTTAAAGAAGAGACCACCATACTTCATGATCCAGTGTACAAAGCCACTACTCTCAGATGTGAAGGTTTATGATGCTTTTGAAAGTTTACAGTCACAGGAAAAATCCTTGTTCAGTAATCCTATTGCTTTCAGTGGGCTTATCCTAGATAGATTGCACATGGTTTATTAATGATACATGTGATATGGGACCAGCTGACACCAGAGATCATTAGTGGAATTTAATGCCTTTTCCCCTCCAAAACACCAATTCAAATTCAACTGATGTCATCTCACCCACTATTTATGATACATTCCTGTTCTTGATAGATTAGGCATCAGATTGATCGGATAGATACTGACCTGATGTGCATGCATTTACCTATTTGATTGGTCTTATTGGAGAACTGCATGCTTATTGAAAGGCCATTTAAAGACTTTCTTGTGTCTAAGGCTTTTTAATGCCTGGGGGCTCTAATTGAAAAGACATCAGACATTATAACCCTCATATTGCACTTACCCAAGTAGGTTAGTTTCCTCAGTCTGCTGTCGAAATACCAGTCACAGTTCCCATGATGACCATAGGAAGGCAGTGATTGGAGTGGCTGTCCAGTCCTATTTCCACAGGACACTATAACCTCAGAATGGGCAGGAAGATCCTTGTGCTCCACCAGCAAGTAATTCCCAGTTGTGAAGTTGCTAAATGTCACTGAATACTAGAGAAGGGGGAACCAAAATAAACACATCTGTCTCTGTGATTAGAGCTCCACAGAGCGCAGTATAATAGAGGATGATGTTCCACATGTGCAACATATTCTTTTGCAAAATGTGTACTGAAAACATGGAAGAGAGTGGGGAAAATTAAGTAGGAGGTGATGGTGAATGCAGATAAAATTCTCTTGTCACCTTAAAAGATACAGAAGAATTATGTCTTCTGAAAACCATCCTTTGATATGTCTCAAGATAATACGAATTTTGTAGATTTCTTAGCACCACATTGAACATTCATCTACTATGTCCAAAATCTTATTCCTACTCCAAGTTACTTCTGAGAGCTTCAAGACTAGGTCGTCATATCTAAACCCTGCCTATAAATACAGAGAGATTTTTTGAGTGCACTTAATGCTTTGTTTTCCTCTCTCTGCCCACCCAGAAAGATGAAAGCATGACTATCTCTTCCAAATATAATTTAGAAATTATAAAAAATGTCTGTGTTACCTGGAGCTGTTTGCTGACCAAAGGGTTGTCAAATGTCAGCGTGTAGGTCTCTTTATCCAAAAGAAGAACCATCCAGCCATATGGGTTTGATAAAGTATCAGGGACGTAATTGACTGTGGTTGTCTTATTCCTACTGTCAGTCACGGTTAAATTATAGGGAATGTGTGGAGCCTCTTTTCTGGAGGAAAAAAAAAGAAAAAAAAGAATTATTTTTGTTACGCAACTGTCATTTTGCAACCTTTACAGTTCTATTTTTATTTGAATTACAGTAGTATGTGTTGTTTCTCTCTCAGAACGTGACTTCATTTGTGTAGTTCTTTACAAACACAGTAAGAAACGATCTCTGCCTGAAGAGCCATAAAAAGAGAGAGAGAAAGAGAGACAAAGGGTGGAAGATAAAAGGCACAGAGGAGCAAGGCTTGTGCCAAAGCAGAGCAATGGCAACAGCCAGGGTACCAGCTCCTGTACTGCCGGGATATTTTCCCATCCACCAGGCTCATGATCCTCAGGCTCAACTTTCTGGATCTTCATCTTCATACAATGGTTTGATAGAGTTTCCTGGTTAGTCCTACTTAAGCAGTCAGAAGTTTTATTAAGGCTGAAGGTGAGAAAATCCTGTATAATTAAAAATGCTGCACTGTGCCTGGCTCAGCATGCAGTACAAAGCTGGGGCTGCTGCAGACTGATGAAAGACTTCACAAAGTGGGTGAACATTTAGTACAGCGTGTCTGCTGAGCATCCAAATGAGAACTCAACCCCCTTTTCCACTAGCACTTTCCTCTCCTAATTCCTATCCAATCTACTCAGAGGAAAAACTTCCTGAAAATATCACCAGTAGCAATGATATCCTGAATGGCTAAAAACCTTTTTAAATTAAGACAGCTGGGGGCCTTTCTCTACTAAAAATAGCAAATAATGCAGTGAGGCTAGAATAGATATAACTACCTGCCTTGAGTATGGCCAAAAATTTACACTGCTACCTCTCCAGGGGCAGACTCCATCTTTTTCCTGCAAATACACTTTTTTCAAATTATGCTAAACTGACCTTGATTTTTGAGCTTCTAGCCAGATTAACTTCTTACTAGTACTATTGTGAGTTTCCTTAAGATACAAGGCTGCGTAATGTAATGTGTAAAAATACAGAATATTCTGCTTTGAAGAATTCATTTGTTGAAGGCAACAAACTGCGTGAAGGAAAGGATGAAGATGAAAGGCCACTAACCTTTCTGATGTTCAGATATTGAACATCATCTCTTTATGTCTGATCATAAGCTGCTTCAAAACAAAGATTTTAATTCTGGTCCTCAGCATCTTGCATACCTGCAATAGCTCTTGAAATGGATACAAGCTACGGTTTAAACTATGTTCTGGTTAGCGACACTGCTACTGCTCCACATCTGGAACTTGACTGAGAAGGTCTTTGAGCAGCCTCCAAAGACACCATAGAAGGCCTTACTGACTTATAAAGCAACACAGATGGATTTATTTTGTAACTGAATCATGCCATTCACATTAAATATCAACAGAGAAAAAGTAGCTTATATCTTCAAGACTGAAGGTGCTAAAATACTGTTTCACTCAAATTGGTACACGACACCCAGGTCCAGGATATATGAAAGACATAGGAAGAGTGAAGTCACAGCTGCTGGAATTTACTTTTTTTAATTTTAAGCATTGAACTACAGTCATACCTGCTCCCTCTAGAGGCAACGAGGAGCATCAAGCTCCTCCAGAGGATGTCAGTTGTGAGGTGGGCTAAAACGTTCTCTGCAGTAGTTTTTTCTCCATGATGAATGAATTTGTGCAACAAGACTTCCACATGAGGAATCACATTCTGATATCAAAAGTCAGGAAGAATAAATCCTAGCCTAAGAATCTCATCCCTGTCTCCTTACTGTGCATCCATGCACAGACTGCCTAAGCTTGTCTGAAAATTTGATGCATCTTATTGTGGCATCCTTCTCAGTAGAAACTGGCAGAGATTATTCCATATCCTGAGCATAATCCCAGTTGGCTTGCAAAGGGATTGATGCGAGGCTGGCTAAACCACTACAAATACAGGAGGAATTCTGATGGCAGCATCCACAATTCCTGTTGAAGACTTCCCATTCTAGAAAGAGTTTTACCCCATCATCACCAGCGTCTCCCATCCCATGCACCCACAGTACTAAAGGTGCTTGTAAGAAAAAGTTGTGCAGAACCACAACTTGCAAGTTTTTTCCTACTTCTTGCATTTCTACATATTATGCGTGGGGAATTGATAGGGATACATGTCCTAGGACTGCATATCATTCCCAGCAGAGGAGAAGCCTTTCTGGCTTGTCACGGTACCCTGGGGCCATGATTCTGCCATAAAGATGAATGCAGCAGATTTATGCATGAATCAAGTGCTGCTTCAGGATCAAGGCAAGTTGATGATTTCACCTTTAGTCCACTTAGTCAGTTTTGGCATTTGAGCTGACACTGAGCTAAAAATAAAAAGTCTTTTTTATTGTATCTGAAACAGTATTTCTAACTGTCAGAATATTAGCCCACAACTAGATATCTTGGAATCACAGAATCATCCAGGATGGAAAAGAACGCTAAGATCACCTAGTCCAACCTTTAACCTAGTAATAAAGTCCACCATTAAACCGTGCTACTAAGTTCGAAATCTACACATTTCTTGAAGACCTTCAGGGATGGTGACCCAATCACTTCCTTGGGCAGCCTGTTCCAATGTCACACAACCCTTCCAGTAAAGAATTTTCTCCTAATATCCTAAACCTACCTGGTGCAACTTGAGGTCATTTCCCCTTGTCTTATCACTCAGTGCTTGGGAGAAAAGCCCCTCTTAGCATATTACTCCGTGCTTTAGACTGGATATGACCCTCTTACTCAAGACAGACAATGCTAAAGCTCGTCATCTTGCAATTTGACTTTTGGTACATGTAATTTTCATCTCAGCTCCCCCTTGCTGCTGCAGAGACAATAGAAAACTACTGAAGCAGTTGTCTTGGAGGAGGGTTGCTTGCAGATTATTTTTTTTCTCTTTTAAAATCAGTTTGTTTTTTGTTTGTTTGTTTGTTTGTTTGTTTTTGCTATTCTGTTGCCTATCACTTTGGCAAAGGGCTTTCTGACTACCCAGAAACATTCAGCTGAGAAACAGCAGTGGGAAACAGGGGAAGTGTGAATCAGCAAAGAATCACTCAACCAGAAGATATTGGCAGACCAATGAAACTGACTGGAAGGAGTTTATAAGGCTTAAACAGCTTTCGTACTACTAATAAACCTCCTCTTATAGGCATTAACTGGACCAGGATATTAGGCTGCTAATTAAGCAAGTAAATGACAAGCACATTATTGCCACAGTTATCAGCACCTGCACAGGTATTCAAGAAAACATTTTTAGCAGCAGTGGCATACCAAATGTAGTGTGGTGCAGCATTAAACTCTCCTGCACATCAGAAATTGCCTGATTGAGGTACAAAGGTGTACAATGCCACAGTAAGTGACGGAGACTCTGACGCATCCTCTGTGCAAGATAGATCCTCACTTTTTTGCTCTTTACTCTTTTTGTTCTTCATTGCTGGAAAAGTCTGATGAGACTGCTTTGACCACTCATCTCGGGGATTTCTTCACAGTACTTCCAAGAAACTATAAAGACAGAGGAGAAAGCCAGGAAGGGGCAATCCTGCTGGGATACAGGGAGGGATACAAGTCCACCGATTTGTCTGTAAGAAATTTAGGCTGCAATGCCACACTTGCCTGGTAGACTCCCTGACTAGTGAATGCAATGTGAATCCGAGATAGTTGGACATGACCTTGATGTGAAGTTATAAAGTCACCTCAAATAGCTATCCTAAAGTACATAGCTAACTTCTAGATGGGTACAGTTAAATTAAATAATTCTTTCTGGTATTCCAGGAGCCTTCATTGTGGAATTTTCCTTTGGAAAAAAAAAAAAAAAAAAAAAAAGCCATAAAGCTTTGCACAGCTTACAGTAAGATAGTCTAGGTTCCTTGACCTTCATTTGGAACTTTGTTCATGACCTAGGAAGGAAAGGGAGCCAGAGAGAAAGACTGCCTGGCATCTTATAGCCTGAAGCCTCTGGGGTTTCCTTTCCCTGGAATGCTGCATCCTTGCTTTTCACACATCTTGCACCCACAAACACATGCCCCACTCCTGACATACTGCACCACACCAAAAGAAAAAAAAAATAAAAAATAAAAAAAAAAAAAACAGGAGCACCTGAAAATCTCTGCAACTCTGCACAGAAAACTTGTACAAGGAAACAGTGAGCCTGGTACTGCATTCTCCTTACAAGGATGTCAGCGGGTTTGATTTTTTCACCTATATGCCAAACAGTCACCAAAATGGAAGCATCCTACTAATGGAATTACCAGCCACAATTAGCACCATTTCCATTTGCCCTAAATAGCCAGCGATTTCACTGTGCCCTAAATAGCCACCAATCTACCTCTCCTTAATGTTAATGAAGCAGAGTAGCGCTCGAACACACGAGTATTTCTAATTCAGAGGATCTGAGGGAGCCTGCACGCATCATTAACATGGAGAGCTTCATTATCAGAGGAAAGAGCCTTCCCCTGAACTTCCCCTGGCTTTATTTGAAAGAAACTAGGAGGCAATGGTCTTAATGCAAAATTAACCCTCGCTTTAAACTGCTGGAAGCCTTTACAAACTGTAAGGGGAAAAAAAGGATGACTCATTGAAAAGGCTGTATTTTTATATTGAAGCAGGTTTCAATTAAGGAGCAATTTGCTCTAGAAATATGGCAGGATTGCTAGATAGGACTTTACAGTCTGAGTAACAATTTACCAATTGTAATCATATAAACTGTTATGTAATTTAGCTCAAGTGCATTGTGCAGAACTGTTCAACATAGATGGCCCACAAAGGATTTGTTAAACCAATCAACAACATCAAGCAGAACAAATATTAACTCTCCTGTTTATGTTTACCATTAGCTTACTTATCCTAAGGGTCCATATCTGTGTGTATGAAGGCAGACGCTGTGTTTAGCTCTAAATGCTTTCTGTTTGATACATTTGTGTAATAATCCATTATGATTATCCCTCTCCTAAAACAGGAAACAATATAGCATCTAACTTCAAATGGGACACCAAATGTTTATATCAACAGTACAATTTATTGTTGGCCAAATGGAGGCTAATTCCAAATTATAGCCATACCAAACACTTTACAGGTTTGATGCTAGTCCCAAGAATGGTTCATTTTACTTTAATTGCCAAGAGTCGGAATTTTCAGCTGCTTTCAGTAAATGCGTGCATCTTTGTTGAGAAAGCATTTGATTCAAATCATCCTTGTATTAGGAATCCTTCCCATCAAGCTTTTGCAAGCAGTTTTTTTGGAAAGTAACTAGATTGTTGTACTTGAGCAGCCTCTATGGAATAGGCCTTCTGAATTTGAAGTAAAGAAGAATTGAGATGATCTCCCAGGAGCAGAGTGTTGTGAGCAACAAGCTAAGAGGGCTCCTTTTAAGACAACTTTTGAGTTGGCTGCTCTGGCATCTATGTAACTCATCCTTGTTCTTAAATCAGTTCCCCAGCTTCTACAGTTTACAGGCTGGTATTTTAAGGAAAACTAAAATCAGGTACAAATTCTGAGCTGCAGTGTGGCTGGTAAGCAAGCAGTTCAAACATATTTGCACTGTAAGCATAGCAAAGACCTGTAGATGACAACTTTGTCACCCCGCTTATCCCACATCAGGTAAGGGCTCTGAAGCATCCAAGATGGATTTGAAAATTTGGATGCACATACTTTGGTCATGTTTTTAGTGAACCTCTGTTGCCCATTCAGTCCTCTACAAATCAGTAATATCTTATAGCTAGTAGTTCTTTGGTTATGATAGTGTGTTCCTGCTGGCAGACATAGCCTGGACCTATCCATCCCGTAAGAACATCCCAACAGCTTGCCAACATTTTCCTTGCAAGCAAAGAAAGTGTAGGGCTATCAGCTGCCTCCTCAATGCTAAATAATCACCCTGTACTCAGGAACATCCCAGCCAATAGTCAAGCTGAGGGCTAGGCTTAGGGACATGTTTTGTCTTTTTTACTCACAAGCAGGATCTGTCTTTCTTTCCAGTACTCTAGACTGCAGGATAAATGGAAGTGGATCCTTTACCGGGTACCAAATTTCTCTCAGCTGCTTTGGTGGGATGACACAGAGAAAATTTTGAAGCTTAGCTAATGTGTTGGTTGACTGAACACTCAAAAGCCAACTATTAAATATTTACTTATTTTGTTTATCCACCTTATGTCACAGGAGCCTTGAAAAAGGCTGGGTTATGAGGCCAAGTGAGCGCACATGCTGCCTCACGTGTGAATCCAGTCATCTACACAGCGAGGATACATGACCAGAGAGCAGCTAAGCATGTACACATTGAGTAAAAAAAAAAACAGTGACAGTCAGGGTGTTTCACAGCAGGTGGGTGTTCATCTGAAGGCACCACAGTAAGTAAATATCAAAGGAAAAGCAAAACTAGAGTAACCATTTGAACTCTCTTCAAGACTCAAAGACACGGAGGTAGGGGGTATGCCATTCTTTTCACTCTAAGCCATCAGCAGCGCCTGGGTTTGCAGCAACTGAATGCATGCACTACAGGAGAGGATATTAGACCAGATTTAAGAATTAAGGCTATAAAGAAGAAGTTAATCTTTTCCTCTGCAGCAGACTAAGAAGAGGGAAGCAATAAAGGGCTCGAACTACAAGACTGGTGCTGAGCAAGTCCCAGGTTTCCCCAGCAAGAGGGGGAAAGCAACTGAAAAGGGAACAAGAGGTGAACTTCCTTCTGGTGCGTGCGGTTGCAAAGTGTTTGGAGTCCCCATTGCCGCAAGGTGCTGCCTGGCTGCCGATTATTCTAATGCACTCCTCTTGTAAAAATTATGCATAATGTGAAGAAACTTTTAAAGTCACTTAATCATGTTATGACAATTTTTTAATGAAAATTTGTTTTAATATTAATAGAGACTCATATTTTCACTCTAATATGGGTAGCAGTGGCATTTGGAGCAGCCGTATCTAGCCTGCAGCCATGCTGTGCTGTGCCATGGCATAAGCTGTTCTTCAGACTACTCAATAACTTTCCCACATATAAATTTATAAAGACTTTTATAAGCTTCAATTACATTTTTAAAAGACATAAAAACCCTCTTTAAAGGGTGTTTAAGTGACACATTAGTTTAACTTTCAACTGGACTTCGTGGAGAAGGCTTTTGTTACAGCAATGCAGCCTTGGAAATGGATCCCAGTTACCCTGGAAGTTGTTGGGTGAAGAAATTCAGGACAGAGAGTCACTAAATGCTTAATGTTCTCGTCTTCTATAACAATCACAAAGAGGGTTCCAAGGGTTTTTCTCCAATAACAAATATGTATATATCATTTTTCTAAACACATTTTGGGGAAGAAAAAAAATTGTGCCAATACGTTATTGTACTCTGGTAAATTAAAGAGCACAAACATAAAGAGTTGGGCTCTAGCTTTCAGTTGTCCACATTTTACTGTTAACTTATTAAAATGGTACTGGTCATGCTTTCGGCTTGCATCAACCAGTCTTATCCCAGACAAATCCCAAGCAGGGGAACGTTCCCAAAAGGTAGTGCTGATGCAACTTGCCTGATCTTTTGGAGAGAAAGAAAGTTAATAACTTGGCTGTTGCCAAGCCTTGCCAGTTGTCCTCAGAGTCAGGGAATGAACCTGAGGTTGCTGGGATAGAGGTAACCACGGTGTACCAAGCTGTCTCCCTCCTATGCAAGCAAATCACAGAATGTTTTAGCTTGGAGTGGACCCTTAGAGGTCATCTGGTTCAAAGCCCTACTCAAGCAGGGTCACCAAATAGTGGTTGCTTGTTTTCTGCCCTCCTTCCTTGCCATAATAGGACTCCTCTCTCAAAATCCATTAACTGCCTTTAAGATTTTTGGATCTGGAGTCCAGTCTTTGGAGGATGCAAAAAAAAAAAAAACCACCATGTCAAGCACCTCACACTATTCATTCAGAACCACCGAGACTGCATTACCCTAGAGCAAGAGAGAGCTACTGAGCACAAGAGATGAAATGGTTTTATTGTTATTGCCAGAAATCTTCTCCTTGTACAGTATGACTTCATATCAAAGTGAGAATGCTCTTGTGCTAACACCTCAGTCTGATGATCAGCAAATGTGGCTTCAGTGTTTAAAACTTGGACTTGAGGCTTGCATATCATTTTTCACCCCTGGTTTTGGTTGTCCCCCATCCTCCCAACAGCAGGGACTTAGCACAGGTTGTAGGTACAATGAGGAACTAGCAAGTTGCAGATTTGACAGGTCATGTACTCCAGAGCTGGTTGAGCACCACTGAAGAGTTATTTCCACAGCAATTCTTTGCTTATCAGAAACTGAAGAAACCCAAGCATCAGTACCTAAACAACACTTTAATCTTTTTACTGATGTTAGATGAATCCAAGAGACTGCATTGCTAGGAAATTCTTCCTGTCACCCAGCCTATCTTTCTTATTCTTTCTGCTCAACCTCTGCCAATTGCTCCTAGTCATGTTTTGTTGTATTAATCCCAAACTATTCATTTTTTATTGTGAACACTCTTCAAATACATCTGGACAAAATCCACCCTTTCCTTTTCTGCCCCACCCCCTCATCCTCATGTCATGCTGTGGATATTTTATTAATTGACTTGCATCCTTCATCCCCTCCAGCTCCTTTTGCTTCCCACCCTGTTCTTCCACCAGGTCCATTCTGGAGCGTTGTCTCTGTGACCAAAGCCTCCCAGACTCACTGCTTTGAACACCAGCTGTTGCCTGCTCTGCTTGGCTGCCTGCTGACAGTCTTTCAACTTAACATGACAGTGATTTGGCTGGTAGGAGCTACTCACGAGAGAGGATCTGGAAGCAGCACAGAGAAGATGTTTTCAGTCTCACAGATTACTCTTGTGAGTACATAGTCCTCAAGAGGGCAGGCTAACAGCTGGCTACTGGGGCTGCCAAGTATCTTTGACACAAATTGACTTCCAGCTCATGTAGGTATAAGAATGTAGAATAAGAAAGGAAGGGGACTTGCTGGAAATAAGAGATTGATATAAATCATATCAAGGGGACTGGGCACTTCCGTCACTTATATGATCATATCATGGTGGTAGGGGGATGGTTGGACTAGATGATCTTGGAGGTCTTTTCCAACCTTAGTGATTCTATGACTATCTAAAACTCTTAAGCAATTTACAGGGAAGACAAAATTTAGACCAGGGTTCAAACCATAATGGTGCAGATGAACTCCTATTTTTACTTGCTCTTCTTACACCCCTTTTGATGCAAGGAGGAATGATGTGTATTGAAGACATTACCTGTCATGAAATATTATTAGATACCGTGGCAGTGCCCAAAAGTACTCAAATCTACAGTAAGTGTGGTGAGAAACTACACCAACCACACATTATTGAGCAAAGATCTCCAGTCCATATAATCAAGGTTAAAAAGTGGCTAGAAAAGGAACTAGATTGCATAAGACTTCATGCTTAAGTGATCAAGAAAGACAACTAGCATAGTAGTATTTTGCCATCTAATCAGGACACGTTGTGAAATCAGAACAATTCCAAACTCTTAATTTAGTGCAGCCTTTTCTTTTCACTAGTTGAAACAAATAAGCACATCCAAAGGCTGCAGGTAGCTGAAAGTCATATAGTTTTCCACTTCAGAGGAACACATGATAATTTTTTTTCCCTATTTGCAAAGGAAAAAAAATATTTCTTCTAAAACATGAGTTGTAAGATAGAAATTAATTAATAACAGAGCTTTGACAGAGCACTTCAACATTGCTGTCTGTGTACTACAAACCTGAAACAGCAAAAAATGGCTAATGATTCAAACTCATACTTTGAAAAGAAAGTGAAATGTTGAGTGGAGCACTGGGAAGGGAAGATGAGCATGGAGCGGTACTCAGATTACTAAAATCATTTTTTCTACCCTTTTCTTTTTATGCCAGGAGTTCCTCCAATATAACAGAAATGGTGAAAGTACTTGGCTGAGCGGTATTTCTCCACTGGATCCCTTTAGCTGCCAGCTGCTTAAAGGCAAGAGCAAATGCTGCTTAAAGGCAAGAGCAAATGCAGCTTGGGGAGGCAAGCGGAGCAACAGAAGTGTGCTGGGATGGTACTCAGGAGCCAGTGGGAAAGAGCTGGACTTCAGGACTGGGTTATTACAAAGGTGGGATATAAGATGATACAAGTAGGAGGCTGAACTCTCCAGAACAATTTTTATGTCTCCAGAAAAGAAAAAGGTTAAAAGTAACATTCTGTTGCAAACTTACAGTAGGCATGGCAGTGCAAAGAGATACCAGCAAAGCAGACATGTAGCTTACATCATAAGGCGTGGTTTTATCCATACAGATCTCCTCCAACAAAACTGTCTCATCCATTCATAGGGTATGTAAGCAGTCAGACACAAACCTGCAGCTACACCTCTATGGGTAAGCTAACTGGTGCTGTGACCTGTCCTTTGGCCTTGAGGCCACATGGTATGGCCTAGCTGTACAATATATTCATACAATATAACTCCTGCAGCCTTCAAAAAACACAGACAGATACAAGTTGCCCTACTGGAAATGGCCCCTGGGTCAGGTTAAATTACGTGGGAGTGGCATAGCTGTCATGGGCCAAAACTGTGCCAGGGACCATTATGATCCTTTAATAATAATAATAATAATAAAGAAAGAAAGAAACTGGGAATGGATTCAAAACGAAGTAAAAAAGAGAGACACAATGCATTTACATATATATATATACACGTATACGTATATACATGCACAAACACACTCTGTGTATGCCTTATGCCTTATTTCTTATGTCTTATGTCTGCATGTCTTATTTCCCCCAAAACCAGTGTAGAAGGCAGGTAGAGGGAAATCTTGGCATTCAATTTAGGATTAAGGCACCTAAGTGTCTATAGATGTTTATACGTGCTTTGGGTAACTAAATACCCATTACAGTCACTAACATCATAGTAAGTACAGTCAAGAGAAGCCCAAATAGCAATTCAGCTGACTGGCCCCTAAGAGAGGGACCAGAGAAACAGGCATCTGGTGTTTTTTAAAATGTCTCTAGGAATCCAAAATATCAGAGTGAGATGGCAGATCTGATACAGCGCCTGCGAGAGATCCTTGATCTTCTGCCACTAGAGTGACAAACAAAGTGAGTCATTATGATCAATTTTAAATGTCACCAGACACCTTTGCATGGGCAACCAAATCAAGGACCCAGGTTTCCATCAGCCACAGTAGGACACATTGTCAATATCCACATGGTGACTACACATGCTCTTCAGGAAAATATCTAAATTTTTATGTCTTAACTCAATTTGAATTCACTCATATTGAATTTTTGGCTCACCTGCCAAATCATTCCCGTAATATTTGAGTGCTGAATAAGCTTAGAGCTATATCACAATTTTACTGCAGTTGCTTTCATCTACAAAGTGATTCGTTCATTTATGCTTTGGCTTCCTCCACCATTTAAGACAAAGAAACGTTGCTGTTGTTTTGTTTTTCTCCATTTCAGTCTATAAACAGTAGTATTATCACAAGTGCCCGTTGTAATCAAGTGGAAACTGGTATCTTAACTAATTCAGAAGAGCAATTAACTAGTTGTCAAGAAAGCCCTGCCCCCCCACAGTAATAAAAGCTTACTTTTGAGTTTCATATCTCCCTTGAACCATTGTTTGATTCCATAGTATTGATAGTGAGCCATAATCACATAGACTGAAACAGGTTTGATGATCTGAACTGACTACATGTACCTCACAGAAAGCAAAGAACAGCACAGAGAACTTGTGGATGTCCCATCCCCAGAGGTGTTCAGAACCAGACTGGATGAGGCCCTAGGCAACCTGAGTGGGTGGCATTCTTGCCCATGACAGGGGGTAGGAACTGGGTGATCTTTGAGGTCCCTTCCAACCCGAGCCATTCTATGATTCTGTGATAAGAGACATGGCTACAACAGAATGGCAGAAAATTATCTACCAGAAAGTTTTCTTTTAATTAAATACGTTATGAAGTTATTATATCCTCTGTACAATACGTCTGTTCATTGCATGACAGCTGGGCCCATGAAATAATGCTTATGGAACTTACAAAGAAATGAAATTAGATGCCAGAAATATTCTGCTGAAGACATGAAAAACTAACCTATTCGTGACCTCCTATCCTTTGGGAACTGTTAGGGAAATCTCTCACAATGAGTATAAAAGGAAACATCCTCAGAGCATGACTTAAAATATAATTAAATTCAAACTTTTTTTCTACATTTTATCAACAGTGGAGGTGTTCTCATGATCTATGTCTACTTTATATTTCAGCAGTCAGAAAATCTTGGCAAAGTTCCCAATTCACCCACTAAACCTGACTGTGGCTAAGGCTTGGTCATCAATCTCACTTTGAACATTAACGTGTCAGTGTCCACCTTGAGCTGGATTCTCAGTACTACAAAAGCCCATTTATATCCCTCTGGTAATTTGAAGAGGGACAAAACAGAGATATACCACAATCACCATTTAAAAGTCAACTTAACACTGCCAGAACTGTGTCCAGACAGGATCAAGACTATAGATAGAAAACCAGTGTAACAAAGATAAAAAGCTTGCTGAGAACCTCAGAAGAAAATCAGGTTTGGACAGGCCATGTCCAAATTAGTAAACAAAATAAACCAAAGACTGTCCTCTGGCCTAGAGGCCAAGTTGTATTTATAATTTTTTTAGCTGTCCATACAGCTAAGTTCCCTCATCTAAACCGTGATGACTACATCCAAATTGCCACTTAGGAATGGTCCCTGTGTTGTCGCTCAAATTGTGCCTGGGAATTGTCTGGGCAAGAACAAGAAGTCACACCAAAAATGGTGCCAGAGATCATGTGTACAACAGCACAAACTGTTCTATGCCAGTGCTCAGGATTTTATCCTGACCTCATTTACAGCCCAGCAAAGAGTCTTGGGATTGAGTTTATACACAGCATCTCTGTCAATATAAAACATAGCAAGTGATTTTTTTCAAAAGACAAATGGTTACTTACAAATGAAGAGACATACGGTGAAAAACAAGGTCCCTGCCACAAACACTGCCACCAGAAGCTTGACTGAAATTGGCACTGGCTGTGCATGAAGCCCCAAGGATGTCTGTAGAAGGGAGGAGACGACTTCCTTCTTGTCCAGTGACAGATCCATCAAGATCTTCAAGGATGGCAGAGTGAGGAAAGGGGAAGGACACTTGGAAAGGTGAGTTGGTGAAGGTCAAATGCTCGGCTCTCACTGTAAACCCACCTGGGGGGAACAAGCAGAAGTTCAGAACCAAAGACGAACCTCTTCAAGGTCTGAAGGCTTCTCTGGAGAAAAAGAGATTAGCTTCACTTCACTATCACTTTGGAAGAGTGTTTGCTAACTCAACGAGAGAGGGGAATTCAGAAAAAAAATAAAGAAATAAAAAAAGTATGTTCTGGCCAGGTCCCACCTGTCCAGCTTCCTGCTGTGACAGGACTTGTTACAGGCTCCTCTGATCTAGGTGCTGCTCTTCCAGTATCTCCTGAGTGATTCCAAAAACCTTGTCATAAATCCCATTGTCAAAAGTTATCATCCCCAAAACAGGAATACTTTCAGATATTTTCTGCCCTGTTTATAAGACAAACTTGTCAGAGGTAAGGGCTGCTTATCTGTGTGTGCATATGTACAGCACCTGGCAGGATAGAGCCTTGGCTAATAAGTGTGGCTGGAGTATGTTTTCTCTACTGTAACACTGACAGATACAGCAAGGAGGAATATTCATGTGGGCTAAAGCACAGAAAGTTTTTGAACACATTAATAATTTCAGGAGTGTCCAAAAATTATTGCCCCATGTACCTTAACATGTCACCTTTGGCATGAGTGTTCATGGGTCACATTTGGTTACTATTTGCCTATCATATTGTCAGTTGTAGCCTCTCTGAGTCAGATTTTACTATTCCTTTTGTCCTTTGATCTCACTCACCTCCTGAAGTCTTTTTCTCTGTTATGTTATTGTAGGGCAGTATAAGTTTATATATAAATATATTTAAGAGGTAATTGCAGTTGGAATGTTCTTCAAAGAGCCTTTGGGTACTTCTTCAAAGCTCAAAAGGATGCTTAGTTTACATATATTATCTTAGGCAAATTCACTGAAGGTTTAGGCTGGCCTGAGGTTGTAGCTTGGTAAAATTGTGTGTGGATGCACCATAGTTATTAGACAAATCATTGCTCTTGAAATGTTACGTCCCAAAATGAAGAAGCAACAAGTCAAAGTATTAAAAAACATTCCAAAGTCCCACTGAGAAAATAAAATCAGTGCAAAAATAAGGCCACCTTTTTATCAAAGACATGTACAATATGTGGCTCTGACTAAATGCTGAAGAACTTACAACCTGACAATGAGCAGATCAGAACAGCTGGAGGGTCTTGTTCAGCCTGACAACAATGTCAACATTGACACTGAGCTTAGGGATATGGTTTAGTGGGGACTGTTAGCGTTAGGTCAGAGGTTGGACTTGATGATCTTGAGGTCTCTTCCAACCTAGAAATTCTGTGTGATTCTGTGAAAGTGCACACACTAAAAAAAGCTAAGTATTATTGAGAATTGTTGTGCATATCACTACAATCCTGGCTCAGGAATTTTCTCACTTCATCTGAGCTGCACAACAAGCACAGTATCTGTCTTGCAGCTCCATATCACCCTCCTATGCTCCATCACCCTGCAAACAGGGAAGAGCTGTTATCTTGATGTCCCAGTTGGGAAGGTGATGCAAAGAGAATGACACGTTTGAAAACTACGTACTGCACTGAAATATCAGCAAAACGTATATGCAAATAACTCAAAACCTAGCTCTGGATAACTTGTCTATAGCAAACATAGTAATAAGTTAACTAAAGCAAAACTGGGGACAGTCCTCTTCATCATTGCATACAACATTTTCCAGGATTCTGCTGAAATCTCTATTAGTGATTGTCTGATGAAGCTAAGACCTTCTAAAAATATGAATCCGAAATGGATGCAGCCAAGGACTGTTCAAACACTGCTAAATAAGTGTAGATTGTACTCACCCTGCCCTTGGTAACAGCCAGAACAGGTCCTGATTGCTGTGCAAGTGTCTATATCAAAGTTCCTGAAAGCTGTGTTGGAGATGAATAGCTGGTATCTTTTGGGAGTTTTCAGTCCTGCAGACATGCAGCTTCCACCCTGAAATGAAGAAACAAAGAGAACTGAGAAACAAATCAACACGTGAATCTCCAGGTCTAAGGAGTCCATGATGCAGTAACTGGGAGAAAAAGAGGTGACTGCACTTGATCCCCTGGTTCTGGAGCTATTTGAAGGACACTTATAACCATTTGCCTTGCAACTTGTGGCAAGTAACATCTGTTTAATTTACTATTTACATTACGCAATAGTGTTCCTTTCAGTCCTGCCTTCTGCATACTAGGTAAGGTTAGACATCTGAAGGGAGATAGAACTGCACATTCCCTGTGAAGAAAAAAATCCACCTGGAAGGCACAGCAAGCAGATTCATTTACATCCCTTTTTACTTTACTTTGTCTTGTCCATCAGGCAGGAAATTTCCATACTTTATAAAGCCAATTATCCTATTTTAGGTTCCAAGAAGAGCCTGACAGCTGAGATTCAAAATATTTTTGCATGACTGGGGATCTGTGGGAAGAATTTAAGCTGGACATGTGAAAAAGAAGAGCAAAACACACAAACAATGAGAAACACAAAAATAAAACTAGATTTAACAGTGATTGGAGGCCATGACAGAGAGGATAAGTGCATATCACTGCCCATTTATCTTGGAGACAGGCTGGGAAGAAGGAAGTACTTTATGCCAGTGGGTAGCCTAGAGGATAAAGAGCTGGTAGGAACATGTGATGCTGTTTCTGAGGCCAATAAACAGTTTTGCAGAACAGATCCCAAAGGCTGTAGCAGAATATCAAGGGAGAAATCAGCCCTGTGTGAAAATTTGGAATGAAATGGACTTTTAGAAATAGTTTGTCACTTCAAAGGAGTGGTACTATTTTTAGTCTCATTAAGAAGCAGCGTTTCCATCACCTCTCTTACTTTGAGGAAAAAACACCTGGGATGATGGTCCTGGTCCTTGGGTCATCTTCTTCCAAGTCACTGCTAGGTAGAAAACCCTAGCTGCTGGTAATAAATTATTCAGAACTGTATGCTTTTTTTCTG
Source organism: Anas acuta (assembly GCF_963932015.1). Lineage (NCBI taxonomy): Eukaryota > Metazoa > Chordata > Aves > Anseriformes > Anatidae > Anas > Anas acuta. The sequence continues at coordinate 114,601,627 of NC_088981.1, forward strand.
CTTAAACTTGCCTATTCTTCCACCCCAGCCCCATTTCTATCACTTTTAATGATCAGTAAGTAGAAGAAGAGTGTGAGATGGTAATTCCTCCCCTAGTGTGTGTCACCTGTCTCAGACCTTCTAGTTTTTCAGGAAGAGGTGGTTTTCCTCAAATGGCTCCACAGAGGCATTAAGTTGCTTTATAAAGCAAGGGAGGGGCTGACTGAATGTCTATGAAGGTAACTGAAGTTTTTCCCTTGCCTTTTACAGGCCCTGGATCCAACTCTGCCACTAATATGTTAATTGATCAAAGCTCCGGTTTTGATATGTCCTGATATTTCTGGAAAGCAATCTTGGTTTAAAGCACCTCTTTGAAAAACTGGAAGGGCTAGCAGAGAGACAAATCCAATGTTCCCATTAAATTAATGTCACAAAGTTTTAATTGATATTAAAGAGACATCATTATTAAAGGGAGAATTACATAAATTAAGATGTAAATTATGACAAGGAGGCTCTTATCAAGAGATAATCAAAGATAATCACCCCCCTGGGGTGCAGCAAGAAACAAGGCACAGCTGAGTGCCTCTAAATCTCTTAACAAGTACAGCATCAGAGTCCTTCCATGTATCCTGCAAAGCAAAAACACACACATTTGTGTCTGAGAGAAAGTCATTGTGTCATTGGGCTCCTGTAGGACAGGGAGGACAGGAGAGGCTTTCAGGGAGGCCCTCAGGGAAGCCCTGTAGGACAGGATGCTTTCAATAGGCCCACTGCAGAGATTTCTTTCTGTAAGCTTCCGAGGAAAAGTCATTTAAAACTCTTTTTCTGCTGGTCAGAGAGCAAATTAATTTTATGAACAGCAACAGAAACCCAAGCAGGGAAAAGGGGACCTCAAAATTGCAAACAAGCATCTGTGGCCAGTTGTAACTAAAATTCCTTCATCATCTATGTTATTAATCTATGTTACTAATCTGTTAACAACCTCATAGCACCCAAAGGACTTTGTACAGCTGCCTAAAGAAATAAGAGAAGATCGTATTTATTGCATAAATAAAAATGTTATTTTTTGGTGGCATTTTTCATTCTTAAGTAAATAAGCAGAACTATGTGTTCCAGGTGAACCGATGATGGTATGAGAGAGCAGAGGAAACCAGATAACTAGAAAAGAAATCAAACCTATTATTGCCCTCATCATTCTCCATTCTCAAATCAGTAAACTAAACTCCGTTTTATATGGTTAAATGGTGCATGCATGTTACTGAAAAATATTTATAGGAATTATAAACAAGGAAGACCTTGTTTAAACAAAAAATGTGATTTCTCTTTAAAAAATAGTTCCTGTGAAAAATAGGGAAAAAATAATAATACTTAACTTACTAAAATCCTCCAGCTCATAATTGAACCCAAGTAATATTTTGGTTTGACTTTTAAATGACATTTTATATTTTTAAAAAAGAATATACATTACAATATAAAATCTTTCAATGTTTCAAAATTCAAACAGAAAACTCAAAGACCTTCAAGTTTGTTTAAAAACTCTTTGAAACTTTCATACCATGATGAAAAATGGCTTAAAACAAAAAATGCTGATTTTTTCTGCAGAATGCAAACTCTAGTTTCTCAACAGCTGATGTTTATTCAGCTCTGTACCATCAGCTGGTAATGAATGGAGTGCCTGAAAAATGATGCAGGATCCAGCTGATCAAATGCTATTTCTCTTCTGCTGCTGCCAGCAGAAGCAACAAAATCCCAGGTTCCAGCAGGCACTGATGCTGCAAGTTTCTCTGTTTCATCACCAAATCATTGTCCCTTGCAGGTGCTGCTGCTGCAGGCATCATTTTTCCAAGCAGCAGAAGACAGCTAGAGGACTAAGTGTATAGATCAGTGCCCAAAACTCATCCTGAAGCCATTTCTTTTTCTCCCTATGTACAAATTCAAAAGTCAAACTTTACCTAAATTGCCACGGAGCATGGACTTTCAGGTTGCTTATTTGTTTCCCTAAATTTCTGTTTGAAGGGTTGTTGTGCAACTCAAGAGACACTGAGCTAGTTCCTGCAGCGCTTACCTTTTGCCCAATGTGTCCAATTAAAAAACTATTAGCTACAGATGTGTTTCCCAGGCTTTCAACGATGTCAATGCCGAAGTCTGTGCAAGCATAAATCCGGAAACTCTGGAGTATGAGGTTGCTGCTCCTGAAAATCTATATAAAAACATAATAAAGGAATAAAACCAATAATTTTGAAAGACTGTGGTTTATAACTGTGCTTTTCTTATAATATAGTAGAGAGAGTGAGAGTGCAAAACTGAATTTATATTTATTATTTGAGAATCTCCCCTTAATTTCTTATTTTAGCTTTCCATTAATAATACAAAAAACTTTTACATTCTGCCAATTTGTTTTCATATTAAAATATAAAAGAACTGTATGAAATAAAATCAGAGAATTGGTAACAAACAGGGTAAAATTGCTCCAAATATCAGGATTTTCATGACTTCAAAGAATAATAGTGTAATGTTAATGTTTATAGCTGAAAGATGCCTTAAAAATAACCAGAGGTATTGCTTGCAGTCACCTAACTGCTAGAAGACTGTTCCTAGAGCGAGCTTAGGGAAAGAAGCAGAATAAACTTGGTCATTAATGTATGCTGGGACAGTAATGTACAAAGAAATTACAAGCTAGGTGGAGAAAATCACAGGAAAAAAAACTGCAAAGCATCCTTTTGTTGTATTTCTTTTCATACAAGTAACCTTTTCCAGAGAGAATATGCCACTTTAATGCACTTAAAATTTGAACATCTTCAAAGGAAGTGCCATAGGATGAGTTAAACTAGAAAAAATGCCTTACAGAGAAACACCTACAATCTCTTCAGTTTATCAAACAGGGGCTTAAAAGGGTCACAGACTGAGTACCAGTATGAAAATAAATTGTCAGATAATAAAGTTCTTTTTTGGCAGTGGTTATTTTTGTTTTGTTGGGGTTTTTTGTTTGTTTGTTTGTTTGCCTATTTTTATCAGATCAAGTCATAGTGATCTACAATAGCTGGAAATGAAGCTAGACAAATTCAAACAAAAAAGTGCACATTTTTAACAAGGATGGAAAAATTTCCATGCAAACCATTAACCCTATGAAGGCAGCAGATCCTTCACCAACTGCAATCTTTACAAATACCTCAGATACACTGGGAGGATCGTTTTGTCTGTATTATAGTGACAGACATACATCAGATGGTTAGAGCACTTCAGCTATCCATGATGATAATTTTTGTTCTGCACTGAAGCATAAGGATTGCTCACAAATTGTGTTTCTGGCTTCATCACCAAAACCTCCAGCTGAGGGGCATGGAGACACAGGCATGAGAGGTTTTACAGCGATTGTGGCCTATTTGCAGCCTGGAAGTCTTTATAGATATGGTACACATCTAGAGATCAAATAACATTTCCTGAGTGCCACAGAGGACAGTCAAGATACAAATACCTGGGCTCCACCTTGGCTGCTCCAAGCTGTGAAGCTGTTGAACTGAACAGGGCCATTTGGGCTTTCTGGCAAATATTCTGGGTACACGAGCAATCCATGCCTGTGTAGGAAAGAAAGCAAAGGACACTGCTTCTTTACAGTGCATGTGTTCATGGCCACATTTTCCTACTCATCAATTGATATCTAAAATCTTATAACAATTCTCTGCACAAGACTTTACCCTTTATTCAAAGACTAAAACCTCGGGGACAGCAGTATTTATTTCAGGCATCTAATAATGAAGGAGATGTTACTCGATATTTTTTTTCTATTTAAGACAAGGCACATCAGAGCAAACAACCAGCATGCTGTACCCCTGACAGGCACTTACTGCAGCGCATTCCCATCATGCTTTCAACCAGTGTTGACTTCAGGTGAGTCCTGAGTGAATCTGTATGGATTAGTCCTTTCTCGATCTAGGATTCAAACAACTTTGAGTACGCTCTAAAAGTATGTATTCCTGAATACAGTTCTTGGTCTGACCTTCTCAGAGATTTTAAATCCAGATTATTAGCCTGATTCCCCCAATACAAGTTAATCCAGCCACTGATTTATAGCACAATGACATTCTTTACCATGGTTTCTGTTTTAGGGAAGCACAGGCAAAAGCTGTAGTGAATAGCTGTTGCTGGGTACTACAAGAACTAGCATTACATGTAACATCGGGCATACATACAGCACCTTTTAGCCTGTTAGACTGCAAAGTGCTTATTTTCCAATTCAACCTACTTAATCAGAAGCTAAACCCTTAACATGGATTAATCATGCTGCTATTCTATAAAGCATCTGGAGGTAAGAAATGCCAGTGTCATATCTCTAATGTTGGCCTGTAACACATGTTAAATATCTGTTCTCTTGCATGTCATCCTCTCCTGCTCAAAATGCCTGTTATACTTAAAAATGAGCTTTATATTCAACACAGGAGTACATGCTTCAGTGCTTTGCTGTTAAATGGTTGACGAGGAAATGTGTTAAAAGCAGTACTGTAAACTATATCAGCACAGAAGATCTCAGCAAGTTAACAAATTGGGCTTGTTAAAGAAGACAAAAGGACTGTATTGAAACTACTAAGGAAACCACTCACAATCAGACCTTGAAAAATAGCCCCAACCACATCGCTGTCCATCACTGACTTTGCTCTGCTGTTGAGAACTCTGCTTAGCAAGAAAGAAAGCCCTTTAAAAGGTGCAAAATTGAAGAAAAAATCCTGAAAAGAGGGGAAAAGCCTTTTCTGCTCTCCACTGCAGTTATAATTGGCAGTACCATGTGCAGCAGGAAAGTCTTTTCAACCAAACGTCCCCAAGTACCTTGTGCAGGAATGGGCGACATTCTCACTGAAGGACAGAAGAGGCATTTTGGATGGTCCCTCAGGGGAGAGATGAAATAAATACCCATACCCAGCAGCAAACACGGTGTTACCCTGCAGAGAAACATATATAGTTGTGAAAAAGATTACCACAGATTTCTGAAAATTAACATAAGTTTCAGAAGAAAAAAAAAATGCAAATTCTGGTAAGTCAGGCTGACAGAAGCTGGTACCTTGTTTCTGTATCTGTGCTCTCATCCTGTTCTTGCTCCGTCCTTGGGCCAGACTGACAAAAACCTGCTCTCAAACCAGACAGCAAGGGCTGGCCTAGCAACAGGAACTCCTGACAGAAAAATGGTATTGATGGCAAACTATATTTTTCCCTGATTTACTTCTCAGTCTGCATATTTCTCATGTCAACACAGCAAAAAGAAACATTGGCATTGAAAAAGTGACACCCTGAAAAGTAAAGACAAAGCAAAGAAATACATCTCCATGCTATGTTAGTGTCTGAACAATTAAACTTATTCAGATCTGTGATAAAACACTTGGGTTTGATTCTTTTTTACAGGTTAAGTGATTAACCATGGAGAGATTAATTCATTGTGAATTAAAATCTCTTAATGAAGAAATTCTGGAGTTGCTTTCTTTGCAAAGAAAAATGAAGTGAACATAAGGCTTATAATTAAGAGTTTAGTTCTTGCAGAGTCTGTAGCAAGTGGGTTGTGCAGGAGGTTTCACAGTGGTTTAGGAGATTTTCTACTCCAGGGCAAATACCTGCTCTTACCTGCTTATTTTGGACAGTAGGCAAACTGACTTGTATTTGGATGTTGTCTACACAGGGATGCTTTCATGTGCGCATCTGGGCATGATCCCCCTCAACTGTCTTAGATGTGTAAAATTTTGATGCTGAAGTCCAGGCTGCTAAACTTAGGCTCCCTTTCCAGGAAAAAAAGTAAGGTGTAGGCATGTCCAGAGGGCAATTCATCCTGTCTAGCCTTAGATAAGATTAATTGCTCTCTGGAGGTACCTAGTTCTCTAAAGGGAGTCTAAGATGAGCTTTCTTGCAGCTATAAGAAGAGCTTGCTAAGATCGGGACTGACATCCAGTGACTACCATTCCTAGGTCACCGGACAGTGTTAAAACACTAATGGCTTTTTGGTCCCTGACGGTCCAAATCAAAGCTGAACCTGGTGACCCAGAGGTGAAAGCCTGCATATTCCAATTACTTTCTCCTGACCCTTCCAAGCGTGTTCCCTGCAGTCATGATCTCTGACATCTGTCAAGCAACAGAGAGATATCAATAACCAAAGCACTGCTCTCTCCATCCCCTGGTAAAGCTGCTGCTTTTTTCCAAAAGTGCAGCCAGAGAACCTTTTTCTTTAACAAAATGCTTCTGCAGTCCTGTCACATTATTTCCAGGATCTTTTACTTGTGACTCCAATCATGCATTCTGCAGATGATTCATAAGGAAAAACTGCATATTTATTCAGCCAGCTAGTGGCTGGAGGGCAGGGGTTTTAGGCAAGGAGGGAATTTTGTGTGGAAATCAATTCTTTGTGGAAGTCAGTATATTATGAATGTCCGTGCAACCAAAATTCCAGAGAGAAATTACCTCCTCGAGCATGCCAAATACCTGGAGGTATGCATCGCAAGTCAGTAAAATAAGTGGCTGACGTTTAAAGTGTCTCTTAACTGTACAACCCCGCAAATGTAAATATTTCATGAATTTGTTTTAAATGATTGGGGCTCAAAGTGTTGACCTTATAGATGACATTAAAGCTCTGGAGAGTACGTTCAGCACTGTTCCCCCAGTTTCAGAGCCTGGTAGGATGCAAGGAGTATCCCCAGTGGGCTCACTTCAACATGTACACAATTTGCAAAAGGTTTTAGAAAAGATCTCAGTAGGAATGAAATGGTGGCAAACAAACAATGCCAAATAGATGCAGCCTCACCTCTTTGGTATTGTGGAGAATGGCTGAGTTGGGTGGTGCTGGGGAACAAAATCACTTATCAACAGCATGGCCATCAGTCACTCCTCTGACATGGAAGCATGGGTTGATCTCTGCCCTGCTCATTCTTGTTAAGCTGTTGCCCAGTCTCCAACATCATTGCAAGAAAGGAAAGAGAGCCTGCTGGCTGAATTTCTTAAAACCTAATTTGTATGTTGTTATGTGAGAGCACTGCATGCTGGTGCTGAGATTCAAGGGCATTGAATGTTTAAGAATAGGAAGTTACTATAAAAAAAGCCTAAGACATACGGGGCCTAAGATAAACGAGAGAAGTTGTTGATTTTTCTGGTGTTTGGTTTGATTTGGTTGGTTTTTGCCTGCACACAAGAATAGAACGAGGGACACATGGCATTTACTTCAGTGACAAAACAGCCAGTAGCAAAGAGAGGCATCTTCTGTTCCACTTGCTGATACCAGACAAGAAACCAGCCTGCTAATGAAATTGTCTTATGTCACTAAACCAGGGCTTCCATACTTTATTAAAAAAAAAAAAAAATGCTAACTTTGTCATAACCATTTTGCACTTATACTGTATAAAATTTTATCTAACAGCTTGATTCACAAATGCACTTAAGAGCTTAAGTCAAATGGAAACCTGTGGGAATTGGGTCTCTGAATGTCTTTGTAGGCTCAGGTTTGAGTGACTGCTGTGTCCCAATTTCAACACCGTTTAGGAGACCACTGATTTTCAAGGAAATTTAAGCTCTTCAGTCACCGATGCAAATTTAGGCTCCCAAGTAAATTGAGCAGATATGAAAATCTTGTTGCAGGACTCAGTGTGAAAAGTTTAACCCATCAAGTACAGAAACTGTAACACGGTCTGGACCTAAAGCGCTCTGTCTACCTTAGCTGTAATCTTTGCTTTAAAGACTGCAGCCTGTAAATTTAAAACCAGTGATTGAAATATGAAAATCTGGAGAAAACAAACAAACAACCAATCAATCAAATAAACAAAAAAACTAACACTGAAATCTAGAGGGCAAATTTCTATTCTATGTCATGGCTTGGAAGCTAGGCAGTGGAAAAATGAATCTTGCCCATTATTAGTCTTTGAACCTCCCTGTTCAATTAAGATTATAACCACCTAAAAAGCAATATGTAGTAGTTAGTGAGTTGTTTTACCAGATAAACGGTGCCTAACTGTGTAACACCATGGTCCTAGTGCTGGACCAGCATCCCTTGATTTAGTGATTAACATCATACTAAGAAAAAGTCCACAGGACATGGGGGCTCTGATTGGAAAAAGGTGTAGCTTTTTCTCTTACTATCTGCATCCTTCCATGTCTTCTACTGAACATGATACTTATTGTAAAACAGTAAGTACTCCTAATAACAATTTTTTAGCTGGGTAACTTTATATTTTCCTTAGAGCCAACGCTCTCGCTGCTGCAGTGCCTCAGATAGCCCACTCCAAGAAACTGCCGACACTGAGGTATATCAGCAACCCTTCAAGGGCCATCTGCTATTCTGCCTTGAGTAAGACAGCTTTGGAGAGCAGGCTTAACCCTGATATTTGGCTGCACAGCCACAGATGCAGCTTTGGGCGTATCTACAAAGACACATGAACTGAGAGAGCTCTGCAAATGTTCTGAAAACCCACCACAGTCGGTTCACACGTACCCATAGAGATAATTGCAGCAACCCTTTGCAAAAGCTGAGCCACTGGCAATCCAGCAGACAGCTCCAGGGTAAGTCAGTGCATGATAGTACAAAACTGTGTTTAATGGAGCTGAAATTCATGTGATTCTGCCTCGTTGTTGTATTTTTAACCATATTTGATAGTCTTAAAAATGATAAATACACCCTTGAGGGAAGTGCAGGAAAGTCCTCTCCTTCTTCCTAAGCACTATTGGCTTCAGACTACCATAGGAAATGTGTTGTTCTCTTTTTCACCTTCAAATTTAGGTGCAATTTTTTCCTCCTGAAACAGAAGCCCAGGGGGCAATTGGGTCTTCACGGGCACTTAGTAATTGCTTTGGTTTCTGTGGGTTAGCAATAGAACAGGTCAGAATTATTTTTTTTAATGAAAATGTGCATTTGTCACAACTGAAACTGTGGTAAGAAAGGTCAGTTACAATGAAATTCCAGGCTTAAAATAGTTGAGAAGGAAAAGTGGTTTGAAATCACTGAAAGACATGTAGGTTTTTTGTTTGTTTGTTTGTTTCATAAAGCACTTAAAAGTGACTATTTTGAGATGTAAGTGACTTGAATAAGAACAAAAATCTATGTATGAACTAAAATAAAGCATGTCAGAATTAGCGAACAAAAAGATGTTCACTGAGCTCAACTTTTTGAAGGCAGGGTTATGAGTCATTAAGCTTTTTAATTTTTCAGTGTTTTGTCACTCTTTAGAACAGTGAAACTTGCTTGCTTTTAAAATCAATGTCATTTTCATGGGAAGGGGAAAGCATTCTCCTTCTCACCCTGGAATGCAAATCTGAGACTGTGCATTAGCTCTAACTATAAATCCAGATGGACATACATTTGATATTGCTTAAATTTATCGTGTTTATCATCAGTCCATTAAAATTGAGATTTTCAAAAAAATTTAGAATGACAGAAGGAGAAAAAAATCTAGTGAAGCTGAGCCTGAACTTTCCTTTTCCATTTTGTCTAGGCATCACTGAGTAAGAAGAATCTCACTGCAATATTGTACTGCATTCAAGTGCAGCATAATTTTCAGTAACTATAAATTTGCCAATTAATATTACCTATTTTGTAATGTACACTTTTTTTTTATCCCATCACAAGCATAGTGTCTGACAGCTCAGCCAAGAAGCAAATGTTGTGTATGTGATCTCCCAGTAAAGCTCCTTATCTTTCTGATATCTTTGAATAGAAAAGAAATGTTATGTTTTATACCTGAATTTCTTACCTCAATGTGGTTGGCAGGAGCCCTGACATAGATCCCTGCTGGTGACAGAGTCTCAATGTTGGATAAACCATCTGTTCCAGAAAGGCCAATCACTAGATTGTTTCTGATTCTGTTCCCCTTTTCCAGCCCTTCTCCTTAAAAATAAACAAATAAATAATTATTATTAATAATAATAAAAAAAGATATGAATAGGGAAAATATAAATATACCTGGACACACTCTACTGGGCACATCACAGAACTTTCTTGGTTTTGCAGTGCCTGCTTTGCTGGCATGGTGGACCTGGAAATTAGATTTGTGTGACTGTCCTTCGGTAAGTCACTGTCTGAAAAGAACTTAGAAATCTGTGTTTAACAGAGAAGGCTGTGACATGGTCAAAGACTGCCATGGTTGATCACAGCAATGCATAGCATGGGAAGGGGAAGGCTGTGTGCTTCAGAAAGGTCACAAGGCCACAGCAAAGATATAATAGAATTGTTCAGTTGTAAGGGATCTTCAAAGATCATCTAGTTCAACTGCTGACATTGGCATGAACTGTATCCATGATTTGTTTCAATGATGTGACCAAGATTAGACCAGCACTGTAAATATGATAAAAAATAGTTTCAGCCACAAAGAGCCTACACTCTAATCAAACAAATACAGTCAGGCAAAAAAATACTACAAGACATATTCTGCAAAGGGCAACAGAGACCACAATTCCACAGTTCAATATGCAGAAAACCCAGTATGAAGTGTTATAAAGGAATATAACTGCAGACATATTTTGCCGTAAGTTTATGGAGAAATTAATAAAGAGACTATTATAAAGCACATTTTACATCTGGGAGAGAAAAGAAGAAAAAAAAAAAAAAAAGAAAAAAATGAAGAGCTTCTAAGTGATTCCACCTATGGGTACACAGGCAAAATTGTATCTCCTACATCTCCATACACTGCCCTACTTATATATAAGAAAAAGTCTAAAACTGTCACAACCCTGCATAAAAGTGGAAGTTCTCCATTCCTAAACGTGAAGCATGAGGAGAGAAAGGAAAACCACTCAACTGATCACACAACTCAGAGACATAGGGTGCTCCAGAACAGTACTGAATTGGGAAGAAATACATATACATAAGTATACATAAGCATATATCAATATATATATATATCCTTTTACACTACGTCATGAAGAAATGCACCACTCAGTGACAAATAGTGGATAGACCTATGCACAGGTCAACTCCAAAAAATGACACATCAGCACATGTCCCTCCACTCTGTTGGTGTGAAAGCAGAATACAAAGTGAATCATCTCTGTTTGGCCTACACCAGGAGCAAATAAAGTCTACTTAGTTTTGTTTTATCAAAAAGAAATTATCTTCAACTATACCTGCTCTGGTACTATCCCAGATACAGATCCGTTCCCCAGTCATTAATTCCCTAAAGGTAAACCGTAGCAAAACATATGAGCTCTTTTTTTGGAGAGAAGAGTAATTACTTTTAGCTTTCCTCACAGCTTTTGAGCCTTTCTCCATTTTTGGAATAGTATCCATTTAGGAAATATTTCCTTTCCAGGTTATATTTACTACAAATAATGCCACTACCAGAGCATAAGCAGGGTCCTAAAGCAGTCCTTTTGACAGCCATATGGGTTTGTGAGGTGGCAAAAAGGATCTTGGCTTCCAAGCTGAGACCTGGTATGTCAATTAATTCTAAGCCCAGAGCGACTTTTTATGACTGTCTTGCAAAACCCCTGAAAATACGGGTTTTAGATGAAATCACTGAGGGATTCTGGAGCTGCAAACAGCCAGCTATAATAAATATTCCTTCACAGGCAACAAAATGATATATAAATTCATCCATCAGACCCTCTGGAGCTGCTGACAGTGAAGCCATTAAAGACATCTTGGGGTAAGGTGTATTCAGGCTGAAACTTCAAAGGAAATGTTCAGCTCAGCCCAGAGTCCTTTAAGCCAGAAGCATGTCCTAGCACAAGTGAGCCAAGGTGTCCCAGCAGGACGGAGATCTTGTTCTGCTTCCCCACAGCCACGAGGACTCTGTGTCTCACCTTTGGCAAGTCATCACATCTCTCTGGGCCAGCTCTCTTGATCTGCAAGATGTGTACAGTCGCTCTTCTCTTATTGGTCTCCACTGTTTAATTTGTAATTTATCACATCCTATTATGTTTATATACAGAACTTAGCATAGGGACTCTCTGTGTGAGGGGAACTGAAGGCTTTTTTTTTATCTCTGTTTATCTTAAAATTGGTCATTTTTTATCCTACCTCTGATGGAAACAAAAATCAAGCTTTATCTTTAGGTATTCAGGCAACATGAGATCCCAGCAGAAGATGCTGCAAGTCAGTCTCCTGATGGTTAGTTAGGAGAAATATTTTGTTGTTTAACAGTTTTGTTGCTCCAAGCTCCAATTTATTTAAGAGCTAAATCCTCTGCTTAACTTTTAACATATGCTTTCACTCCATTATCTTCAATGTCAAATGACTGAAGTTAAAGGTAAGTATGCTCTTAAATGCCTCACTGAACTGGGGTCTTAAATATTGCATAATGGTGCTCTTCTACAGAGAGATAAATCAATTCCCTAAAAACAAATATCCTTCTAGTTGTACACTGTGGGAAAAAAAAAAAAAAAAAAAAAAAAAAAGATCCAAGTGAAGACTGACCTGAAGAAATAGAGAGTATATGTATGGCCAAACAGAAATAACTGATAGGAGTTGCATGAGGAATACTGAGACTTTATTCCAGATTCCCTTATACCAGGAAATGTGGAAGATGTGATTAAAGTCATCAGGGTGCAGTTAAGGATCCTTTTCTCCAAAGACATTTTCATGCAAATGATCATCAGCACATGTTGCTGTTACATGTTGGATAGATATTTTCCTGCCGCACTTACCCAGTAGAAGCCCATGGCCTGAAATGTTATAGAAGACATTACTGTCCACACTGAGGTTTGAGATCCCGGCCAGATGGAGTCCTTGGCCAACGGAGTCCAAAACAGAGCAGCCACGTATGTAAGAGTCTGAAAAAGAAAATAGTACTGTGAGCAAAAAGCACATTGCATTTTGAAGGGTGGGAGAATTTTCTATTAGCTCCTCATCCTTTGATGCTGTGCAGTTAATGCTTTTCACTGCCATAAGACTGACCAGTTGTAACTGCCCACCCTTGCTCATCTTTGCAGGTCTTTGCCAACAGGTAGGCATTGCTGAGATGGCCACAGCAGAAGAGGGGCCCTGAGTGTAGAAATGGGTTATTTGAGGCATCCACTGTTATGAGGAAGGAAGAGATTTAAGTGAAAGGATACAGCAGTATCCTATGAGTGAGCTATGTTATGAGCTCAGGAAACTGGGTGATTGAATTGGCTGAGTTGGGCCTGAAGGAAATGAGGAACATCTCAGAAGGACAGTGAGTACAGATCAGCTATCTTGTACAACTTGTCTAGCCAGGCATGGTGACCTGCCCACTGTACTCCAGGATCATCTCCAGGGCTGCTTTTGGCCACCAGGAAGCCTAGATCCTCACACAGTGATGAATCTGGCATAGGGAAGGCAAAGTTGTGGGTTAACTGAAGGGGAGAGTCCAATCTAGAACCCTTAAAACATTTGAGCTGACCTAACTTGCTCCCATCACCACCAGTCTTTAGAGACCTCTGCCACTTCCACAGAGATGAATTTTGTGTCAAAATAACTAAGTACGTTCCTTAACTTTCAGGTCATATAATTACATTTTGGCTTACTGAACATCCCTGAGACAGCTTTGCGCTTCATTATAGTATATTAGGGCTTTCAATTCCAGAGTTGGAAGTGGCACACTGACTAGAGAAAAGGAGATGGAGGGGAGGCCTCATGGCAGCCTGCAGCTCCCTCACGAGGGGAGCAGAGGGGCAGGCACTGAGCTCTGCTCTCTGGGGACAGCAACAGGACCTGAGGGGATGGCATGGAGCTGGGACAGGGCAGGGTCAGGCTGGGGGTGAGGGAAAGGTTCTGCACCCAGAGGTGGTCGGGCACTGGGACAGGCTCCCCAGGGACGTGGTCACAGCACCAAGCCTGGCGGAGTTCAAGAAGCATTTCAACAACTCTCTCAGACATAGGGTCTGGTTTTGGGTCATGCCGTGCAGACCCATCTTTGGGCAGGAAAAGGTAGATAATGTGAGCTCATTTGGGCCCGTCTCCAGAGCAGCTGTCTCACCTGCCATCTGTGCATCGCCAGCAACTGTCAGGGTGCTGTGGTGCCACCCAAACGTTTGGCCCATGTGGCGGAATTGGACCCCCTCCACCTGCAGCCGACTTGCCTCTTCCTGGAAAGCTTCCACAATGACAATGGCCCCCAGGTCCCGGGACCCCAGCTGCCTCTCACTTCGCTTGTACAGACAGCTGGAGTCACCTGGAATACAAGGCAGTAGGAGGTATCAGCATGACATCTCTGTGGTGACCATGGCCTTCAAGCCACATCATGAGACCCACCACACCAACTCAGTGAACTCCTGTCTCCAGTAGCAATCTTAAACACATGCCCAAAGACAATCTGCCACAGGCGAGCAGATTTGATACTCCTCCTGAGTACTTTCACTATTTCTTCCCTTAGAGTGTGGACTTTTTAGATATTTTTTTTATTAAAACCAGCAGGAAGCTGTGGCAGTTATATGCTTTGGAAAGGTCCTTGTGTTCAATTTTAAATAGGCCTATGCACAGGGATGATGTATTTGACATTGATTTACCTTGGGTGAGGTTCTTGAAAAGAGGATTGGGCACGGCTATACTGAACTAAGCTGAAATGAGAACATTTTGAAATTTCTTTAAAACTCTCTCTCTCCTGACTGTCCCTGCAGATGGGTGAGGAAACATTACTTCCCACAGTCTGAAGGCAAGAAGAGGAAACCATAGGGCTGGGAATGAATCAACATTCATCAAATGTGTCCTTTCACAGGTCTATACTTAGGACATTTTGGTACAAGGGGATTCAGACTTGAATATATACCTTGGGTCTGCTTACAGTCAGTAATACTCATTTTTTCTTTTAAAGGAAGTAAATTAACCACTAAAAAATAAAAATAAAAAATAAAATCACTGCCTCATCTTCTGGTGACTCCACTGAGAAATCCTCCTATACATTAATGCAAATAAAAACCTCAAACAGCTCAAACAGTTAGCACATTTCCGAGACTATATTTATGAGTTCCACACAAAATGGACCATAAATCCATGAGTAATATAAGCAGTTGGCTGCTGGATATCAAATGAAGTCTTGTGTCACAGTCTGAATGCCCAAGGCGTTTTATTTTTAAAGGAAGACTTATACCTGGGTTGCCAGATAACCTAACTCTCCTTAAATTATAATCACTGTGTCTGACTCCATTTCCTCACCTGCTGGTGTAAATCAGGAAGCCATTCGTCAAACTTCATTGTGTTTCACAAATGTAAAACCAAAGGAGAATTGAGATACCAATTGTTTCACCACTGCTACTAAATGCTACAAGAAATCATCACCTGGTTTTGTTTTTTGGTATCCCTAAGCACTAAACTACATCTTAATATTTTATACCAATGAGTACAACAAGCATCAGGCTGCTTTGTTTTTCCTTCTTCTTAAAGTGACTAAATAGTAAACACAATTAAAAATTTAATATATTATGTACACTGAAATATGTGTTCAGAAGATACTTTCTTTTCTACACCCTTAGGCTCAGGCAAAACTAAGGGGTCTTTCCCAAGGTGGCTTGAAACAACAATGTGAAAATATTACATCTGAGATATTACAATGAAATGCACTTCAGCTCCCAAGACGTCATACTTCAATGTCAAATAATGTTTGGAAAGATAAAATTGATTTCCTGGCACTGGTACATCTCAAAGTTACCCTATTAAGAAATATTTCTAATACACAGTGATACCACGACCTGGTTTTAACAAAGCAGTTTTACTCCCCAGTATGCTTCTGTTACAAAAGACCTCCTCACCTCTTGCAACACCTGCTTTTGCACACTCTCTGAGGTGGGCCCTCCTCTCCCTTGTGACATTCCCTTGAACAACAACCCTTCTGCTAATCAGTGCCACCACAGCAGTCAAAGGCAGGCTCTGCCCATTCACCCTTTCCTCTCCAACGTTGTGGGAGTACCTAGAGAAAGAAACAAAGAAGGCACAAAAGCATCTGCAGCTAACGGAGAGCAGGAATGATGTTTACCGTAAGCTAAAGTATGAACCCAGCCATCCAAATTCAGAGCTGGTATCAGTCATCTTCTCACAATTAACAGTGGCTTATCTAATGCATCTATGTATATGGACTACATATATTTTTCCTTTGCTGATGTTATTTTCATCTTGTCTATCATGTTCACAAATTCTCCTTAGATTATGTACGTTTACACCAAAATATTTCAGTATTTGAATTTCCTTCATCTTCCCAAAACGTACTGTGGCGACAAAAAAAAAGTATTTTCTTCATCAAGCCCCACATATTTCTATCAAGAAATTCTACTACTGGCTTTCATGAGTATCAGAGTTAGGCTGCCTCCCAGAGAAGATGCCTCAGCACTGGTTATGATGTAAGAAGTATAGTTTGGCTAAAGTCTCCATGCACAGAGAACAAAGAGAGCAAAAACAGCCAAGCTAATGTTCAGTGGAAACCCAAAGCAGTATTTCCATACTGAAGTAATTCACTTTGAATGTTTTGTTAATTAACTTAAACAATTCAGTAAAGAGAGAAGGCTTTTTTCTTTCTTTTCTTTTTTTTTTTTTTTTTAATTATTTTTAACAGAATCAGACACTTTTGTGAAAAAATGCACTTACTCAAGAAAATAACTTTACAGGAAAAATTCTTAGTCAACCCCACACTAAGGCCTTGACTGGCCATCACTTTTTTCTGCTTCAAAGGTTTCTGAGTTCATGGTTATAATACAGGATTTAAACACAGTCAGAGGCATTCAGGATTGAACACCCACTAGCTTTAGGGGGAGAGAGAAACCAAAATATCTCTGACCACCTTTTTTAAAAGGATTTATATAGCTATTATATCCCACAGGAAACTGCAAATCCTCATCTCGACCAAATTTTCTCCTGTTTTCGCTCTCTGCTATAGAAATCCCCTGGGCCCTGGAAAGGATACCTGAGGGGTGATCTGAGGTAGATCACAGTGTTGTTTACAGATTCAATAATGGCCATTTCTTCTTGCTGCTGTACATCTCCAAGGCCCGTCCTTCCTACAATGATTTCATCACCAGGATGCCAGTCAACATGTTCCTGGAGTACTAATCGCGTGTCGTTAGCAAGAGCTGATGATTTCAACTGTGTGAAAGCTACCTTGGGCATCCAGCCTGAAAGAAAAAAAAAAAAAAAAGTTAAAAAAAAAAGTCAACAGACACCAAAAAAAGAGCAGAAAACAAGCAGAAAACACTGCCTCATAGTCATCTCATACTCATTCATTTCTCTTTGATAATGTGTAGGAGAGAAGGGATTGATGCTACAAAAGGTGATTTGTGCACATCTGTTTGGATCAGAAGTTGCACTTAACATCTTCATTTCATTTCTTCTGTCTTTATTGTTCCCAAACAGCTGAAAAATATTCTAGAAAGGAGTTTGTTCAAAAGGTAGTGGGGGCTGAGGT
This sequence comes from Anas acuta, assembly GCF_963932015.1. NCBI lineage: Eukaryota > Metazoa > Chordata > Aves > Anseriformes > Anatidae > Anas > Anas acuta. Next base: position 114,618,906 of record NC_088981.1, read on the forward strand.
TTGGTTTCATTCCCCCAGAATGACTTCCCTGTGTGAGAAACACCTTCTTCCTAAGCATCCTTTATAACCAACAGAGAAAAACACTCTCTGCAGGGACCATTATCCTTCACTGAGTACAAAAAGTACTTTTAATTATCATATTCTCCAATCAAATATCCAAAATGAGACGTAATGAATCTAGGCCTACAAGAAACTTGCATTCAGAAAAATATACGCTTCTATTAGTAACTTTTTAATGACACAGGGACAGACAAACATCACTACTTTTAAAACCTTTAGTAACACCAGGTCACTTTCACACTGCCTCCAAACCAAGGGGTCATTCTTTGAGATCTTAGCTTAAGTGACTTACCAGGTCATGCAATTAAACCAATTAGATGCAAAGTCAAACACAAGACTAAAATGTCTAGCATGCAACCAGCCTCTTTTCAAAGAGTTGACAAAAAAAAAACCTGCTTGATTTGTATGGTAGAGACTGGACACTTGATTGGGTCAGCATGAAATTATGCGATGGTGGAAACAGGATTCTGCAGATGCCTAGCAGTGTATCTCAGCCTGTTTCCAGAGCTGAAAACACAAAGACTTTCATGGAAAAAGCCTCCTCCATGGGTGGTGTTTCTCAAGGTGTCTGCCTCAGTTGCATCTGGGTAAGGAAGAACAAAATCTGGAGGTTCCAAGGAAGGGAATGATAATACCTAGCACAAAAACTGTTGGACTTCATGCCTTTTTAAATACAAAACAACCAGTATGAATACATGATTTTCATGTATTCACAATACATGTGAATACATCTGTTGGGATGACAGCAGGGTAAAGAAGATCCCCCTACATCAGCTACCACTGCAAGGTTACAACTGCATACTCCCAAATACCCTCCTGCTTGTTGGACATACTACCAAGGCTGCGTGCAATGAGCCCCAGCCCCAGCAAACTTCATGACATTTCACTCTCCCTTCTTTGCTTCACGAAGCTTGCTTTAACTCTTGACATCCCCTTTTGCCTAACAGGCTTTGGAACAGATTGTTCCAGAAAGATCCGACACACTGAACACCATCAGGGGAGGGAGCATGTGCCTCACACACCTTCTTTTAGTATATTTTTCCTTCCCTCCTTTGCAATAGATCATAATTTACCTTTAGCCCACAGCAAGTTACTGTCCTCCTCAGTTGTACTGTAGAAAAGTAATAACACCAGAAATCACTGAGGGTAGAGGTTGCGTCCAATAAATCATTTTCAAATTATTTTAAGCAAGCTTCTCTCTCTATTTCCTGTTTCACTTTCTGGTTGCTTATACTCTAGTGTCCCAATTCTTCTTTCCTTAATGAAGGTGGAGATAAGGAGTAGCACCCCCAAGTCAATGAATTCACAGCAGAATGAGAGAAGAAAGAATCGAGTCTTGATACTCTGTCATCCTGAAGCATTTTTGAACACCTGCTCTGTGTGTAGATGAGATGATGAACATCTAAACCCAGCTGAGATACCTCTGGTTGATTAACTTTTCTTTTTCTTAAAGCAGAAGTGAAATTTCTTCACTTAGAGCTTAACAAATCCTTGAGACATCCCTCACCTAATGTGCTTTAGTTCATATCATAGAATTGTCTGGAATGCATGAAATGGTTTTGCTTCAAATTAAACTAAAACAGAAGCTACAATCCAGTAGGACATATAATACACTCCAGCTGTAGACCTTCCTTATCTGTACATCCAGGTTTCCTTTTTAGAGAAGGGTGGTGCATTCCCTGAAGCATCCCAAGATGCAGATTGTGATTTTTGGCATATGAAAATTTGGGCTAGAATTACTTATTGTGTAGGCAAGGTTATAGGCAATGTTGCAAGCAGAAGAATCATTTGCTGCGTTTCAGCTGGCTCAGTGTTAGCACCAAGAAGAGAGGAATCAATACAGGGAACGTTTATGGGAGCACACAGAGACACAGACTGCTCCAGAAATGCATTCAGTCCACCCCAGTAGGGGTGTCAGAAGTAGTAGGAATGAATCACCCTTTCAAGGTGCTCATCTCCTTCCAGTTCAGAGCTGATGTGATACAAAGAGTGGGAGGATACTGGTGCAAAGGGAAGAGATAGGACATTTGAAGTAGTGAGAGAGCCTTCTTGATGACCCTTTCTGGTTGTCTTGAGGCAAGTACTGACAGCTTCATCTCATCTTCCCCCCATTGAACATCCTGGTATGGTAAGCACTGTTCATGTATTAAATGAAGACTTTCCTTAGAAGAGGCCTACAAATCAATAATACTGAAATATCAAGTATTTAGTATATTTTTAATAATAAAACCATGCTTATATGCAATCATCATCTAAGACAGAAAGGAAAACCAGAGAGAACACAGAGGTGGACATCCCATCCTTCCCAGAAAGTCCTAACAATTCCTCAATTCCTTGAGGGGAAGCAAGAGAGGGCAGTAGAGCAGTCATTAATTCAAGGAGAGCTCCACACTGTTGGAGGAACCCCTTTCCATCAGCACCCTGCAACTTTATGCCAGTACAAAGGGAATGCAACTTGCTAAGAACCAAAAGGTAGGACATTTTGTCCCCTCCGCACAAAGACTGGCACCTTGTACGTCTCCCTCTTCAACAATCACAGCTGACTCAAAAAAAAAAAAAATCCCCTTGATATCTGCCTACATGCATTCTTTTACTAGCAGCAATCTCATCATCATTATTCATTTACCTTCTTTCATTGAGTGAACCTCATGAATTTTTAGGACTCCCATAAAAACGAACGACTGACAGCAGCCATCTGCATGTTGAGCAGCATAGAGTTTTTCTCCAGTGCTGGACATTTTGCTCGTAATACCAATTCATGTGCATGCGTTAGTGTGTGTGTTTGTGTGCATCTGTGTCCAGGCACACAACTGCCTCCCATTGTGTACATCTGTCACATACATACTACAGCAATCATTACAAAAACACTGCTGGGCAACAACTCTTATCATTAAGAGGTGCAAATCACCGTTTCGCATTCTAAATAAGCTCTAACAGGCCTGGTTCAGGCTTTTTTCCACTTCCAGGTTCAGAAACAAAATTTGTTATGAAAAATATTTCCAAGTATTCCTATTCTAAAAGAAGACTATTGAAGGCATTAAAACTTCGCCTCCCAACCCTCCCTTTTTATTTACCTCTTATTAAGCTCTCAGCCTCCTTCTCTGTCTCCCATTCCAGTTTTACCTTTTTTCCCAGCTGTTTTGCTGGGATGAGGTATTTTTGTCTTTATGTGTAAGATTTCTTACTTCCAATTTTCAACACTTATAGTAGATTTTATTAGGAAAAAATATATATGTTTGTATTTACTTTTTTTTTAAAAAGGCAGTTTGGATGTCTGATTATCCTCTAGCTGCTGTTCCAGAAAGACATAAATAGGTCTGATGCAGGTCCTATGCTGGGTCTCAGCAAGTACCAATATACACTCTTTAAATGCATCGGAGAATTTAGGAATCTATTTAAGTCTGAATAGTGACTAAAGAAACTCCTCAGGTCAGCCAGCATCTTGTTCTGTTTCACTCAGGAGCTCTTCTAATTCATCTCTGGTGGGAGCAGGATTGTCCCCTTTATGTCTGGATCTCCAAACCTTCCATAGCTGCCTAAATCCACAAGGATCTGGAAATCACACAGCAGTCACCAGTCACAGCAGACAGCCAAATTACATTGCTCCTGCTTCTTGAAGAAGTTGCCAGGTTCCTGTTCACCTACAAGAGGTGGGCTGACTGGGTAGGGTTCACCACTGGTTGGAGGTGGTTCTGCATCCATCTTCTACACAGGCAGGAGAAATGTGCTGGTGAACATCTCAGGAGGGCATGATCTCCATCCTGGAGTCAACCCTTGATTCCCAGAGGTCTTCAGCAGCTTTTCTCCTTCAAACAACCAATGGACTCTTTCTACAAAGATCATGAACAGCTAAAAGAGGATCCCCAGAATGAAAACCCCTTTCACTGAATTCAGCCTGCAGGGTCACCCTTTGGAGGCCCAGAACCTTCTGTCTTGTTTTCCTTTGAAAATAAACTTGACTTCAAGAAAAAACAAAAAAAAAAGGAAAAAAAAAAAAAAAAGGAAAAAAAAAAACTGCAGGTAAAGAAAATGACCTTCAGTGACTGGAACTGGGTTGTGCAACAGGTAAATAAATGACTTGTTTCAGGGTGGAAGGTTTAAAAGACCAACAGTCATGGCATATTTAAGTAATTTCTTCCCCCCAAAAGCACTGCGAGCAGAAACACTCAAAAGTGCTGAAAAATAGATGAATCTGTATCACTCCTTAATTATTGAACTCATTTTTAATAATTAACTGAGCTCAGATTGGAAGAAAACACATCTTGAGATCTAAAGCAGGACAGCCTTCATGCTAAGGGGACAGGACAGACCCTTTAGAAACAACATGTTATTGCAGGCAAAGGAGGAAATGAACATTTTACCAAGTGACTTGACGGAAACACACTTAAATACTGAGAAGAACCAAGTTATCAAATGACAACCCAAAAACAAGAGTGACTTGAAAACAAATTCCAAAGTCAACATTAATCACAATTTGTAGCATAAAGAACATCGTGGCTCCAGGACTCCGGTTTATGCTTCCTGTCAGAAGCATAATGTGGACATGCAGTCATGTATAGGCTCAGTATCATTACTAAGAATAAGAACAAGGTAATTCTGTTGTGTATAATGATGCTGTCTTTTCTATGTCGAGTATAGAAAAAGAAAAATGCTATCAATTTAATTTCTTACAGTCCCTCCATAAAACATTTTATAAATCCATGTAGGATGCCATATGACATCACTAACTGATTTTTCTTACTTCTAAGAGCTTCAAACAGAGATGAGAATTTGGGCTGTACAGAAATGTCTCAAAATCCCATCAAACCTTCACAAACACAGCAAGGTATGTCTGAGCATACTTATCTCTAGGGATACAAGAAATTCTGTCTACAGCCTAAGATTTTTTGGAAAAGGTGCTGTCACCTAGCATAAGATACCCAGGGAACCTCCTGTCCAATCCTCACAGCAACCAGTGTGAGGAACAACCAGAATCAAGCAGAGCTGGAGAGTCTGGATTACAAACAGCAGCGTTGGTAGAAAGCAGACTCTTGAAATGACTTTAAATACAAACTGACTCCATCCCTAAGCCTGCCACAGGACCATTGGTCTTTCTCCCAGAAGCTGTTTAAATGATTCAATCATCTTCTTCTAGATGCATTGCATGGGACTGCAAGCTTTGAACCCTTCTCTGAGTACACAGGGCCAGAATCCTGCTACATCTCTCCACTCCTATTTAACATAAATTAATTAACTCAGCTTATGAACGTAGACTTGGTTTGCAGTGTTGACAGACTATAAAGCTCTTTACACCTTTTGACGGTTTCCTGGAGCTTTAAAGTTGAGGTAATGAGATCTCTTTATACCACAAAAGGAATTTATAAGAACTGCAGGGCTCAGACACACAATCTACTTACCGTTACTATACAAGTTATTCTGCAGATAATCTGTCAATCTGTTGCAGCTACATTGTAAATCTTTAGTGTAAATGAGAATAAGATCTTTCAATTCCCATGAACAAAGCAAAAAGAAACAAGCAGTTTACATTTCCCCAAAATAAAGGAATGTTGCAAGAGACAGAGTCAAAAATGTAATTCAATGTATTACAGTGATGATAAAAAATAAAGAATAGAAAAGGCAAAAACAGAAAACAAAACAAAACAAAACAAAAACACAATATAGTCTCTGGTAATAAAAAGCAACACAATTTACTGCAGCATTTCAGGTGTCAGATGGCCTAAGGAATCCAGCTTCCTCTCCACTGTCATATTCCCTTATTATTAACTTTTCTTTATCCAGATTGAACTGCCCATTCAAATTTAGCTTGTCCATTCCAAAAATTTCCAAATGTCAAAGTGATAAATGGCAATACAGCCATTGGAAATGGCTGCTTAAAAAAAAAAAAAAAAAAAAGAGATTTAAAAAAAATATTTTAAGATCCAGGACAGAGACTTTCTGATGCTGCTGGTTCACAGTTAATAAAATAAATAAATATAAATAAATAAATAAATAAAATCAATTTAAAAACTACCTTAAGTTAAAAGTAATAGGATATCTTTTCCAGAAAGCCTTCCTGGTCTGTGTTTCTACAGCCCCCTGTGGTCTAACAGACCTCAAAGCTCTGGATCCTTAAGTTAAGGACAAGGAGAAATTGTGTCATGACATGAACTTGGATTTGGTAGTATAGAATAGAATAGAATAGAATAGAATAGAATAGAATAGAATGGAATGGAATGGAATGGAATGGAATGGAATGGAATGGAATGGAATGGAATGGAATGGAATAGAATAGAACAGAACAGAACAGAACAGTAGTTCAGTTGGAAGGGACCTGTCTTCGAGTCCAACTGTCAACCTCCTCAGGGCTAGCTAGAAGTTAAAGCATTTTCTTTTAAAATGTGCCACTTGCATGATCTCTAGCAGTGGTTAGTCCAGTCATTGACCATAAAGTGAAGAAAATCAGAAAACGAAGAATAAGAGCTGCTTCCCTCCAGTTTCTCATTTACTTTAAAACATCCACCTGAACCATGAGCCCTCAGACAAGTTCTCTGGCACACATTCTCCACTTGAATGTCATCACCTTACTTTTGCCCTCCCCTAGTTCCAGTCCAAGGTATACTCCCTAAGCATATGCATAACATTTCGAGCTGGTTTTGCAGCAAGAGTAGTCTGTTGTATTTTGTGTGTGTGTTCACGCTAGGCGGCTTCAAACGACAGGGATCACCTGTGTTCTGAAGGTGGGAGAACTCTTTCCACCCCCATAGAGTCCTGCAGGCCAAATTGCAGTGTGTGGGCAGCTCTTGGGGAGATGCAGACACTTTTCCTGCACCTTCCCTGCCACAACCAGTGCAGAAAGCTTCTCTTTTGTGCCCTGAGGTAAAACAGCAGGTCCTTGCTTGTTTGAAACCGCTCTTTAACCCTTAGGACACCCAGACATTAATCAGTTTTCAAGTGCTGCACAGGGGTGTTTTAGATGGGACTTGAGCGTTAGCTCAAAACATAGCTCATCGGATGTCCCCACCGTGTGGAACCAAGTCCAGTATAAGACATGAGCTTTATGCAATCAGTGGGAAGACTGGGACAGGAAATTTGGACCTACAGAGATGTCTCACGTGGACCTGAGTAGGTCCTTGTGCCCAAAGCCATTGTGTGCCACTTTCATGGTGAGGCTCTGATGCTGCATACCACCAGGGCAGGAGATTCAGGTGCAGCTCTGGGCTGAAGCTGCCCATGGAACACAAGGACATGGCACACCACCTAGCAGATATTTTCTGTCAAAGCAATGAGGATGCACAAAGGTGCATCATAGCTCAGTCTTTAACCATTCACTTTTAACATACTTGGTGGCCCATTCATCCAAGGCCAGATGCAAGACACAGCTTCAGCACCTCTGTGACTTCTTCCTCCACCCATGTTAAATAGGAGTGATATTATATCCAGAATAAGTTGTTTCTGCAGCTAGCCAGAAAATGTGATTTCACATCACCCAAACCTTCAATGTCTTCCACAGAAGAAAGCTTCTGCAGAAATTCTACTTTTGGAATCATTAGACTGTTTTTGCTCTTTGTATTAATATCACTTCAGTGTTTTAGCATTTTGATTTTTACTCTGTAAAAACACTACCTTTCACTAATGTGGAAATGTTGATATGAATCAGATATAGCATTAAAAATGATACTGTGAAAGTACAAATGAAAGCAAAATACTACAATTAAACACTTTTGCATTTTCCCAATGGGAAGAAAAATCTGACATCATCTGAAAGAGAGGACAAAGTAAATCATTTTGATTTTCTTCAGTAGGAAATATCCTTGAAAAATGACCTAGTCCTGCTGATTTTTTTCCTGTTCATGAAACTACAATTTTCACCTTAAGACAGTTCCACCTAAATATTATTGAAGAGCACCCTCAAGAAAGCAAGGAGCATCTTACTGAGGCCAGGAAGGGCTATGTGATCAAACAGATCCACAGAAACTCTATGGAAACAGCTCACATCCAAAGGTGCCATGAAGGAAATCCTCTTTAAACTGACACCAGGAACAAAACGCTTCCAATGTGGCAGCCAACTACTGCATATTCTCCTAGAGAGCTGCACGCAGCTGTTAACATTTTGCATTATTGCCAGTTAATCTTTTGCCAGCAGGAGCGGTTACGCGGGGTGGCATGATTGCTTCAATGCTAAAATCACTTTGCTACACCCCTGACACATGATGGAAGGGAATGAGACAAGCAGGAAAAGCAAAGATGAACCCAAAAGGAGGACTCTGCCTTGCTCAGCCTGCAGCACAGTGAAAACTCAGGTCTGGGACCAAGTTTCTCAGCCTGCCAATGTTTGCAGGCTTTCTCCTGTCTTTGGTAGGAATTCAAATTTTTGTTGTTAGCTTCTCTCCCTCCACCCAGTCTCCTGGTTGAAGTTGGAGCCAGAGTTGCAGGGCATGTTTCAATGTTATATTCAAAGGTTTAAAAGACAACTATTTGACTATTTGATACAGACTTTGTGTTTGTAGTAACCTACAGACCTTCCCTCTCTACAAAGAAACACAAGCTACATATTAGCTACTCTCAGTCATTGACCATCTCCCCATGCCCTTTACATCCCATCAATTGTTTCCCTCATTAAGATTAGCACCAAAATATGGAGTGAGTGGTTTAAGTTTAAATCAAAGATGATCAATGTGTTTCTGCTAGAAAGAAGGGCAAGCTATGAAAGACACAGCATCTCTCCCTGAGCTCAGCTTTACACGATCTGTTTTGTTTTTTGTTTTTTGTTTTTTTTTTTCTCCCCATCTGCTAGGTCTTTAAAATCTAATGGTCATCTTATATTTGTGAATAAGAAAGTGAAGGCACAAGTCATTGTACATTAGTTACTCCATGGGAAGTGCCTAAGTGCAGTCTCTTACCCCCAGTGAACACAAGGGGATCCAAGGCAGCTTAGCCTTCTGTTCAGGAGCCATCTGCTTTAATGCATCATGTTCAAGTCAAGGTCTTGAAAGGAAAAATGCTATTGCAGAAGGCAAAAAGCCTCCTGCAACCATACAAAACAACTAACATGTAAAAAACTAACCCGTGGAAGTGACCCCAGAGAGTGAAAGGGAATTTGAATTTATGGTGTGCAAATCAGTGATTTCAGTTATTAGGAAATAACAGGTATTCAATATATAAATGTTTCAGTAAGGTAAAAAAGTACGTCTTATCTCTAGAAGATCTCTGCACCCTATCTTGAATCCCTCCGCTAAGATTTTTTTTTCCCTCTGGGAAGTTTTCTTTCTCAAATGCGAGTAAAGCAGAACAAATTCTCTCATGTTGTCTATGATCTCTTAATCTCAAACTCAGCACAGATACGTAACACTGCTTAATGGAGGAAAAGCAAGAAGCATTTGATTAAATGGCTGCTCTCTTGAGGAATGCACAAGCTCTGTACAGCACAGCACACAGCTCACAAATATTTTGTGGTTTATTATTGATTAAATGTGATTAAAATGAATAATGGGTTCAACTGATAAAAACACTTTTTGCCCAAGTTAACCCTGAAAATGTTTAAGATTTCTTTGGTTTCAAGGAAGTCTGGAATTTAAGAAGTGCAGAATTGCCTACTGTCATCTTCCACCATCAGCATCCACTTGCAAATATTTCACGTGCAGGGGTGATCTTTGAAGCAGGACTATCTGTGACATTAGGGGACTGAAATGATCACTGACACCCCTGTTGTAATTATGTTGATTAGAAACAGGCATGGTATTAAATGAAAAGGTCTCTGGGCATCATTTTTCTTTACCCCTCAGCTTTCAGGCTTTGGACAAAGTGTATGTAGCACATTATTAAATCCAAATCATAGCATCGTCCATCTAGTTGGACAGGCAGGCATTACTAGTCAAAATGCAGGTATCAGGCTCATATGTTCATGTCTCAGATCATCACAGTGTTGGTACCAACAAGGTTTCAGGTAAAAATACAGCAAAAGTGCTGCTCTTTGTTTGAGATGAGGCACAGTTTGCTTCAACAAGACACAACAGAATAATGACTTCATGGACACAGGACTGCTAAAATATAGAGCAGAACGGGAAAGGCCTTTAACATTTTTCCATCCATAAGAGTGTTGTGCCCACAAAATCAGGGTATTATAAAGGTTGGGTGTCCTGAGCCACTGATGCAGCACCTCCAGGTACGCAGTATCCACATATTGTCCCTGCCCACTGCTCAGCATCTGCCAGTGCCTCCAACCCAATTTCACTGGAAAGGACAAAGGCACAAGAACAGCCAATGCCACCATGCTAACCCTCGCTCCTGAAGTTTGTCAGGAGAGTTTCTTGGGGAATAAAGTGCGAACAGAGCTGGAGACAGTGATAAATTTCCCTTCTGAACAATCAATAAAAGTCTCCCAGCCCCGCTCAGGCCCCTACTGCAGATGCGAGGGCCATAATTACATTGTCAAAAAGTGGAGTTGCCCCGGCTGACTGAACCCCCCTGTAAAACTGACGTGTGATTGACAGGCAGTTTATGGGTGGCACGCTCTGACTGGCAAGGGAGTTGGCTAAAGCCAAAGGCAACAGTGAAATTTCCCAGCCTGCTACAACCACCGGAGCAAAGGACCGCTGCTCGCGAGGGAACTGTGGGAAACCCTTAGTCATATTAACATATCAAAGTGAGGAGCTGACAGCGCTTACTAAACAATCTGAAGTCAACCATAGCTGCAAAGCATCCCCCAAACCTCCTCGTCTGAAGGAGAAAAGGAATTAAAAATGCACTCACTCCTGTCTTCACCCAAGACAGCTCCGAATTTGAAAGACTGCTTATTTAATGATTTTGATCTGCGATAACATACATATACGTGTAGATGTATATACATCACATATATTGCTGAGCATGTCAGCCTCTTTCATATATGTATTTGATATGAAAGAGGCTGACATGCTCAGCAATTTGTTCTATACCACAGGCCAGACTGGTGCTAAATTGGAGCCAGAACAACATATTTCTGTTTGATGTAAGCAATATGAAGCTAGCAAAAGAATGCACTTCTTTTGGCCTTATTTTCTACAGCGCTGCTACTGCTTCAATGCTAAATTGCAGATTACATGGTTTGAATCAATCTTAATTGCAGCCATGCACTGGGAGTGTATGGCGTGCCAAGCTTAAAAGTGGCTTCATGGCTATGTCTTTTCTCACTTCTGGATACATCGGGGTACAAAACATGACTGGAAATGTTGCTGTGCAAAGGGACCTGGACAGGCAGGAGAGATGGGCTGACACAGACCTGCAGCTCAACAAGCAGAAGCCCAAAGTCCTGGCCTGGGGAGGAACAGGCCCAGCATCAGGACAGGCTGGGGGCACCCAGCTGGAAAGCAGCTCTGCAGAAACAGACCTGGGGAGCCTGAAGGGCACTGAGGTGAATGTGAGACAGTGATGGGCCCTTGGGCAAAAAAAGGGGGCTGTGTTAGGCAAAGTACTGCCTGCAGGTTGAGGGAGGGGATCCTGCCCCTCTGTTCAGTGCCGGTGAGGCTACACCTGGAGTGCTGGGACCAGTTCTGGGCTCCCCAGTACAAGGGAGACATGGACATGCTGGAGAGAGTCCAGTGAAGAACTGGAGGATTTCTCCTATTAGGGGTGGCTGCAAGAGCTGGGGCTGCTGGGCCTGGAGCAGAGGAGGCTCCGGGGGAGCTCCCCCATGGCCGTCAGTACCCACAGGGAGGTGCGGAGAGGCCGGAGCTGGGCTCTGCTCAGCGGTGCCCAGGGCCAGGCCCAGAGGCCCCGGGCCCAGCCTGGAGCCCCGGCGGCTCCCCCTGCCCCTCAGGCAGCACTGCTGGGCCCAGGGGTGCCGGAGCCCTGGCACAGGCTGCCCCAAGAGGGGCTGGGGGCTGCTTCTGGGAGAGCTCCCCGAGCCCAGGGACGTGGGGCTGGGCACCCTGCAGGGGCAGTGGGGACAGGGCACTCAGGGGTCCCTGCCACCTCAACTATTCTGTAATAAGGCCCAAGCCCTGCTCGTGCTGTTCTCACAGACTTTGCTGCCTTCTACATGCCTCCGTACAGCAGGTACTTGTAGCAGACAAGCAGGGTTGTAACTGAGTCGGGTGGTTCTGATGAAAGCTTGAGCTTACCAGGTTCAGGCCTTAGGCTGCCAACACAGACCTCACCCTCAGTTTCCACAGGAAATAATTGCTGAGAATTATGGCACTGAGTAAAACATATACTAGCAACAAATCCTTTTGAGAGTGGACACCTGGATGTGCTTCCCTCAGTCATACCGCTAGGGTAACCCTGTGGAAAGTATTTCTGCCCTGCTTGTGTAATTTCATGGGTTGTGTGTGAAGACAGAGTCAACAAGCTAGTCATGAGGTAGGCTCAGAAGGGAAACAAGAGGCACAACCTCCAAGGAGTGTTGTTTTCTTTTCCCCACATTGCTAGAAAACAAAACAGCACGAGGAAGTCAAGGCTTTTGCAGTGCTCTGACAATGTAAGGACAAAATTCTGACTTCCCTACAGAGGTCAAACCAAGAAGGATTCTTTAAGCTACAAGGAGAAGACACAGAAAGGATGCAGCAAAAGCCTTTATCAGGCAAATTCAAATCAGATATCTTAATATGTCCCTTGAAAACATAAAATAAAAACATGGATGATTAACCAAATTAATCCCCTGGAACAAGCTTCCACAGAAAATGCTGGCTTCTGTTTCCCTTGATGTTCTCAGACAAAGACCAAGCCTTTCTGGAAGGCATGCTTTAATCTAATGTGAGTTACTGAACTCAAAGCTGGGATAACTCTGTGAAACTCAATGGCCAGTAAAGGACAGTCAATTCAGCCTAGATGATCTAATAGCACTTCTTCGCAGAGCCCCTCTAGGAAATGGGATAGAAACACTCCCTTCTGCTAAAAACAAGTTACTGAAATTATTAAAGCCATCTGCAAGCACTAAATATTTCAGCCTCGCTGTGTCTCGACGAAGTGGTCAAGAGCTCACGACGTGGCTGTCAGCACAAGTCCAGGTGTAGTGAAGCCCCCCTCCTTTGCTACTGCAAGGGGCATCTTCTCCAGCTTCCACTCCTCCCTCCTGACTCAGAAAAGCATCTGCTCGCGGACTGCCCTCCAACCACCGACCTCGCCTGACCTTGCTCGGCTCTGGTGAACTGACAGGATCATGGCACAGCAGCACGGCTTGCTCCCTATGTGCTCAGATCGTCCCCCTTGGTGTCTTGCATTATTTTTGACTGAGAGCCAAACGTGTCAGTAACGCTCAGATGGCAACATTTCTGCCTGTAGGCCAGGAGAGGGTAAGTTCAAGCCCTGCTGGAGGACACGGATGCCTACCGATCTGAAAGTTGACATGCAAGAAGAGAAGTGAGGGAGATGAGGCATTCAGACATTTATTTATTTATTTGTTGTCCTAAGATGCACACTGCCTTTAAAAACAGCACATAAGTTAAGAGCTTGACGTGAGTGCATTTCACCAATATTCTAACACATGCTGAGCTGGGACCCGAATTCCACGTCCAAAGTACTCCAACAAGAATTTGGCATTTAATATCAACATTTTACAGCCCTTCAAAAAATCTCTGTATCTAAATTCTTGTCCTTGTTTCAGCTGAGATAGAGTTAATTATCTTCATAGCGGCTGGTATGATGCTGTGCTTTGGATTTAGGAGGAAAATAATGCTGATAACACCCTGATGTTTAAGCAGTGTTTGTGCTAAGTCAAGGCCTTTGCAGCTTCTCCTGCTGCCCTGCCAGCGAGGAGGCTGGGGGTCCAAGGAGCTTGAATGGGACACAGGCAGGACAGTTGGTACAGACTGGCCAAAAGGATGTCCCATACCATGTTGGTTTCCTGTGGGACAATAAAACTGGAGGAGTTGGCTGGGGGTTGGGGGCCACTGCTCAGGGACTGGCTGGGCATCAGTCGGCAGGCGGTGAGCAATAGCTTTGTGTATCACTTGTTTTGGATGTTATTATTATTATTTTCCCTTCCTTTCCTGTCCTATTCAACTGTTCTTATTTCAGCTCATGTGTTCTACCTTTTCCCAATTCTCTCCCTCATCCCGCTTTGTTGTGGGGTGAGTGAAAGGCTGGGTGGTTAATGGGCTGGGTTATACCACAATAATTCTACCCCATAACATGAAACCTGTATTCCCCCACAAACCTATGCCAATTTCTGTCCTTTAGATCCCCTGTCCCACTTGATAGGAATGTACAACTTGGGCTCTGTGGGGCTTCCTTTCAGAGGAAAGCCCAGTCGTTAGAGCAGAGTGGTTATGTCGAACTGAAATTCTTGGCACTGCCACAGTTTTTCTGCATAGCCCTGGGCTTGTCATTTGTGACAACAACCTGTGCAGAGCCGGTGTGAGTGTGCAGACCGATAGGACATCGGAGATGCCAGCTGTGCTCCTAACACTAGAGACAGACGGCTGGAGGCTAAAGAAGAAGGGGAAAACACACTGCCATGAGTGCTTTGCTGCTGCTGTGAAGACAAGTAGCATCCCCACTCCAGCTGGCACAGGCTGCAAACTGCAGCACACTTGGCATTGGCTTCACTATGGAACTTGCCTGGCAGACCACCCACTCTTGGCTACCCCAAGATCCACACCTTCTCTGAGGAGGAAACATCGTAGTTGTAATGGAGAGGAGGAGAAAGGATGCCCCATTCCAATAGCAGAGCAAACCCCCATAGCAGAGAATGAATGCCTGGTTCCCAAGGGATGGAGACTTTCATTTGGGGATAGAAATGCACAAATCCAGACTTCTATGCACCTAAATGAGTGCCAAGGTTTCATAACTACTTGATGCCATCTAGTTTCTTCTTAGGGTCAAGATTTTCGAAATGACTCTGCTGCCAGTATGGGTGCTCTTACAGAGGTACAGCACTGGGCTTTAGTGCCTAAGATACTGCAGGAACAGAAGTCTCAAAATGAATTAAAATCAATGAATTTCTGGCCCCAAAGACTGATTTCAACATATACTTCAGTGTAATAAGATATCCAAGTTCATAGCCAAAACTTTTTTTTTTCTCCAAGCACATGCTTTATTTTTTCCTTTTTTTTTTTTTTTTTTTTTTTTTTTTCGATTTTAATTCAATTTGCTTTTAAAGGGATGGAAAAATGTACTCACCGTGGATGGAAAGGGTCCCATTCCTCACTGCCAGGAACTTGGTCCCATATGGAAATATTGGTGGAGAATGGAGGCTTCCATAGAGATAGATGTGTGCTTTGTGATGGAAAGGGGCCTCAGAGGATCCCACCTGGAGCTCTCCTCCATCAGATATCAGAATGGAATGAGCATGCAGTTCTACAGGTCCTGGACCAGTGAATAGGAGCTTGCCACCTGAAGACAACAGAAGAGTAAAATGCAACCACTGACCTCAAAAACAGACATTATCTCATAGTCAAAGGAGCTGTAAGAGATGGGCGAAACGATGGTTTTGCAATAATGTTATGAGATTAAGGGTAAAACAATATTGCTTTCTGCAGAAATCCAACTTTGCCCTGTACTTCTCCCTGTGGACTTATCTGCTCTTTACATACTCCTTTTTGTAATAAAGATCTCATTAACTCAGTCCATTTTTCACTTCTGCCACAGGCTTTATTTCTAGACTTGAGCAAGACCATTCAGCCTGGGCAGACATCTAAGTCTCTCCAACTCCACTCCAAGGTAGCAACATTCAGAAAGTCCCAGTCCTAACATACTCACTCTCTAACTGTTAAAAAGAAATACTATTACTTAATTTGTATGTTCCTTTTCAGATTACAAACTGCTTGTGACAGGGACAGGGGAGTGGAAAACAGCTTTGGAACACAAGAATTGGCAAGTTGTGTAGTTCAGTGGTTGATTTAATCCTGCATATTCTTCCAGCTGCTGTTCAAAACCAGATGCTCCCAAACACAGTCTAAGAAACTTCTCCCTGTTAGCTGGCTGCAAGATCTCCCCATCCCATGAAAGCCTCATTTTAATCGCTAATTAGAGGTTAGCTTCGCCCCAAAGCATAAGGTTTCATCTCCTTGCCAACATTTTCCTTCTACCATCTATTAGTATAACTGGATAGGTTTTGTCAGTAATATAGATCTGATCCTTCAAATCTTTTTAATACTCAGTCTCAATAACTTCTTGAGTCAATGAATTCTGTGGTCTAAGTTAAATAGTTCATGAAAAGGCATTTCCATCCTTTGGTTTCAACTCAAGTCTCTTTCCAGTTCTGTCAAATGCCTCTTTTGTTCTTGCCTTGTGTGAGCTGACAACCCCACTCTATCTCAGGGTGGCTTAATCTTTGGCATCCTTTCATATTTTCTCTCGAAGAAGGACACTGTCACTACTTTTACAGTGTGCTTGCACAGAGCGGACTCACAGACATCTAATCGTTCTGCTTCTGGGATATGTCTTCCTAGGTCAAGCCATGCTTTCCAGGAGCTCACCTGGCTGCCTCAGAGCTCCTTAGAAAGGGTCTCCAAGCCTCCCACCATTAGCCGGTTTTAATGGTGACCTTTATAACTACCAAACTGTTGGCTTTCCTCCTCCACAAGACACTATCAATCCTTGAAGGATTAGGGACATCAGACCTCTGCTTTAATTTCAGTAGTGAGACAAAGCTGGAGGGTACAAGTTGTAATATAGAAATCAGATTTTAAAATCCTTTGATCATTACCTCCACTTTGATGGGGTCCTCTTGCTTGCAATGATACAGGAGCTGCAGAGCACTTGACTGCCTTTCCCACCCCATTGCATACACTTCTGATGAGCATATGCTGCTTATCCTGACCTCCTTACTTATTCTTGCACTGATGAGCTTTAATTGTTGAACCTAATTTCTTAGTCTCATGACAAAGCTCGTATTTGAATAAGAACTACCCCATTAAATATTTTCTTTGCAGATTTCAGGAGGTTCCAGATAAGTTAATATAGAATATGCTTAGTAGGCAGAAGAGATAAACCTCACATTTTCTTGCTTATAAGCACTGGGAACCATGGGATTGCTCCCACAAACACTAGCTCCCCTATGTATAAGCTGACTCTTTCCCTAGACATACTTTCTATATACGAATGTATTTCTGTTAAGCTTGCTTTGCTAGAACCAGTTATGTTGTGTTTTTACAAATTATACAGAATACACACTGATAAACCAGCATGAATTTCAGCTCGTTTCACTCAAAATGACAGAAGATTTCTGACTTATTCTGAGATACGTCTGAGACTTCTAGAAAAATGAAATGTTGCTAATACAGAAATGTGCTATGCTGAAATAGGGATAATATTTGAAATGGTATTCATTTGCAGACTGAAGGGACCATTAGATCCTATCGCCTGATGGTTTGTGCACATCTTGCTATTGAAAAACTGGAGGAAGTCGAGTCGTCTGTGTTTGACTGCTGTATACCCTCCAGAAAGGCAGATAATCAATTAAGTGACTTGGGGACATCATTCTACCATTTTCTACGATCATTTTTTCCAACAGCTAATCTCCGTTACTGTTCACAATTTCTGCTTTATTTCCAATCACAACTTGTCAAGGATGAGCTTTCAGACAGTGGTTGTCTTTGTGCCCTCCTGCGTTGCACGGCAGAGAGGTTTGCAAAACAGCATTTTCTGCAAAATTTTTTGAAGGTAAATGGCAATTAAACCAAATCGCGGCACTCATTCAGCCTTGTTTGTAATAAGTTTTTTACGACTCTTCCTGCAAGGAGTCATCAACATCCTCTACCACAACCTGATGTTCATTCTGAAATGAGGAACCCAGACCTCCTGATCCTTCTGCTTCTTTACCATTCTTGTTGGAGCTGCCTATATAGAGGCAAATCTGCCTTATTCCCATACTCTACATCTTGCTTCTCACATAAAAACTAAACTACCTCTTTTTGCTTCTTCATTACACTGAGAGGTTATTTGGGCTTCCTTGGCCACATGGACTCCTAAAGCTTTCCATGACTGCAGCTTTCTCTGACAAAGTCCCTTACTTTGTAACTACAACTTTCATTCCTTCTGCCTGGCTGTCTATTCAACGGTGTAAATCTGCATTTGTTTTGAATGGCATTCACAAATGTGATCAGTGATGGATCTCTTTACTTCCTGACCACGACTGATATGCAGTGGTATCCAAGTAGACATGAAAATGATTTCATACCAACACTTTACTTTTTGCTAGTGTATTTCATGTCTGGCATGTGATTTTGCCAGATGATCCTCAGTTAGTCATCACACTACCACATTTTACAGAATTAACTTAATCAAACATAGTTTTCTTAGAAAATGAACTAAAATTTGTTGTCTTTTTTTCTTTGTGACCTATTTTTCATAAAATTTCTATCCTTTCATTTACTGGTTTTTGTAGTTAGTAATTTACGGATTCAATCAGCCATAACATATAGCTTCATCTAGTTTTATGCTTTGACCTATACTTGATATCAGACTAAGCAGCCAATAACTTTTCCTTTACCTATATACGTCCTGACACAAGATCAGAACTTCTACAGACTTCTGGAATTTCCCACGCACTCTGAAATTAATATTTGTGGACCATGGAATGCTTATACTAGCAGTTTTAAAGCTCTCGAATGAAACTGGACCTGTTGATTTAAGAATGTGTATTCCTGAAAGACACTATTTAACATTTTCTTCGGTAATAAATGGACTGATGGTCCATCTTCCTCTTGTAATATAATTTACCATCCTGTTCCTTCCCACACTGAGAACAGAAATATTTATTAAATACATTTGCCTTATAGCTGCAGTGTTAATAATTTTATCACTGCAATCTAGAAATGGAGCTATAAATCACTGCGATTTATTTTATTCCTAACATAAAAAAGACATCTTCCCCAAGGTCTTTATTGACTTCCTATGCTCTATTCCCACTGAAATATAGTCATTTCTGTTTCCACTTCTCTTCATATGATTTTTAATGAGGATTCTAATTGCTGCTGTGCTGCACTACTAAATCAGGAAGGCTGGTAGACAGAGTTGTCTCATCTTCTCATTGCAAAATCATACTTCTGCTGCAAACAACCTTCCCAAATCTATTCCTAAGCTTCAGCCACATATTGCCCATCCAAAATTTTCAAGCTTTCTATAAAATAGCTTAGAAATACTAAATTCCTCCCATAAACGTTTCTACCCCTCCTCTGTGGGATGTGAGGGATGGGAGTACATCTTTGCCTGTAAAACCCCCAAGTCCTTTTCTGATTGCATCCATTTCAGTGCATCTCAAGGCAGCTGTGGGAAGATGCTAATTTCCCATACGGGTCTGGGATTTACCTGCTTCTGCCCTGCCTCCACAAGGTCTGCTGAGCACCTTTGCGTACAAGGTGGTTTTGGCATATCAAGAGTTGCCCATCCTCATATAGAGCCTAAAAATCACTGTCTGCCTCCTCATGTCCTCTATCTCCTTTTTGTTTCCCTTCCCCTTTTTACAGCCCCCTGTTCCTTACTATTAGTCTAACTACATGTCAGTCGTTCTGAACAATTTTTCCCTTTCTGGGTGAAGATACAGTTCTGCTGGGTCAGTAAGAATTGGACCTCAAGGTGAAGGCTGTTGCCTGGCTCTTGGGTTTCTCTGTCTCTAGGTGCAGTGACAACCCTAAGCACACCTGGCAATAGTGCAGTGGTTTGTGAGATCATGACCACCAAAAGACATTTGCTGCATGAGATGCTTTGTCTTTCCCTTAGTAGCAGCAGTCAGACCCCAGTATAATGATAGGAACCAAGTATCAGCTTGATTGATCAGCTACAATCAGCTACAACTAATGGTCACAACTTAATGCAGTTGTAACCAAGCTATTTGCAAAGCTTCTGAATTCTGTCCAGAATAAAGCCAAAAGACTCTTGTTCTTTGGGGAAAAAAAAATATATATATTATATAATATATATATATTATAATTATATATATATTCAGCTGCTGAAGATTAAATAAGCAACAGGGGGAAGGGAAAGAAAAAAAGGAAGAGGAAAGGAAGAGGAAAGGGAGAGGAGAGGAGAGGAGAGGAGAGGAGAGGAGAGGAGAGGAGAGGAGAGGAGAGGAGAGGAGAGGAGAGGAGAGGAGAGGAGAGGAGAGGAGAGGAGAGGAGAGGAGAGGAGAGGAGAGGAGAGGAGAGGAAACCATTAACAGGGATTCGTTTTGTCATTAAACAAGTCTAAGTGTAAAATAAACTGTAGACAAACTTATAAATACTTGTGTCAAAAAATTATATATGGTCCCTCTAACCCTCAGCTCTCTGTATTTCTATGCTTTTCATTGGGTCAGAATAAATATACAGCTGCTGCTTTACAAGATTGTCATCCCCTTTTTTAAAAAGAAAATAAAAGTTATGCTTCCTTCTTTTATTGCACTTGACCCCTTCTCTGAAAGCAGAAAGCAAGAATATTGCTCAACTGAGCCTTTGGCTGTGACCCTCAAATTGTTTGTTATGGCTGCGCAGGAAAGCAAAGTCCTACATATGACCTTGAGGGTGATTTTATAAAAATCAATCAACTACTGTTATGATGGCCTCCCTACCAAGCAAAATAAATACAATTAAACCCATAATCACTTCTGTACAGTAATGTGCAAATTCAATGGGTCTCTTTAGGTGGAGCGAGGGAGAGGGGGGAGAAAAGTGGTGGGGCTATTTGATACTTTGTGAGAACATCAGAAGCACCATTCTTCTGAATTAACCCAGCAATTAGCCTCCACCTCTCTGTCCAGAAAAAAGAAATCTTTCTTTATCTGTCTTTATCCAAAAGGAAAAAAAAAAAAAAAAAAAAAAGTCTGTAGGCAGCCCCGGAGGGGAGGATCAGACAAACCAAATAATGGGGGAAAAAATATACATATATTAAAAAATAAAATTATAATAAGGTAAGAGTTGTAATCTGCCCTTTGAATGACTGCTACACCAGCATGTCAATTGTTTGGTGAAGATTTCTCTTCTGAATTCCTTGGTAAATGGCAGAGGGCACACTCAAAATGATAGGAAATGAACAACTAATGTATTGCCCCTTCACTTGGTCATGCAGCCCATGGAATACTGTGTTGGGTCAAACCCACAGCCCAGGTACCCAGAATATTTTTGAATACCCTTGAAAAAAGTCTGTAAGTCTGTGCAATGTACTTCTGAAAAAAAAAAAAAAAAAACTATCCAAGGAGAAATGTTTTTTGATGATTAATGTGGAAAGTTTCTCCTTGTTTCTGTGTCACAGAGATGGATTCATGCTTTCAGACATAGGAGGAGCCTTATAACCTTTCTCAAAAACTTCATTTAAAAAAAAAAATAAATCCTTCTAATATACACATTTTCACAATGCATAAAGGAGATGTTGATTTTCTCATTATTATTTAGGCTGTGGTTTAGAGTGCTCTAGAGATTTCCTGAACTCAGAGAGAAGCAAAGTCCCCACTCCAACGAGCACCTTTTGGTTGGAGGTTGTTTTTCTATCATCATCTTTTGAGGCAACACTTCAACATTTGCAGTCAGTGTAAGACCACCCTAAGAAACAGTGTATTTTTTTCTAATGAATAGCTCATTGTGGAGCTAGGATAAAAGTGGCTATCACCAGATTTAATTCACAGAATCATCTAGGTCAGAAGAGACCTCCAAGATCATCGAGTCCATCCTCTGACCTAACACTAACAAGTCCTCTACTAAACCATATCCCTAAGCTCTACATCTAAACGTCTTTTAAAGACCTCCAGGGATGGTGACTCAACCACTTCCCTGGGCAGCCCATTCCAATGCCTAACAACTCTTTCAGTAAAGAAGTTTTTCCTAATATCCAACCTAAATTCTGCATCAGTGTTAGGAGGGTACCAGTGGAAAAATTGTCTTAGATGTCACTACTGAGTTCTGCCCCTACAGCTAACAGAAATCCCGTTGCCCATGGAAGAGGACCTGCTGGTTGAACGACCATCTCCACCCATCACCATGAGGCTCCCTGCACGAGGAAGATCTGTTCTGGTTGTTCTGTGGGCACACCACAGCCGTGTATAACTAACATTCCCACAGCCTTCAGCCTGCTCTTCCCAGTTTCCTCAGTCGGGTGTTTCACATGATGAAGCCACAGAATCTCCCACGAGACAGGCTTAAGCTCACACGTTCCAGTCCTGGCAAGCATCCCTGAGCAGCAAACAGCAGGAGGCAACTGCTGGAGCTGGAGTATCTTTGCTGCAACGAGTGATCCTGCACAACAAGGCTGCAGTGTGCTGGCAGCTCACTTCTTGCTCATTCTCCGGCTCCCAGGGTGAGGCTGGTGGGGCCTCGTCGCAGGAAAAAAACAGTAAAACAAAGACCCTCCTGTGTACGGGAAGAGGAATACAGAGTTTATGAGCCTTCAATAATAATCGATTATTTCACGGACCTGTCTCCTGCACCCCGTTGACAGGCTCACATGACATTCGGATGAGCCATAAATTTGATTGCATGCTGGAGCAGTGCCGAGATAGATGCAAAGGAGAAAAGAAGTTTGTTATAGTGGCTTCATCCCAAAAGCTGCCTTAACCTAAAGACCAAAATTCCCTATAGATGTTCATCCACTCTCATGATGTGCAGGTACAGATCCCAAACTAGCTACACGCTTCCACCAGGATGCCACTAACAAGCTAAAAAGTTAAGCTTGTATTCCAGCGTTTTGTTGGAAGGAGGCCTTAATCTCTCCCTGGGCGAGGAACTGGCAGCTGCTTGAGCACTCTCAGACAGATACCGTCTCCCAAGCCCAACACGCCTGGGTTTTCTGGCTCGCTGGGCTCGCAGCCATCTGTGCAGATGGCACGTGCTGCCTCGTAAGCCGGGCGGGCTCTTCCCCACGAGCTCAGGAGACAGACAAAAGGAATTCAGCCCAGAACACACTGCCACAGGTAGCTCTTCCAGAGAAGTCCTTCTACTTCTTCAGTCTTGCGTAGCTTCCCAGCCTCTCAGCAATTCCTTAGCTGTTTCTGCAAGGAGTGAGCTAACCTGGAGGGGAAGAGGTGTTGGACCCTCCTCGGTGTGCTTTGAAACATCCCAGCCCATCATCTGGGATCTAATGAAGGAAGCTGCCTTGGGAAGGCATCAGGGGAAACACCAGGCAGATGGTGCAATGAGCAAACAGGTCCTTAGGTTATTATTTCAAGCCTATAGGTGATGGACACCTGTTAACTCCTGCACCCTCTGCAAGGGAGGCAGTGGGAAAGGCACAGCAGCACTGTTATGGACAGCATAATAATTACCATTATGGTCTTTCTGGGTGACCATCAGACCAGAGCGTTTCTATTTGCTATGCCCCTCCACCCACGGTTATCTCATTTCAAGCTGATTTCTGGCATTTAAATTTAAACTTTACAGGTAGGGTTTTCCTCCCAGTTTCTAGTGCAGTAGGTCAGACATTGGTCTTCGTGACAGCCTACTCCTACAGAAATCCGACCGTGATGCACAGTTTGTTAAGCCATACAAGAGGGGATACATCAAAACTAAAACCCTCACATAATCCCCCGCTACACATCATGCCTCCTCTGTAGCTCTGGGCCCATGATACAGACTTATGCTTTTGAAGGAATTTATTTGCATTTAAAAGCTTTAAAAAGACCTGGACCTCAGTTGCCTGGTTGCAATGCCGGTGTTTCTGTACCACGTAAAAGTGTGTGAGGACAGATCTAGCAACGATGCAAAGCTGCTACCGTCATCAGGACCTGATCTGCATCCAGGGCAGATGTAGACAGACTCAGCAGCCCTTTCCATCCCATGATTAGAAGCAGCAGCTGCTTCCCCAGAAGGGACACAGCCAGAGAAAGAAGGGATGCTGCTGCCTCAGCTTTCAGCCCACTTGCCTGTGGTTTGGTGTGGCCAAGATGAGCTTCCACCGATCCGCTCATCCCGCAGTGCCTCAGAGGAGTCTCAGGAGCTATCGAAGAGGTGGAAAATCAATTTCATTGGCAAGCAAGAGCCCTGGGAGTCTGGTGTACATGCTGTAATCCCATCCTAAACAGAACAGGAAAAAGAGACCTGCAGCCCATGCCCAAACAAAAACCAGGGTTTAGAGCTTGGGGAAGAACCAAAAAACATCCAATTGCTACAGATTCTGGGCATTAAAATCCTTCTTCTGGGAATGTCCAGGTCTGTGACTTGAAGTGTAATGCATAACACTGGATTCCTGCTCAAATTATACTAACAAACTAAAGAACTGATGCCTTTTTTTTTTTTATCCCCATCAAAACAGCAGGGACTTTAAGGTTATGGGAACAGATTCCTTGCAGGCTTGGTACACCTCACAGTAACAACACAGAAAAATATCACAGCAACAGGGAGAAATAGGGCTGACTATTCTTCCTTTTAAACCTCAATTAAAAAATACATTGGATGAAATTTCCCATTAGCTGGTACTATTTGTACATCCCATGTTCTTTCTTTAATTAAAAAACATGCTTATTGCAATACTGCCAGAATCGCTTTTACGGTATTTTAATTGTAATGTCTCTGTCTGATTAAAAAAAGAAAATATGAACTAGAAACTGCCTGCAAAAAGTATCACTATGCATATCCCAAATGCGTTGAGCAAAATGGCATAGAAAACACCACAGCGCAAACATTTTTCTAACTGTGGCTACTTACAAGGGATTTTAAAATAGAGTGAGGACAGGAAAACAGAGGAAAAAGCTTTTTCTGTCTTTCAGTGAATTCACACCCAGTCTTTATCGGCGGTGACTGAAGCACCACTTATTTGAAAAGTAGTTATGCAGATATATCAGCTAATATTCGATGCTCTTTGCTAATAGCATCAAAGCCTAGGAAAAAGTCAAGGAAAATCAATATTTAGGTTTCTTTCCTCCTCAGGTCTACATGCAGGACCCATTCTAGCCACAGCCTGATTTTAGTGCGGCTTCCAAGAGATCCAAGATATTGTTGGATAAGCATTGATTTTGGGACATGGGTTCAAGATCAGACCACAACTGACAATGGCATGTGTATCTTCGGGGTTTTTTAGTTCCTTTTTTGTTTCTTTTGTGTGTGTGTGTGTGTGTTTGTGGGATCTCGTAGCTTGAAGAGAAGCCCAGATTACCCATGGCATGTTGGAGGCTGGGTGTACATAATATATCACCGGTTTTTAGAGGCGGAAATCTCACATGAGGGGGTCAGAGCTTTCTCAAAACCTCAGCATGGAGTCTGACTGCTAAGATGCAGCAATGCCTACAACTGGTAAAGGACACATGGGATGATTGTGACAAGTAATACGGGCGCTTTTCTATAAGAGGGACCAAAATAATCTTCCCTCTTATGCCTGCAAGGGTGGCTATCAAAGTTGCCAATACAAAGCAAATGGACAGTTGAATGCCTTCAGCTCCACCAGAGTTATACCAGCAATGTCACCCCAAAACCCACACCCAAGGTACCCCACCAGAGTTATACCAGCAATGTCACCCCAAAACCCACACCCAAGGTACCCCCAGAAGGAGGACAGGCAGCATTTTCGGTCTCTGGACTACCCTTGGGGCTGTTCTACACAGTACTAAAAATTCAGATAAAGGCAATAGCACATGTCTGAGGTATCAGCCCGTCACAGACAAAGAAGTTACTCCAGCATAAGCTCTGTGTAAAGGAAATTTCCATCTGTCCTGGGTTATCATAAATATTACCATACTTGTGATGTCGGGATCAAAAAATATATAAATAACTGCAATCTGCTGAATTTACAGAGTTATCTACAATCTGTCTATCTTGTATCTCTTCCCCAATCAGTATTGTCTGAGCAGTTCCATCGTCTGGTTATTAAACTTTCCACTGCCAATAACCACGTGTTCATGCTCCACTCGTCAAGGGGGAGGCAGAAGCTGGTGAGCCCTCATGGCAGTAGGCAGGACTCAGCTGCCTAATCTTATTTCACTATTGCTTTGGCCTCCGGATCTTCTGTCCAGACAGCCTGGTCACCACCAGAACCACCACATGCATCCGTCTGTATGCTAATGCAGCCAAAGCAGGGTCGCCTTAAGGATGCACGTGCAGCTGACGTGCTTCTTATAATAATCTTTAACCAATTTCCACAATGTTGAAATCATCATGAGGAGACCCCACACGGGCTGTGTTCAAAATCCTCAGGGTGTCTTAAAAAAGGGAGACATTTCATGAAATGGGCCTGTGTGTTGGGTTTATTGAATACAGGACCTGGGCAATAGGGTACAACAGTGTCTTTGCAGAGGAGCAGACTCAGTAGCATTACAGGCATTTTCCTCCATAATGTCTGTTAAATTTTCAGCTTGTGAGCGCACAGATGCTGAGTCAAGAAAGCCAAAGGGAGCAGAGCTACAATTTTAATCCCATTCTCCAGCTCCAACTAAGAAAAACGCTTCAGCTCATGCTTCAATCAAAGTGCGCATCTATACCCGCCTGCAGGTTTGGGGTTTATTGTCATGCCCGTCTTGCAGCTGGGGAAACTTGGCAATTATTTGACAAGTTCAGAGATTTGACAGTTGCTACTCTAAGGGAATCACCTAACTGAGACTCATCTTCAGACAGGTATCTATAATACCTAAGATGAGCAGGTCTTTGCTAAAGTATGTTTCTCTCTATCAATATAGGAGCCTAAACAACTCCCCTGAGCTGTGCAACTTAAAGAAAGGTACGGAAAAGGGGAGATGACTCCCATCCAATCTCACACCAGAGCAGACTTCAGCACATCTTGACTCCAAATCTAACCAAGGCTACACAGCTAGAGGCACCCATGTCAGTGCAGGGCAGATGCAGCAAGTAAACTTCAGCAAAAAGAATAAGTTCTGATAAAAAATGACCAAGTAGGTTTCTGCTTCCAGAATGCTTCATCCTATGTTTGGCATGTAGCAATACTGAAATAATAGTATTTGGAAAATTTGAATGCTGCTTTCCTACCTGAATCTATGTTCCAAAGCTTTTGGGAAAACGTGATAAAGGGGAGAAATGATTTGAAATCAGAGAAGCTGAAAGCATAAAGATAGTCCTTCAGACTTCACTAAATTCGATAAAACCACCGTTTGCTTCACAAGTCCTGGCTGATTGATTATATCTGCCTTTGAGTAGGCCCAAAGGGGCCTCTACTACCAGATTGTGCCCCACTTCTTCACAAAGACAGAGGATGAGCCCCCAGATCCCCATCTAGATTTGCGGCCAAAAGTCTCAGAAAACTGGGGCTCAGTCCTATCTCCTCCCCTGCACCTCATAATCACACTGGGGTTACGAAGCACACTGCAACTCTTATCTTTATGATTTTCAATGGGGGGAGAGGGAAGAAAATCATACTAAAGTGTTTTTTTTTTCTATTACAAGTTCTTGCTAGATTTTTTCTTTTAAACAGGAATGATGTTTGATGTAGTAGTTCTTAAAAAATCTGGACTGACAAGGTTCAAATTTCTTTGGAAATGTTCACACAATAGGGACAAACTTGCAAAGTTTTATCTGTATAGAACAGATGTTAAATGTTAAGATTCAATGTTAAAATATAACTGTTAGATGCATATTTTTCATCATCATCTTAATGAAAAACAAGTACCTTTAACACCCTTTTGATATAAAATAATTTTTATCAACAGAAAAGTTCCTGGTCCTTAAACCTACAGAAAATTCTTCCCATTTTTTTCTTCTCAGTTTCAGCATAATCTTACACATGAGCTGAACTTTGAGCAAGCAATTGAACCAGAACAACTCATTCACTTAAATACCAAATGTGCCCGGCACTCTTCATGATCAGGGCCTAATTTCCAGGAATGAACATTTCTGGCACCGAATGCCAAGATATTTCAATTCATACTTTGATACTCCCAGAGATGCATGTCCTGATACTTTTTCTGGGGCTACCTCAAGGTACACAAACCCTGCAGACCCAGCGTTCCCCCCGTGCTCATACTTGGTTATTCACTTTCCACCAGTTGTGCTCTAGGATCTTGTATTATTTATTACATTCTGTAGCTGTGGCCTGTAATTCTGTACCATCATTAATTTTGTAAAGGCTTTCGCAATACGCTCGCCTCAAAGATGCCAAACAAAACAGAGCTGATTATTGTTATCAGCACTGCCATTATCACTGAATGCCACTCAGGATAGCAACGCTTTCGGTAGCTGGGGGGAAACAAAAATAAAAATAAATAAATAAATAAATAAATAAATAGATAGAAAACCTTCCTAGTCATATTGTCATTATGCCTCAAACAGCATAAACAATGCCTTTTGCATACATAATAATTAAACGCTTCCCCATCGCCATCCCTTGGCATCCACCAAGAGCAGGCCGAGGCGGCTGCCCAGCCTGGCATCTCCAGAGCTGGGCAAGGGCCGGGGGGTTCAAACTCCACGCCTGGAGGGAAGAGGAGCGCTGAACCCCCCTTTCTGCAGACCTTGGAGATGCAGCAGGTTGAGGGTGGCCGTGGTAGTCCCCAGCAGCAGGGTCCGGCCTTCTTCTATCGTGACACTATCGCCATCTCGCGGCGGGTGGCCAGCAGGCCAGCTGGAGTCCTCGGCCCAGCGGCCACAAAAGCGGAGGGCGAGCTGGAAAAAAGAAGAAGGGGAGAGGGTCAAAACTGTCCCCTCCCTTGAATGTCAGCTCCACGTGAAGCGTAGCACTGATTAACTTGAAAACAGCAGGCAAATAGTTTGATTCATGATGAGCAATGGAGAAATTATGTGTGTCTGTGACAGGATGTGATTCCTCCTCACCTCTAAACTTTAAGCATGCACCTTGCAGCAAAGGTTTGGCTGATTTCTTAAGGAACATGAATATATTTTTATGTGGACTTATATGCACGTGCGGACATAGGCAGTGATAAAACATCATCCAGACTCACACACGAGCTGTCAAGAACAGCTTCAACTGATCTGAAGGGAGTGGGGGGGAACCAGACATGGAAATATTTGTGGTCCTCACTGGGTTGTGCTAATCTGAAACAGCAGTGGAAAGGATAACCCCCATACAAAAGCAAAATGTTGTTCCTTCATTTTCAGTCAGAGCACAAATATCCATTAAAAGCTTTTGCTTGGGAGGTGCGGTTTCAGTGAGTCGATACTGGTGGTGCTATGACAGTCACTCTCCCAACTGTGCTATTGTCAGTTTTAGTTTTGTGCGCCTGATGGTTTGTACACCACCTCTCATAGCACCTAAAGCAGTCAGATAAGGATTATACTGTGGTTACTGTCTTAATTATTCACACTAGGGATGCCTGTTGGTCCCCAGGCTAAAAGACAGAACCAGTTTATGTCCATCCTCTCTGTAGGGTATGAATGCCAGTGTTTTCTATCCTCTGTCCCATTCTGTGATTTCCCTGCAAAGGGATTTACTTGATTCGGTCTAGAGTGAAGCCTGGGACAGAGTTAATGTGCATGCAGTGAAAACATCTGGAAAGCTAAGTGCCCGGTGCCAGAGGAAGTGAGCCACTTCATCACTGCAGAAGCACAGATAAGCCTTCGCATCTGTGTGCAACAGTTGCAGAGAGGACAATGAATATCTCTTTTCTCTATACTTGCTAAGTGTTATAGGACAAGATTCATCTCTATCACCAGCAAACATATATTTGTGTATTTCAGAGATTTGTGGCAAACTTCCCAGCAGAAAGAATAGAAAGCTTTTTTCACTGTCTTTCTAAGGAGGCTGTGGATTACCCTTCACAGGCAGTGCTCTGAACCAGATTACATACAGTATGCACGAGTATACAATAGACCCACTGAAAAAAAATAAAGAGCTAGTTAAAATTATTTTTTATCTCAGAGCAGGGGACAGAGGAGGGAACAGTTCATTGAAAGGCACACATTTCCCAGATACCCTGCTTATCAAGCCAACTGTAGCACGAAATTGCAGATGCCATAAATTCCTGTCTGGCACAACCTCAGCCAACTCTGCTAGCAAAGCACTGCACTGCATGATACAGTTGTGAAACAGTGAGATTCAGCTGAATGTTTTGCTGAGAACATTTCTCAAATGGCTTGAAGTCACTCTGACATCACTCTAACCCTCTCAAGTCACTTAGAAGCCCCCAATTAATGATAATGTTAAGAAAAATAAACTCCTCTTCTGAATATCATTATATATATATATACATATATATATATATATAATGTTATTTATATATATAAACAGTTCCCCTTACTTACTAGAAAACATTCTAGCTCTTTGTTTAAGGTTCTGTCTGTATAACATCAGTGTTTAAGTTACTCTGTTATTCTTGCTAGGTTTCTGGTGTCACCTCTTGGAAAACTGTGTATCCATACAGTTTTACCAATACCTCCTGGCATAAAAGCTAAGAACTATCAACCTTCTCAGGACTGTAACTCAGAAAATGTATAAATATACTGAAAATAAGTTTTTAATTGTTTAGATAATATATATGTCCACAGTAAGAAGCAGTCTGTACACCACCAACCTACACAAAGATAAACACATGGAATTCTATTGCTGAAAAGTAAGTTTACTATCCAGGACTGACTACATAGAGGCAAAACAAAAAAATAATGGTAATAATTTAACTGAGGTCATCAAAATCTGTCTTTCTACCAGGTCCCTAAAAAAAGTTCTCCAGTGAGAAGATGCGTGGCTTAGTCTGCTGCCATGCACATCACCTGTATTTGCATCTTTCATGGGATTTTATAATATGTATTTGCTTTTATTTAAAATATATATAGTAGACAGATGAACATCAACTTATAACACAGGATCAAGAGCAATTTATAACCAATCATACCATCCTTGTATTACTGGAGAGGGTACAGATCTAAAGAATCTGTCTGAAGAGAGAAAAGGGGTTTTGGTCAAGGCACTTAAAATTACCAAAGCACTAAAGAAGATGTAGAGGGGATAGTGGGAAAGCAGCTCTGTAGTAACTGGGGAAAGACATCTGACTGATGGACAAAAACAAGAAAGCAGAAAAAAAAAAAAAACATATCTATAGGATCTGTGAGAGAAAAAGCGTGGTCTAGTGCAAGGTTAGCGAAATGGCCAACTGTGTTAAATCACAAGTACAGTTTGCCTGGACCTCGTGGATCCTATATGATTACATTCTTTGTTTTCTGGGAGAAAAACACAGTGCAATGTCCAGCTATATGGGTCTTGTTAAGCCCCTGGTTAAGCTATAACTGGTCTTGTTAAGCCACGGTGGTTATGTCCAGTTCCTATGAAGCAGCCCATGGTAAAATGACACAAACTGATGCACACATAAACTAATTGTCAAGAAAGGTGGGCAACAGACTCACAGCTCTAGAGGTCTATGTTCTCATCTGACCCCAATAGTTTCCATCCATGGGATCTCATAGAACCTTTTCAATTGTAGTGCCTGTCTCATCCAGCTGCCTGGTCAGTATGGGACAGGCTGTAACCCACATCCAAAAGGGTTTTGTTGCTCTGCAAGCTGAGCATGCTTTCATGACTGCCTGGACAGACTGACTCACCTGAGAGTCCAAGGACAAAACAGTGAGACAGCATCTCAACTCTGGAAGGCCACGTCTTAAACATCTCCATCATGCAGACTGCAGCTCCTGTCCTTCTGCTCACAGCAGAGCAGGATAAGAATAGCCCTCTCCCTATTAGACTTTTCATAAATGTAAGACTCCTTCCTTTTCCTTTTTTTTTCACCTGCTTGGCACACAGCACTCAACCTATGGACTCATTTAAACACTTCTACATAAGACTGAAGAGCAGCAGCAGCTGTGAGGACCAGGGTCATGACTGAGCACCCATCCCAGGGTTTAGTAGACTGCAACATCGTGCATCCACTGAACACTTAAACTGGACACCAAAACTTTTGCAGGATGTTGCCTCACATCTGCCATCCAAAGGAAAACAAAGGAAAGTGGGTTCTTCACTTTGTGGAAATTCTTCACGTTTTGAACCCAGTGCAGCAGCTGACACTAGCTCAGTAGGGAACCAAGCCTGCAAAAATAACTCCCTCCCCATCAGAGCTCCAAAAAGGAGCTTATGCAAAGATAAAATAATGTTTAAAAGCATACAATAAAAGATGTGCAAGCTCCTTGCAGTTCAGCACATTATCCCCTTCCTCTCTCCTGCACCTTCTTTGTCCATTTTCAGGCAAGTTTCTTTCCATTTTCTGTTGTTAGCTGCTGCTGCTGCTATCAGCCAGCCTGGGGTTGCCTGTGCGTCTGCCACTGGGAACACAAGCTCTCAGCACCAGTTTCTCAGCTTCTGCCTGTGACTACCAGGGCCCAGAAACAGCAGCAGCAACTGCAACCAATGAATAAATAACAGCAATAGGCTTTCATTCCCACACAGGCTGGCAAACAAGCCACAAAGGGAAGGGATTATAAATCACCATTCCTTCAATTTTCAGCCTAAATTTTTGTAAATTACAATCACTCCACTAGCATAACACATTATCTGGTGATTTTTAACTCTCCTCCATCAAAACAAAAGGTATTTTGAGGTGTTAAAAAGAGGAGAAAGACCCGTTTAGACACAGCATAGCTCATTTGATCCCACTTTGCAGTGACTTCCTAATTTGCTTGGTTAGGTGGGGTTTTGCTGGAGTACAGTCCCAATAAGAGGACTGTTAGCAGCTGTTACAGACACAAGACCAGAGCCTGCATCCTCTGATCAGAAAAAGGCAGAAATCTTAAAACCAAACCAAGAAGCAACGGTTGATCTACAGCACAGATTTTGCTTGCTGCTGTGCTCCACGCTCTCTTTTCCTGGCCTCAGCCCAGGATTACCTGAGACATGGCGTGGAGAGAAACCCAAAGTCAGGCAGGTTTCCCCACCAACCCCACCTCCAGCAGCCAGCTTCTTCCTTGCCCCCAGGCACATCCACTAAGCACAAAACATCACCTGCACTTTCACCCGAGAGAATCCCCAGGTTGCTTCCTGCCACCTCCAGCAGGAAGAAGGTGAACCGTTGATTCCGTCGCCCTCACCTCTCCTGGTGTGCCTGGCCATGAACAAGCAAAGGTTTCGAATGCGGAGAGATTGACACCCACGAGACAGCCTTTTCCTTGGTGCTGACAGATTGCCATTTAACCAGCAAGTATGGAGAGCAAGCGTTGCTGTCCTCAGTCACCACGGAGAGACAAGGTTAACATTTTAAGTGATGGAGTAGCACGCTGTAGACCCAAGACTCCACACCACGTTCGAAACCCCTTTAATTTCAGTGATGGATACAGGGAGCTCACTTTCCAGGCTGTGAACTCTTGACAGCTCCTCAGTTTAATACATCAGGAAAAGATTTACACCCCCACACAACCCCCATCCACCTGAAGGAAAGAAAAACATATATTTGGAGGAGACAAAAGAGGAGGGGAGGTATTTTATTACCCTAGATGTCTTTTACAAGGGAAGTATTTTCAGCCATCTGCTCTAATTATTCCTCCTGTATTGGCCACCATCTCCATGCAACAATAGAAATAATTATCTCCTCAAGGGCAAAAATAATAAAAGAAATATTTACAGAAACAAACAAAAGTTGATTATTTTTAGCTCCTAGGGAAAAAAGCAACAACAAGCTACTTCTTAATGAAGGAGCAATTAGGAAGGTGGGGAGAACGTTTATAATTAAAACAGACAAATTGGAGGAGGCTCCTCCCTCCCACACATGCTTGAAAGAGATGCAAATGCGTGTTATTTGCTACAGTCAGTGGAGTTTGTGCACTGCCCAATTCCCCAGTAAGTAGAACCTGTCTCTTGGCACAATTCCCTGCCTCTCCTGCTTTTAGGACATCTAACCCTATGCTGAATTAACTGAAAAATGTTCACCACTACTGCAGTCATAGGATTTCAGTTGGTGTAGCTAGGTCTTCCTTTGCACAGCCTGTGTCCCTGAGACAAGGATGCCCTTTCATCCCACTGTTACAAGAAGTGTCCTGAATGCACTACAGCACTCAGCATGAAAACGTCCTTTTGTTGATATAAATCAAAACCAAAAGATGACTTATTGCAATCTTGGTTTCATTCCTGGAAGCATACAAGGAGTTTGCTAAAGGAGAGAATGAAGGCATATATACAGCTTCATGGGAAAGAAGGATTAGGGCCATCCCAGAGAACAGTAAGAAAACACACACTTGCTATCAGCAGCTCTGTACAACACCTTATCTTGAAAATTTATGTATTCAGACATCCGCACCAAAACGAGGAGAAATTATTGACTGTGCTATGAAATCAAAGAATGGCCAAACTCAAGCTGTTCAAGGCTAATAATGAACGTAGAAGTTCCCAAGGCTTCTCCAAGCATTTCCAGGGTGGAGGGTACCATTTAATCCTCATTACAAAACCTGCCACCTGACAGAGAAGAACCACAAACCAGCACACTGTGAACCTTCCTCTATTGCAGGCAATTCACCTCCTGTTCCAAAAATGGCCAATTTTCACTATGGAAAAGCAAACAAGACGGAGATTAACAACTACCAATTTTTGCAGGGGATCTCTCAGCCAATTGAAGCAATTTCAGAGAAGCTGCCTCCAAACATTTACGTAGCCTATGAGTTTCTTTGGAAATCAGAGCTTAATCTGTCTGGTGGATCATACAATGGGATTGGCAATCTCTTAAAGGCATTTGATTCACGTGCACTTCATTAGAGTCCTTCAGCTTTACCATTGAATGTCACATTTCCAAGGAGGTTTCTAAGATGGAAGTGAGGGAGCAGAAGGAAATGGAAGGAGCACTTCTGGAAAAGCTTGCTATGGGTGTCCACTTCAAAAAGTTTTTTTGCAAAAGCATCACATTCACCTCTTTTGTTTCTATTTCCTTAAAAATAGTTCAATTCGTAAAGTCCTTTGAAAGAACTTGATAAAAAGGAGAGCATGTTTTGACTTCTCTAGTTTCTCCTATCCTTCTATCAGAGAAAGGCAGCCGCCTGGCTCCCAGTAATTTTTGAGCATCTGACCCTGAGAAATTCCTCTCCCAGTTCAGTTCCACGATGTGATTCCTGAAAACAGCGTGGTCTGACCACTGACGTACTTCTTCCCCAAGGGCCTGCATTAAGACAGCCCCTGATGCCAGTTCAGCAATGAGTAATAGGGTGGTAGTTTTTAGATGTTGGTAAAAACTGCCTTGGCAAAACAGTGAAGAATTTTACAAAAACCCAGAGGGATGAAAGGAAGTTCCTCACCAAACCACATCATAGCAGAGACCACCTGTGGTTAATTAACGGAGTAGAAACTGGTAAACAAACTGGTCAACAAAGGTTGATGGATAATGGGACCATCTTCTTCCAATAATTCAGAAATAAATGATTAAAAAAATGCAGGAATGGTTGTGCTCAAGTCATAACTCACTAAGTAGCCAAACATATGTTAAAAGTCAGAAGGAAGCAAAGACATCTAAAGAACTATACAATAGGAAAAAAAAAAAATGAATCATTTATGCCAAAATACAACATTACCCTCAAAGCAGAATGGAAGCAATATACTTATTAATAAACTAAGGCTGGGAATTAGCAAAGTGCTTCTGACCATCAGTGCAGTGAGAGGCTGTAAAGAGTGAGCTCCTTCCCTTTTGAGTTGTGGTAGACCAGGCATGGACCATAACCCAACAGACCTTTTCCAAGGCCAAAAGATGGTATTTTTTATGTCTGTCTGCATCAACTGTTTCTTCTTTTTACCCTTTACTCCACTTGTAACATGTAGGTGACATTACAGATGAAGGAATTTCTCTTGGGTGGGGTGACTCCCAGAAGAATTGATACAGCAAGGATCAAGGATGGGCAGGTGGCTGGACAGGAGGACTCCTCTCCTGTACCTTTATTTCTAAATGAGATTGCCTACACCCTGAATTAGAAAGAAATAATTGTTCCTTTTTTTTTTTTTTTCCTTTTTTTCCCCCCCTCCTTAATTTTAGCTGTCCTGCAGGAATCTTTCTGACTTCTGATGAGTTGCACAAGCACGGAAAGGGAAGAATCTGGCTGGGCATGTTCTCTACGGGACTGATGAATGACCTAGTCTCTCTACAACTATTACAGGATAAATCTGTTTACACACAAAAAATTGACCTGGGCCAGTGAGGTGGGACTAGAACCAGGAAACTGGCACGTCCCAGAGGTAAAAATGCATTTGCAGCCAACAGCATTAGTAACTCAAGACCATAAACAAGCCATGCTGTCATTAATTACTCGGACAGGGGCAGCCGCAAAAGCAGTGAGAAGACCCAAAAGCCAACTGTAAATAGTTCGTCTAGCTGATTAGTTCAGAAAAAAAATGAGTGGGCAGTTTCAGAGGTCAGAGCCCATGGCACAAGTCAGTCTCAGGCCAATTTGCAACTGGACAATGGCATGAGAAAGAGCTTAATTCTTCTTCTTAAAAGAAAAAGAAGAAAATTCACCACCAAAAATAAAACACCAAAAAAAAAAAAAAAAGGAAGGCTTTTCCAGCAGGGGAGTAATCACTGCAATTTCCAAGCACAGAAGGTAAGGCTCTTTGCACCAGAGGTATTTAATTAAGGACACGGAATATTAGTTTGATCGAATGGTGCTTTCATAGGGAGGGCACTGAAAAGACATCGCTGTTGGAGAGGGGGGGGTACATGTCCCAGATACAGTATGTTTCAGCTGCCTATACCCAGGCAAGAAAGCTCACCTGAATCCAAGGTAAAATACCAAGCATCAGGGGAATATGAGCAGCATTAAACCACTCCGTAATTAAACAAACCATGAGACTCATGGGAAGGCCCATGTCTATTTACCACACTCACGTGAGTCCCAAAGTGATGTTCTCAGCTCTCCTGGGGTTTTTTGAAGGTTATGTTGGGAGGTTGATCCTAGAACCAGAAATCTTAATTTCAAAGATAAAGGAAAATACTGGAAGCTAAGTAAATATCTTTTAGCACATGATAGCTTTTTCTTGCTGTGGCAAAGTCTGCCCATGGTTGCTGGCAAAGAAAAAAACACCCAAGCTGCATTTCAAGGGCAAGGGACAAAAAGGTCAGTGCAGGAGCAGCAGCTGGTGCCCCAGTGTCTCAGAAAAACACTGAGATTCACAAAAAGAGGTGGGGAATGCCCACGCCTGGATGGCAAACTCAAGAGGCAAAGAGTTTAAGAGGTTCATACTAGGAAATATTTTGGAAGTCACTGAATTGGAGAAGCAGAACAGAGGCACACATTAGACTCTCCTATGCACCTAGCAAGATGCTAAACTGATAGAAAACATTGTCTCTGCTGGAATGAACAGTGAAATTCCCATTTGATTTAAAAAAAAATCTGCAATAGTACTTTTTAGCAGCTTAGTTTAACACATCACAGAGAGCAATAGGCAATCTTTCTCTACAATAACTCATTGCTAATTCACAAGAACTTTCCTAATGATCATTTATGGCCTGATATTCAGAGACAGTTTATTTCAGTGCAAACTATCCCAGCATAATGTAATCACAAGCCCAACTTGCATGAAAACCCTGTGCATGCAAATACATTGGGGAATTCAATGCAATCTTCCCGTTCAGGTACAAGAAGACTGGTCTTCCCTTTCCAAAACACAGTTCAAGGGCACACATAATTTACACATCTCTCTGAAACAGTGATTTCTCAAAGACTCAAGGCTTCCAAGACAAATTATAAATGGCAGTTTAATGGTAACAAGCAAATTGTAACATGCAGTTGTTTACACAGGCAGAATAACCACGCCTGGTGACTGTGCTGGACTTTGCAGCACGCACTGCGCAAATATTGTCTCACAGCTGAACAACAATGAGTTACTTTAACTAATCTGAGAACAAACATTGCAAATAAAGAGATTAGCTTAAGCATCTTCTAACCACCTGCAGGAAAAGAAATCAAATTATGTGCCTGCATGTCAGCAAGAAGGATTTCTGAGTGAGCTCTACTGCAAACGAGGGGATACAAGTCTAATTCACACCAGTAGTGCCATTGAAGATCTGATGATGGGTTTTTTAGTGATCAGGGGGTAGAGGTCAAAGCACTGGGCTGGTATCCAGACCCTAACTCTCACACAGCTCCTAGGAGTAGTACACATCCCATCACTGCTCCAAGCCTGGTTTACAAGCCTGGTTTACAAGGGCTTTGCAGTGATTTACCAGGCCAAGACTGAAAATAGCTTTGCTGCTTGAAGGCTAAAACTTAGCATGTGCTGCCCTTCTTTTATCACTTATATACCTTCTCTGAAACAATTAAGATGACATGCTGCCCAACTTTAGCACCTTCAATCTATAACCCCCCACCCAAATACGGTGGAAAGCAACCTGCTAGGAAAATTATTGGTTGTAATCCCTCTTTATATGAAGGGAAAGCTGATGTACTCGCCAATACCTTGCAGAGCAGGATTACATTGCTTCATTATCCCATGAGGCAAATTCATCTCTGATTGCAGCATGCCTGGGTTCTGCTGAATCACTGCAGCAGCTTCGTCAAAATGTTTTGCCAGATCATTTTCACCTGTCTAAAATGTATTTTTAAAGTAAATTCCAGATTTGAGAGGGAAAACATGGATGGGCATGAAGAAATGGCTTCAGGCTATACTCCATCCCAAGCTAGGATCTGATGCAGACCAGGAGTATTAAAAGTTGTTTTTCTGGAATTTGCTTCTTTGCTCCAGTGTGCATAGAGCCCCAGCACCTCCCCCTGCCACTCAGGCAGCACTGCTGGGCTGGGCGGGTGCTGGAGCCCTGGCACAGGCTGCCACAAGAGGGGCTGGGGGCTGCTCCTGGGAATGCTCCCCGAGCCCAGGGATGTGAGGCTGGGATGTACAGCCTGTCCTCTAAGCCCCTCACTTACTCTGTACTATAGGGGCGCAGGATTTGGCGCTCCCAGCAGCCCATGAGACCTCCCTGCTCCTGCAGAAGTAGGTGACACCAGCCAGACTCCTGAGATGGAGACCGAAGCCTTGTGCTGCCCTTTCAGTCCTGTACCTGCCCAGCAGGGAGAGGCTTTCACCCTGCCTGGCTGTTATTTCAGTAATGCGAGCTTTTTAAGCGACTCATCCTAATCTGCGAGCTTTCAGAGTCCACTTTCAAATGCAATGTCCTGTTTAGTTTTAGCACATCAACAACATGCTTTCTTAGCCTATCTGTATGCATTATCTAGTGCTGTAATGTATCATGTACTGAACTACAGCATCATTACAGGTAAGTGCTCAGGTTTAAATGCAAACATAATTGCATAATGTGGTACAGCCAGGAAGAATAATGCAGGAAATAGAGCCAGCTCCATCTGATAGTGCAATCTGACTGGAACGCCGGCCGTTCGGATCAAACGCGCAGCCCAGATGGGGCAACCAAGAATAAAAGTGCTTTGCGGTATCTTTATTGTCATCATCAAAAACACTTATCTGCCAGAAAGGTAAAAAGGTGAAGATGGGACTCTTACAGAAAAGGTCACACAAGCAGTAGGGGAACACTGGGTTATGATGGCTGGCGAGATGGCACTCCTTAGCAAAGGCTACCTTTGCACCATCACTGCAAGCTGAATTTTCCAGTTCCTAATGGAAATCTGGGTGTTAAGCATCATTTAGAAGACTGGGCACACCCCTCCTATTTCCCTGAAGACAAAGGTGTCTGTTTAATTTCAGTAAGTCCTTATGTGCAAGGAGCTGTACAAACATCAGAGATCATTCCTGATGCAAGACAACTTCCAAACAAGGACATATCTAGAACAGAAATACGCATATAGTTAAAATTAAAACTGATTCTCAATGGAACAGTGCTGCTATTTTTTTTTCCCAGTGGTTTGAGCTTCCAGTGACACACGACAGGCAATTTCAGCAGGGGCACAGACAGCTCCAGAAGCCTGAAACCAGCTGAAGCTTCATTTAGGAAATTTTGCACTGCATGGCTGTGCCATGAGCAACCACGCCCCAGCTGAAGAGCAGCATCACACGCGCTACGGGACATTAGCCACTCTTGTCATTTCAAGAGATTTCAGCGCAAACTTCACTTTAATCAGATAACAAGATGAGAGAGTAGCGTGAGAGAGAACCCCTCGACCAACACGCCACATGGCTAACTGAGAGCCCTTTGAGTTCAAAGTACAAACTGCTGCTGTCTGGGCTACAAAGCCATCCCTTTGTCTTTCGGGGCTGTAACAGCTCATCTTTGTTGGGAGCACAGATCCCCTGCAATGTGCTGTGCCTTTCACTATCTGCCCTCCCACACACATGTTTGTCTGCCTGTTAATCACTTGGCAGGATATAAAATCTAGGGTCCCAAGGAGCTTTGCTGGCACATCCAAGTCCCAATGCATTCAAGTGCTTAAGGATGCAGATGTTGCCTGTTAGCGTTTTCCAAAGGCAGACTTGACTTCAGGAAGGGTTGGGCATCGTATTAAGGTACATGCCGGAATGAGTATGTACATACAGGGGTTGGAAGTGCCTTGGTGCAAACCCCAAAACCCTACACTTGGAGGAACTTGTCCAAGTTTTCACGTTGCGGTGTCTGCATCTCCCAGAGGTGAAAATGAACACCAACAAACTCATGGCCATGCTGGTGACTACTAAGTGCTGTCCTTCCTGCATGGGAAATCTCAGATTCAAGACAACATAAGCTAAGTCCCAAGATCAGGAAAACAGAGAAAAACAGACCTTGGGGGAGCCATCTCTACAGTTGATAGAGAATTGCCCCATGCCAGCTGTTTTGCATCTGTTTAGTCAGTTTTGCATAGGTCAGCCTGAACATCTAAACCCATTCATGATGTCCATGCACACACATGCCTGCTGGTGAGCTCTGAGAAAACCTGTCCTCAATACCAAAAGCAAAATCTACATCTCCCACTCACTAGACACAGGTTAAGGCAGGAGGAAAAAGGCAAATAAATGAGAATTAAAGTGACAACAAAAGAACAAGAGTGTGTGTGAAAGTCAGAACCACAATCCCTAAGCGAATAAAGCTGAGCCTGAATCCCAGACCCAAAGAAGATGTGTGAAAGCAGGAAAATAAATCAATAAGCAAAGCAGCAATCTCTTGCCTCAATTTTATCCGAGGAAGTCAAATTTACTGAGCTCCTCACAAACTGTCTTTGGCTAAAATCACCGCTAACGAGCTCTGACATTTGAAATTTAACTGAATATGAGCTAACAGCTCCCAGCCCTGCACCACCCATGAAGTTAACTGGGAATATTTTGTTAATGCCGTAGACAGGCTAACTGCCTCTTTATTGAGGAGACGCAGCATTTGCTGAAAAGTGTTTATAGCGTCTGCCTCACCTGATGCCTCCCTGCCCTGGGACGTCTGCTTTTCTTCACGGGGCCTGCAGAGCTCTCGGTCCCCTCCTCTCCTTCCCATCAGGATGGTAATTGTTTGCTAGTTTTTACGAGGCAGCCTTACGATCCCTTAATGAAGTCCTTTGCTCTGCAGCCATTCCCAAGGACGGACTGGGAACGAGGGGTTTCCACCTACGGAGCTGCCAATCAGGGAAACACACCTGGCACTTCCAAGGGGTTGTTAACTCAGTCCATTGCCCAACTCATCGTGAAAACAGCCTGTTTTTACTGGCAATCACATAAAATTAACCCCTTTGTTAAAGACAGAATGAAGGCTCTTAGATAAACTGTGGCAGAGTGCTTGAGCATGCTGGTTTTTCCTTCTGCTGCAACATTGTTTTAAATTTATTCTGTTTTAATAAGTGTTTCTGAACTGAAATAGTACAGGAATTCATTCAGCCTCCAACTGTGCACCTCTTTCATGTTGTTTAGAGTGGAGAAAGACTTTGCCATAACACCAGCAGTTACAAGACAAGGAAGGAAAAAAAGAAGAACAAAAATAATAAAAAAAAATAAAATAAAAATATACGTACTA
This sequence comes from Anas acuta, assembly GCF_963932015.1. Classification (NCBI taxonomy): domain Eukaryota; kingdom Metazoa; phylum Chordata; class Aves; order Anseriformes; family Anatidae; genus Anas; species Anas acuta. The sequence goes on from NC_088981.1 coordinate 114,660,538, forward strand.
CTTATTCTTATTCTACTCCTTACTCTAAAGTCTTCACATAGAAGTGATACAGGATGATTATGTTTCCATCACTACCAGTAGCTTGCTAGAAGCTTTTCAGGTCTTTGTTATCCTGAAGATATTACCACTTTTTTTTTTTTTTTTTTCCCCCAAATGATGCAAAACCCAACTGTGTCTCCACACCACACACAGACTCCAAATTTTCTTCTCTTTTCTTGCAGATTGGGTGGGAAGCCTGATCTTATGGCTCAAGACATGGCCAGGTACCAAGATCAGCTCCTCAGAGCTACATACCTGTATAAGTGATGCCTTTAAGCCAGCATCCACCTCACACTGAGTGTCATACATGACATAGGCAATACATTTCTAGAGTACAACCCAGCAGAAAATATTGTAGAGATTAAAAGGGAAGGAGATCCTGGCCTTCTAGAACCCATGTCTAGTCATAACCAGACCACCTGAGTTCCTGGTCCATCTGTTTATCCAAGTGAGTCCCAGAAAGCTCAACAGCTTTATATATGCACAGCAACCTTTTGTCCTGAATAAATGTCTGGGAATAGCCCATCAGTCAAGAGAAAAGACTTGCAGCAAGATGGAGCCACCACAGCACCTCACACATGCTGACGCTCACATATAGGCTCCACAGCCTGCAAGATTAAATCCAATAAGTTTTAATATCCATGAGGGAACCAGGGCATTGAGGGGTAAGTTTTAAATCTGTTTGGTACTGGGAATGCACATGTCAATCAGGGCCTCAGTGCAGCACCCTTAGGTGCCTAAAATGAAGCAGCAAAAATAAATAAGAAAATAAAATAAATACACAAAGTAAAATGATCTGTGATTTTTGTTTAAGGCTAAAAGGAAACATGCTCCTTTCCCCAGATCTGGCATTCCAGTACTTCAGGCCAGGAGTTGTCTCCATTGCCATGGTCAAATCCAGTCTCAAAACTTTATGCTTGACCAGTATAAAGTTAGACTCTCCATTGCCACAGTCAAATCCAGTCTCAAATCTTTATGCTTGACCAGTATAGCATCTTTTTCCATGATCCAGCTGTGGCCAGGGCCCTTCCAGTTCCCCCACTATGTCCACACTACTAAAATCTCCCAGCTTTCAAAATGGGATAAACGCTGCCCAGCTCCTTACAGGGCACCAAAACTGGCCCCAGAAACATCAACTGCAGGACCATGCTTCTCAGAAAACTCCTTCGTGCAGCATCAGGTCCACTGGATTGCTCTATTTGGGACTGGGAAGAGGACACAAAGTCAGATGGTGACACAGAAGATTTTGTCTGGGACGCAAGAGCTGCCTGAAGGCATCTTCAACCCACATCACACCTAAGGAGGGACAAGACCCTCTCATACATTAAATCACACTCCAACCTGGGAGAAGAACAAGTCCAGGCCATGTGTGTCTCCAAGGAGCTCTGCCCTTCCAATCAAATTCCCAATGGGGAGATGAAAAAGCTTCCCTTTCGGTTCATCCAGAGCCCAAAGCTGTGCACCCCAGCATGGACGCAGCCATTAAATACCTCCAACCCTTTCCCCCAAATCAAGAGTAAGTTCCACAAATGGGGAACCAGGGACACGCTTCCACCACAGGCCATCCACCTGCTTCAAACCTGCCAAAATGCCAAAGGAGTCAATTAGAGGCTGTCATAATTAAACAGGAAAGTGGCAGCGAGACTGTGTAAGAGCCTGGGAGCAAGCACGAAGAAAATTTGCCCAGAGTCCCTCAGGAAGGCTTCCTCACACCCTCCCAACCTTAACTCAGGCCTTCTCTGGGTGAGGGAAGGGGAAGCCTTGCTTTCTGTCCCCCACAGCAGTGCCTCCAAAACGATACTTTTCACTCTGAATCTGTGTTTCTTTCTAGGGTGGGGAGCAGGAATAAATGGATGGGAAGAAGGAAAATGGTTCTCCCACTTGATTCTAATTTCACACTGAAAAGGAGTGGAAAAGCATCGGTGTGCTGTGGGTTATGGGGTGGTAGCATCCCATCACGGGAGGAACGTCCAACCAGACTCCAGTGCTACACTGTTAGAGGGATGGGAAGAAGAGGGCTCCCTGCAAAAGCACATGCAATTTAGGAAATGATGTCTTCCCATACACTAGAAAGATGGTAGGATGGGGGAAAGAACAAAAAAAAAAAAAAGCTATTCAAAAATGGGGGAAAAAGAAAAGAAATACATATAGTTCAGCCCTTGATTTTTTGAGGTAGCAGCAGAAAAGGAAAGAGTTAAACCTCAAATCAGGAAGCAAAAAGTTAAAGCAAAAGAAAAAAAAAAAAAAACACACTACAAGCAGATCTCCTAAATTTTCCTATTGCAGCCCAAGGCCGATCCCATTAAAAGGAAAAGGGAAAAAAAAAAAAAAAAAGGCAGGAAAGGAAAGAGAAAGAAGGAGAAGCAATTTCGCTTATCCTTTTCTCGCACACCTAGCAGCCACTTTTTTTTTTATTATTATTATTATTATTTATTTATTTACCTCCCCCTTCCAGAGCAAGGCCCTTATTTTCTCATTTAGTCCAGCAGAGATTGTCCTCCCGGAATGACCTTTTTTTTTTTTTCTTTCCCCTTTCTCTTTCTCTCCTCCTCTCCCTTGTCCTCCCCCCCCCCTCCTCCTCCTCGCTGCCTCCAGGCAATTGCCCTCATGCCAGTAACTAGATAACACACTCTATCAGAGATTTTTTAAAAAATCATTGCAAAGGCACTAGGGCTGATAGTGGCATCAATCCTAGCCTGACACGGGCTCGGGTCAACCATTTATCTCTTCACATTGCCTGTGGTTACTGTGGAGGCCATCTTGGTTCTCTACATCTTAACAACCTTGCAGATGGTCCCTCTCTCTGCTCTGATAGCATCCGCACCCCAAGACTGGCTTTGTGCTTTTATTTTTATTAATTTGTTATGGACTCCCCTACTTCCTTTCTGTGAGGCTTGCAAATATAAGTTGGTTTTGCATGTTCCTGCCCCCGCATCTGAAAATAACCATGATGAAGACAGGAGGTTAAGCAACAGAGAACATAATGATGCAAGGGGGAAGGAGCTTGCTGGGTTGTTAAAAATGTGTATTTATATTAAATAATAATAATACACCCCTGATATTTTGGAAAAGTTTCATCTAGTCCTCCTCCTGGCTCCCCATCCCTTGTGGCATTGTTATGGCAGGGTATTTGCACTGCCAAAGCACCCAGGAGCCCTGTTCAAAGCTCAGGGAACCAGGCACTGGTAGGAAAAATCCTTCCTTATAACCTGTAGGTAAAGCCAACTGTTCCCCTTGCCTCTGTGAGATGCAATCAGTATGGGCAAATGAAGATAAAGCACCTTCTATCATCCTGCTCCACGATACCACGACAGTGCAGGTGGCATGGCGTTGCACTAAGGGCAAGGAAGCACGGAACTGATGGGCACAGCTCTGTGAGCAAACAGTGCCAGGGCTCACTCACGGGCTTCTGCTCAGACCAGGATGCCTCCATCCTCATAGGTAGCACATTTCGCTCATACCCTGCTTAACCAGCCTCAAATTGGTGAGTGGTTTTCCTCAAAGGAAAGCACTGGAGAAGGCAGAGAGAGGATCATTTTCCTTTCTGGCACCATTTGGTGCTCCAATAAAAAAAGGACAGATGGAGATGGGCAGCCAAAGAGACAGAGCATAGGAATGAGAACATGTTAGGGCTGTACCAATTTCTGAACACAAAGGATGAAGAAACATGAAAGATGACACCCCCATCTTCACCTTTAGGCACTGGTGCCCTACTGAAGTTCCTGGATTTATTTATATATTTTAAACCAGAAGATACAAATAAAAATATCTGACCATAAACTGGAAGCCCACGCATGTCTACAAGCAGGGGCAACCAACTATGAACCTTCTGTCCTCAAAGCTCACCCATTAAATGTCCATAAACACGAGGATGGTACTAAAAACGAGAGTGAAAGAGCATCACACATCTACCATGCCGAGCACAAGGAGCCTGCTGGACCTGCAGGAGAGTCACCTCCCATCTCTTGTAACCCTCACAGATATACAATATGGTCAGGAGATTCAGCACAGCACTGCTGTGAAAAATAAAGTAACAGCCCTTTATGGCTGGCATGCTCTGTGCTGCCAGAGAGGCTTATCTGCTCCCTGGGATGCTGCCTAGAAATTGCTACCCATATAAAGTACCAAATATCTCCAACAGACAAAATTATCTCATCTCCAGCCTCACCTCAAAATAATATGACACACAGAGAGAGTTAATGAGGAAAATAAGTGGACGAAAAGAAAAAAAAAAAAAAAAAAAAAAGGAAACAAAATAAAAGAAAAAAAAAAAGAAGAAAAAAAAAAGAAGGAAAGATTCTCAGATATACAGCGGAATACATGGGATTTGTAAAGCTGATCCTGGCTACATTAAAAATTTGAACAGCAAGGGTATCTTAATTGACCATGCAGTTCTCAGATGCAGACTTTGCTTGTTTGTTGTGTTTTTTTCTTTTTAATTCTGAGAAGCAAACAAAATGGTTATCCCACTACCAATCACTGAGGAAAGAATTCACAGTTCCTCGATACTCTAAGCTACTTCTTAAATCTCAAGACCTCCCCTCAATGCCCTACTGAAAACCAAACTAACGTCAGCACAGCACAGGCAGGCAGAGCCATAATCCAGGATGGCATTTTTATCTAGCAAGTAATTTTTTAGTAGCCTTCTATTTCTTAATAGGGACCCCTCGAGGGTTGGGTTGGAGAGGATTCACTAGCATGCCAGTTCAGTTTCCCTGCGACTTAACACACATGGCACCTGCCCTCCAATGAGCATTGCATCACCCATCTGGGCCAGGAGAGGAAGGGGGAGTCAGCGCAGGGAAACTCTGCTCAAACAGCATGCTGGCACGATGATTAGGTCTGGTCCAGTGATCCGGAATAATCATTTGAAAGCTCACTAAGCATAATGGGTTTGGATACATCCAAGCCTGGTCAAACCTTCCCCTGAGCATCCTTTACGCGTGGTATCAGCGTGTTTTGCATGTCTCATCAGTGTCATGGTAGCTGACATCTCATTATGCAGCCAAGGTAGAAGTGGACAGGTACTGAGTGAGCATTAGAACTACTTTTCTTTTCCCTTGTATTATTTAATTCATATCTTTCCATTATCCAGTGTATCATGAAGCTGTGAACTAATTAAGTCCTGTGGGATATACAATCAGTGGTGGAATTTTTTCCTTTTTTTTTTTTTTGCTTCTCCTTTCGGTAGGCTAAATTGCATTACATACAGATATAAAAATAATTGCACAACTCTTCCCAAGTTAACAATGGAGCAAGCTGCAAACACTAATGATGCCAAATACAACAGTGGGGCAGAGGCCTGCTGTTTACTTCGCATGACCTACTTAAGTCATATGGTGGCAAGTACTTCAAACACAGAACGAAGCAAGAGCCAGAATCAGTTTCTAAAGAAAGCCACAGAAGTTGTTCTTTGGGGGATATTCAGGCTCGGAGCAGGCTCCAGGAAAAGGCCAAGCTGGTGAACCCAAGTCTGATAAAATCTGCTAAGTCACAGGTCTCCAACCAGCAGCTTGAAACTCCCAGAAATTGTGGAGGTTCCTCTGAATCCCAACCTGAGTCCAGCTCAGACTGCAGCCATGCAAGCAATAGCTTGAAGGCCAGAGTAGAAGGGATAAATATTGCCTCACTTCCATAAAAATACATCTCTTTTTCTTGACTGAGGATGCTGCCCCAAAATTTTCAAAGGGTTCAACTGGACCATCAAATGGAAGTGATTGACTCAAGGCAGCAGCACGCACATGGTGAACAGGACACCCAGCATTTTCAAAAAACAGCGTTGTAATTTGATGAGAGCAACAGGCCAATTTTTGAGCAAAGCTATGTTGTGATAAGAGGTGGAAGAGCTCTCTTTTCTGCAGACTTAAGCCTCCCTATTTCATTCAGGTCATCCAAGATTTAAGGTATCTAGAACCAAGATCTTTTCATTAAAATAGATCTTTATATGTATTTATGAAGGGAAAAAAAAAAAAAAAAAAAGTTAAATAAAATTAAAAAGAAAAAAAGCACCTAACAAAGAGTTTGTAGGTATGACTGATCCTCAAGTACTTGGAGCTTCTTTATATCCAAGACAATTAAAGAAGTTCAAAGAACAACCACCTCATTAACTTGCAGAGAAAGAACAAGTGGTGTTTGCTAATCTCTGCAGGTGACTTTAGTGTTCATGGATTCCACGTGCACTTGCAATTCATACAGAGGGCAAGGAAACACCTCAGAAATGTATATAATATGCTTTGGATGTGGCCAAGGAAATGGAGGAATGTGCCTGTCTGGCTGCATGTCGTTATTCAAAACCCAGCTAACAGAGCTAAGGTCTGACTCCTGGATGAGTTACACTTGGCTGTTTAATGCAATTTTTCAGTAAAGCTGATCCAGAGTGAATTAATGGGCTAATTCAGTCACTATTTGGATCCTGTTCTGTGGAGTCAAGCAAGAGAAAAATGCCATTCAAGGCTCCTGCTGGTTGAAGAAGGTATCAAGCTGATGGCCATGTCTCTGGCCCTTGCTGTACAGTAGGATCCTAATGCATGGATTCCCCTTCAATGCCACCAGGCTGTGTCTGTGAGCTATTGGCAGAAGGGCTGCTAAAAGCATCATCCCATCATGGTTTGTGTTCATCTCATTTCCAGCCTACCTGCCAAATCCCCACTGATCATGTTATTCTCTTTCTCATTATATTAAGAATTACAGGCAGGTCCTAATAGATATAAAGAATGAAGAAAAAATGCCCTTTCCCTAACCTTTGTATCCCTTAGACTCCAGCTCCCAGGACAAACCTTTTGACTTTTATCAAATTTCTGCTCCAAAGCAAGTTTGTTCTCCTTTCTTATCAATGCTCCCTCCATGCTCTTGATAATACAAGCCTCTGCCAGCCTTTCTGTGATGCCTTTTTTCCATTCTGCTGCCATTCTGGAGCTAACACTGCTCCATCACCATCTCAACATCTCTACTCCCAACCTCTAACAAAACTCAGCTGTGCTAAGGCTTCACTCATTTGTCAGCCTGCCTGGGCATCCTTCAGCTGGCAGAAGAATAAGCAGAAAACAAAACACAGAGCAGAGTATCTGTGGTTTTGGAGTGCTTTGAGACCCTTATGTGAGAGTGCAATAGAGGTGCCAGATGTTATTATAAAGAGATGCGGCCCCATTACTTGTACGCAGAGTTGTGCTGCCTGCTAATAGCACCATTATCCTAAGGCACGTGGTGCTATTAATGCATTGCACTGCTTGGTGCAGAACCTGGGGACCATTATTTCCACTGGAAAGGTAAGGCCAGTTCACATGACATGATTTAAACCTCTACAGTGAAGCATGCATATGCTGCACCAGGTCGTAAATCTTCACGGGATGCTGTCAGCTAGAAAGGGACCAAAATTGAAACCATTTATCTGAACTCCCCACCCATCCACCTCTGCTCACCAGGCCAGTTTTGGGAAGAGGGATAAAATGATTCCAAATGCCTGCTGGGTTCATTAAGCAGCAGCAAATCCCAGATCAAAAGGCACTACTGGTTTCTCCTTTCACTCACTCAGGACACTCAGGTCTCTGATTTTCCCCACACTGAATGGAAAAAGCACAGCAGAGACAAACCTCACAAGTTATTCTGGCTGTCACCTGAGCCAAAAGGCCACCTGTCACCTTCTCATTAGTGAGGCTACAGGACCCACAATAGAGTTGGTGATAACTCCTCCACGCTGCAGCTGGGACTCTATGGCAGTTGAACTGCACATTTGGTAAGGAAAACCTGAATGAAAGGAGTTGTTGCTATTTGATCTGATACTGGCCTAAGCACAGCCCCATGCTGGCCTCTTGCACTTGATAACTAGCAATTTTTATTTTATTTTTTGGCTTGGTTTTCCCCATGGCTATGCACATTTCAGGTAGCAGAGCTAACAATGCTGACTAGCAAGCACAGGGGAGAGGAGTCAGCCTACATCCTGCAGAATATGGGGAGCCAGGGAATCACAAGGGCTGGCAATGCTAAGAGGGAAAAGGCTACCTGTGGTACCTGTGATATGCCTTTATAGACCAAGGGCAACATTAAAACACTTGCAATTTTTTTGTGTTTTCTTAAACAGAATGAAGAAAGCAATGGTGTTTTAGGATGTTTAGCTGCAGTAGCAAGATACACGTAAAAAAGATTTTCAGGGCAAGTATTAAAAGCCAAGAATCTGATGTGGGAAACACACCAGAATTACTCAGACTGGATAGTGCAGCTGCTCTGTGGTAGGGTGGTAGATACAGCAACCAAATTTTCACTGCAGACAGTTAAAAATTACCATGATAACTTTAATATCAATACTCAGCAAACGAACTTCAGTTTCCTAGTACTAAGAAGACCGCATGATAGTTTGGTTTACTAGAGAAAAAACAGCATTAATTCTGATAAGTCAGGAGTGAAACTCTTCCCACTTGCACTGGTAGGACTCCACCAACTTCTCAGGAGCTGCACATTTAAGAAAGGATAATGGCAAAGGGACGTTTGACATCCACCAAATATACCACCACTCTGAATTCCTTGTCACAAATAGAACTTGACACCCCCAAAAACTGTGTGACACCCCAAGAGCTCTAAAAGGATGGTTTAGGTTTGTAATTAACGCTTTTAGATATTGAATTGTATAATTATGTTAGTTCAGAATTGCCAATTTTTGTAATACACACTTGGTGGATGTCTTCCTAGCAGAGAGATTGTCCCATTCTATTTTGGATACTAAAGAGGAGAAGAAAACAAACAGAACCAGAGCTGCACAAATGCCGAATACTACGTCTCTGCCGGAGAGCTGAAACTCCGTACCTCATGGCTAAGGTTTCCGATCAAGTAACAGAAAACAACCCCATTGCAACAGAATTTGCATTTATATATACAAAAAGGAAAGTGTTAAAAAAGGTGCCCGCTGCCCAGAAAATAAGGTTAAGCTCATTTATGTCTCATAAAATACATGATTAACCATAGTTGACCATGAATTCAGCTGCGCAGCATTAAAACTGCTGCTCAAAGTTGGAAACCATTTAATATTATATATTGCTGCTACTCAGCCTAAATTGTTTTTGTGTGTGTGTGTGTTTTGCCTCCTTTAAATGTACACAATATTACAAATTTAATTTTAAGCTGTTTGAATCAGTCTGTAAAAAAGATTTGATTATACCTGAGTGTTCTGGCCCCAGTTTTTCCATATCTCAGTAATCTTGGCGGTAATTGGCTGATTAGCTCCCTCACACTCCATCTCTGCCTCAGTTTCCATGGTAATGTTACAGGAGCTATTATAGATGAGAACTTCATCTCTTTCCACTTTAGGGCTGAAACGAGAAGGGAGGTTAAATGGGGTGTCATCAATCTTAATGAAATGCAATTATTTTTACTCTTATTAATCATTGCAAGCCATTAGCTTGTGGCAACTCCTGGCCACCATTTGTCAAACTTTGCAAATTTCTGTAATTTTGTTTCCATTCTTTTATTGTTTATTTGTTTTTTTTCCCCCCTTTATCTGCACACACTCGCAATAAAATACATGCAGTAAATATCTCTCAGTGATGCCTTGCTGCTTCCCCAAACTATTGCAAACAGTAGCAAATGCCATCCGAGGACCAAGGAAGATACGTGCAGACAACAGCGAGGGAATCAGCAGTGCTAGGATCAAAGATGGACTCCTACGTGGGGTAGGGTTTGTTCACATCTCCCCCTCCCCATCCTACTCACACTTAGCAATAGGGAATGAATAACTTGCAACTCCCCTAGGGCAAGTGGAGAAATTGGAAAAGCCACACAACTGGCTAACTGGTCCCTAATTCCAACTGTGAAAAAATGAGCTCATTTAGGGGTTCCAATTCCTGCTACCCAGCTGATTGCAATGATGCTTTGTTGCTAGCATTGGAACATTAACTTAGTAAATTAATTAAAGTTACTTAACAGCCCAGACTAAGCAGATTCGATATATGTGCCAGTTATACTAACAGACATTTGCTCTAAAGCCTCCCCTTGCACAGGGGAGAAAAGTAATAGAAAAGGTGGTGGGGAAGAGATATTTTTCCTGGGTCTCGCTGCTGACAGCTGCTGACTTTGGTAGCATTTTATTATGGGGAGCTGTAGGATCCACGATCCCTCAAAGTGAGGGGAAAGCTTCCCAATTTACTTCTACAGACTTTGGGATACTCCGGTGCCACTTGACATTCCTTCTCCTGGTTCCAGCCCTCAGCCCAGGCTGCCCCCAGCCCCATGCAGCCTGGCCTTGGGCACTGCCAGGGATGGGGCACCCACAGCTCCTCAGGGCAGCCTGCGCCAGGGCCTCAACACCCTTGTCACGAAGAGTTTTACTCAGCAAAACAAGGCATCAGATCTGTAGGACCAGGATTTTCAGAGGTCTTCATTGTCCCAAAAGCCTCATCTCACTGGGTTTTCTGGAGAGCCAAATTTAGGAGCCTAACTTCCACCAAAATCAACCCATCTGGAAAGCCACCACCCAGAGCTTTCTCATGAGCCTGGTGATCAGGACAATTTTATGAACCTGAAGTTTTTAGACGAGGCTGGATGCGAGAGCTCACTGTGCAAACAAAGAGCTGCTCTGACAGCACCATCGTGGGCTGTTTGTTTTGGTGGCCTTTGTCAGGGCAGTGGGAGGATAACTTGTTAAAGGAAGCAGCCACATCAGCAGGAAAAAAAAAAAAAAAAAAAAAAAAGCCTTCTGCAAGTAGCTGAACCTTTTTAACAGCGAATTTTTATTTCTATATTTAAATGAACCTTTCCCTCTGCTGTATCAATAATCAAAAGCCAGCCGTAGGGAACTACGCTCGCTTTTGATAGCGACACTTTGAGAACTGCTCTTGTCCTGTACAATAATTCAATGGACTGGGCTATCTTTCAAGACTGCAGAGTACTTCTTTTTCATGCTACAAGAAACAGCTGCATCTTTAAACAACCAACAGTTTTAAAAGGAGAAGGGGCTTGTTGTTGGCTCGATGCAGGGCCCAGCTCACTAGCCACTGAAGTCAGTGGGAGGATCTCCAATCACTTCTTTTTACAAAAGGTTAACAAGTTTTGCTTGTAGGCAAAGAGCCAATTCCCCCCTGCTCTCGAGCAACCACTTCTGAAATCATGATGCCTGTATCAAATGGTAATGTTTAAAGGAAATGCAACAAAACAGGGGGGGTGGCAAAAGGGAATTCGGGGATGTATCCATGCACCAGCAACATGAATGGTAAGATTTGCGCCTTTCCTGAGAAATATACATTTGCCATTAGTTGTGAATAAAGTACAGGCTTTAGGAGAGACTACATTAGTAGAAGCTTTACTCAAACCATTCTAAAGCTAATAACTACACATAATACCTTTCTTGTTTGTTCTTAAGTCAGCAATGATTTCAATAGTTTTGTCCCCATCCTGGGATGAATGTCTAAACTGTTGAACATTTGTGCAGAACTCATACCCATATCCTTATTATTGTTGTTCGTTATAATTATTACTTAGAGCAATCAATGTGTATTGTTCCAGGAATTCCCCAAATAGTTAATTTATAGTTTGATCATTCTAATTTTCATTTTGCTGCAAATTCCATTGCTACTTTGAAATCAAATCTATTCTGAAGTGAAATTTGAGAAAACAATTTCGAATGACCTGAGGTAGATCATTTGGATGTCTTCAAACTCTCTCTTCCTCTACTTTTCCCCAGATTTTTCTGATTAGGAAACTCATCTAAAATACACCCATCTTCTCTGTTCCTGCTCTCTTTCAGTGAGACCCACATTCACCAGGAAAAAAATCATCAAGCCAATGGAAAATTCATTAGCAGCCCCAGTTTTAATTTCTAAATACTATACGAGTGCGAACATAATAGGGGTAAAAGTTATGAAAAAAAAAAGGTTGGAAAAATGCAGAAAAATATGTTAAAAAAGTTGATTGATTGGATTTCAATGTATTTCCTGCACCTGAAGGAGTGTTAAAACCTGTTTCTGGGACACGTACAACTAAATTCGGCAAAAAACAGTGAAGAACAATAAGGAAGCAGCCATCAAGTGGACTGCCTGACTTCTCTCTCCATTGTCATGACATGACCAGCTTAGGTGCAAGACCTCCCACCCACTCACCCTGCTGGCACCAGCATAAAGCAGTTGCAGCAGCAGAACTGGAGCAACCCACACCAGGAAAAGGAGCAAGAAGGAAAAGCATCATAATAATCCACCCACTATAAATGCATCTTTATCTGTAAAGAGCTGAGCACAATTCTGATGCTCAGGGAGCAGAAAGCAATAACCAAAAGCAATATCCTGGGGCTGCCCCATCACTCTCGAGTTTGTGGGTTACCTGGTCTGCGGTTACACTGATGTTAGAGATAGCAAAGCAAAGCTCAGCAAGACAAGCCAAGGCTCCTGGGATTTCTTGCTTTGAAACAAATCATTGTGGGAACAACAGACCTATTGAAATCAACTTAATTTCAGGCTGTTTTTCCACTCTAGCTCTCTGTTCCTGTCTCCCCCAATGAAACCATCCTCCCCATCTCCCAGGATGCTATCGGACATTACCGGTGCACAACAGGACATTGGACATGCCAGTTGGCCAGCTGTATTTTTCTACTGTTTGGCCCACTGGGTGCTGGCAAAAAGACAGGTTAGGACAGAATTATATCCTCCTCTTCCTCAATAGGAAACTAATTTATTTCTGCCTAGCACAGATTTTCTCTAAACCGACAAAAAAAAAAAAATCAAATTTCTTAAGACATTCATCCCCTATGAAGCCCAGCTCAAGTTTATCAGAGCTCAAAAGCTAGTAAGGAAGAAATGACAGACTGACAGGCTGATGCTGTAGCTGAGTAAACCACCTTTATTTTTTATAAACAAGTTTAAAATGCCACTTCTGCTGTCCTTGCTCAGTAAACGCCAGTTTGCTTCATTCCCTCAATACAGGGCATCCAGAACTGCCTCTGAGGGCTCACTACTGTCCCACTGGTGACAAAGTTAATGGTGGCATAAGGATCAGATAAGGATGGTCCCAAATCTCTACAACTTCACTGAAGTACCTGGACAGTACCAACATGCACCCGTCAGGAATGCCTTCACCATCTAAACAAAGCATGGCAATCACTGCAATGGTATTCAAACTCTATTTAAGAGCTCAAGTGTCTTTGGGGCAGTGCTATTCATCTGTTTATTCCTTAATTCAAGCCTCCCTCTTCCTCCTTGAGGCTCTGCAGTTTTAAATCCCCACAGCTCTATTAAAGACATCGGTACCAATTTTCACACCCAGGCAGCTTGGCCTTGGATTTGCAGAACCCAAGTAACCGCTCGAGCACCCTTGTTGAGTAAAGGTTGCACGGTGTGCTGAATCTTCTCTGCAACTTTTTACTCATGAAGCTGCTTAGAGAGAGGAAGGGGAGGAGAGGGAAGAAAAAAAAAAAAAAGGCTTCTGCTTTTCATAATGCCTAATCTTTTTCCCCATTGGCATCCACCAGATGTTGCTTTGGATCAGAAGATAAATATTAAAACCTAAGAAGGAACAAAGCAGGCTGTTTACGAGATGGATTTTCTGATGTCTCTCAAACACTTTAAAAAGGTGGGAGGGAAGGAGGGGGGTCTAGAGATGCTTTGATAGACACAAGAAGTGAATTTCACGACCCAGCGGAGCACTCTAGTGGTCTCAAAGTTAAATTGCTCTGCTGGAATCAAGAATTAGCAATCATCTCCTTCTTCAGCCCATCATTTGGCAGAGGAATGACTTCTAGGGGATATTGCTCATGGATGGGCTCACTCAGATGTTGGAGAGAAGCAGAGCTAACCTGGAAAAAAGTCCAGCCAAATGCCTCCGGGAAGAGTCGCTGTCCCTCTGGTGCCACTGAGGTCGGCTGTCCTCACACAGATACAGGTAGGACACGGATCCTTGCTGCTGGTAGGGACCCACGGTGACCTGGATGTCACATTCGATGAAGGTGGATCTGTCTTCTCGGCAGTCAGTGGAAGAATGTGTCAGGCCACAGAGAATGGCCAAGGATGCTGCAAGGACAGGAAGGGAAAAAATAACCCAAACAGCCTACAGAATACAGATGTTAAGCAGATTTTGGCTACTGGTGCCTGTCATTTGATGCTCATGTCCCAACCTCCCTTTTGGTACATCCTCTCTGAGGGTGAGTAGTGTTTCATGCAACTCCTTTGGCCCCTTTTGCCTTGTGTGGGCCAGCAAAACTTCCTTTGTGGGACAAGCATCCAGATGGTCTTTGGGATCAAATGACCCCACGTTTGGGAGGAGGTGATTAAATAAGCGTATGGGCATTCCAACTGGGGAAGATGGACCATGGTTTAGAGACCAGGTATAAGGCACATCAGATGTGACCACTTCTGAGATCTAGCGTGGTTCTGAAATCTAGAATTAGATTTAGTGAAAGCATTGCACAGCTTGGAGTGCTTCAAGGGGGCTTGGGTGAATGGGGAGACTGCTTTGCTCCAGACTGGCCTGAGACTTGGTCTGAGTTTGACTCAGAGTGGTAGGAGGTGTGATGGGAGCAGCTGCATGGTTTGAGATGTATTTAAGGAAAAAGAGATGTGAACAGAAATTAGGTTTTCTTAATCCAAATCCAGACAAAAAAATACATTTAAAAAATGTGAACTGCCACCGAAGATCAAATCAGTTGAAATTATTGGTTTTATTAATTTATATTTTTTAAAGAATCATTTAAGCAAGCAGAGATCAAGACTGCTTCTCTCAAATCCTAGAGCTTGTGAAGACTTCAAGAATTTTTATTAATCCAGAACTAAACAAACAGTTGCAACAAACTCCTGAAAAGTTCTGTGTTAAAAGTATTACATCCTGCACCCAAGAGTGTTCATCAAGTACCAAAAGTGCAATACATAGGAGTTTATCAAGAAAGAATTTTCCTGATTTTCTTTTTTAAACTCTGATTTGTTCCAAAGTGTTTTTTTTTTGTTTGCTGGAAAAGTATCATTATCAATGAATATCTTAGCTCTTAAGTAATTCTGAAAATGGGTTTTGAAATGGAAGTAATGTGAAAATGCTCTATTTCCTATGTTAAAATATTTAAGATTTTTCTCAAAATGATTTAATATAAAGGTATTTTCGAAAAGTTTATGGTTTGTGATTGTTTAACATTAAGGTATTGTTGTTAAAGATGTTTTGCAAAATATTAAAACCTGCCATTTCATCTGTTCTGAAATTCAGAGACAGAATCCACATTTTCTCTGTATTTTTCTTCTCTGGATTCAGAATAAGAAAAAAGTTGCCAACATCTTCATATGTTTTGCAATATGCTAGATCTTTTTCCCTCCCAAATCCAGTGACAATTCTCTTGTTCAGCATTGATTCAAACACAACCAAGCATAGCCCCTGCTTCAAAGATCTACATAGAAACATGAGACACAAACAATAGACAGAGAAGCTTACCAAACTATGGTATGATGCCTATATTATTGCTTTTATTATCCAGAAATTATGTCTGGAGATGCCTGAGCTGTCCTACAGGTCCCACAGAAGTCTCACACCCAAGTTTGTTGGAAATGGCACTACATGCCTGTGCTTTGGCAAGTGAGTATCAACCAAGAGGACTAAACACTACAATAAACTTACCTCTGCACCATTTTTACCTGTGCCAAAAAAAAAAATCATTACAGGAATTTCTTCACAAGAAAGTTTTTTGTTTGTTTGTTTGTTTTCTTCCAGCCAGGGTACAGGTGGCTGAGATCTCAAAAGTACTGCAGAAAATCCAACCAGTGAGGATGCTACCCCTTCCCTTTCTCTACAAGACCACAAGTTTCCCGTGGACAGAAGGAGAATTTGGTACCATTCCATAATAGAGTATAACAGCTTCTTCTGCATTACCAGTGACAGAAAAGGCTGCGATACATTCAGATGTGGTAACAGAGACTAGGTTTGATGTCTAATTATCTACAACAGTAATAATGAAGATTACATTCACATTAAACACTTGAGGAAGAAAAAAGGAAAAAAAAATACAGGCTAGGGAGCTAATCAAAAGAGATTTTGCTTTTCTTCTTTTGTAGTCCTGAAAATAAACTGGCTGCATTTTCCTAAGTCACTAGTGGAAAAACAGCTGAACCCAATTTTAGCAAATTTGGGAAATTGGAAGTGACCCACAAAATCTCCCTATTTTCCTCAGTACTTTGCTGATGTCAAATGGTTAATGTACAGCACCAGAAGATATTTCCTGCATAGCCCTCAGAGCTCAGCAGAACAGCCTGTTGCCATTTGGATACCCTCAAAATGTTACACAGAAATCCTTGCTGAAGCACCCCAACACCCTCATCTCAGTGTTATCACGCCTGTAGGAATGCAGGGCCCTGCATCCTGCCAACTGCTGAAATTATTTTTAACTCAAACCAGGCAAATAAACTTACTTATTTAACAAATCTAAGCTAAAGAATGTGGCTAGAAAGGGTTTTAAAGAGTTTAAATGGAAGCAAAATCCAAGAAAATCCTGCTTAATCGTACACCTTATAAGCAAACCTCAAACCACTTTCTCCCTCTCAGGCAGAAGGAGAGAGGGAGCTCATCTCCACACCCTACAGCTCTGTCCATCTGATGGGAACACACTTGGGGAGGTGTCCATTTCTCAATCCTTGCTTGAGGTTCTGATATTCCCCCACTACCAGAGTATTTGATACTTTTCTCAGTTAGAAGGAAGTCTTGGCTTTTCATCCCATTCCTCTAACCATTAAATTCAAATATCCCTTGGCTGTAAAATGCTGCCATTACCTCCTGCAACAACAGTGAAAATAAAAACGAATTAACTAAAGATTGCAATAGACACAGCATATCCTAAAAGTATATAGCATGCCCATTCTGGGACACCTCTCCCTACTTAATTGGTTAGTGTTTGAACCTCAGAATGAAGCTTCTTTATGCTTTAACTACTCTATAAAGATAGAACCTGCTGATCACACGTTGTACAACCCCATCACTAAGATTAATGCTTTCATCCCATCACGGCTTCTCTTTTGAGGTCAGACACAATGGCAGCCAAATCTCTGCATGTTGGTGACGGGTTAGGGACCCGCTGCCCCCAGCCCTCTCTTTGAGGGATGCTCTGGCTTAAGCCAGGAGCCTGGGATGTTCAGCACAAGGGCTTTGTTCTGGGTCACTGTTTAATAACAACTGCCGGACATGTGATGAGACTAAACCCTACAGGAGTTCCAAGGGCAGCTGCAGATTGATTGAACAACTGCCCAAGGAGTCTCGGTGCCAAACCACACAGCCCCAGTTATCCACTGCTCACAAAACGGACCGTAGAGCATAACATTAACTTGTGCTTAGCAGAGAAAACAAAGGGTAAAAAATAAATAAATAATAACGGTAAAAATAAAAGGGAAGGGAGAGGAAAAAGAGAGACCTGTTAAGGTCAAGTCCAACCTTTCCCTATGAAGAATTGCTCCCTACGAGACATTCATTTTGCACAGCCGGGTCCCAAGAGGTGGCTTTGCAAGCATCTATTCCACTGCCTGATAGATCTCACTGTCAGAACATTCTTGCCATGTAATCAATATGCATTTTTTTTTCCTCTTTCTTAATTTCATTTCCAGATTTGAAGGGCAGAAGGGACCATTTGGACCCATCAGAGACCCTCACTACTACTCAGATTCCAATTGCCACCACATGCCCCCTTCAGATCTCCTGCACTTACTCATACAAATCACCCCATTTCCCTGGTTATAGTCCCCTGTGGCCCTACCCCAGTGCATCGCCCTGGTACATTTGCATGGCTGCATCCAAAGCTCCTTCCTCTCGCTCCTTTTGCTCCATGCAATGAGCTCCACCAAGCTATGTCTCTCATTTAAACCAGCCTCATTTCATTTCTAGATTTTAATCTGAATCATCTTCCCTAAATATCCACTTTTACCAATGTAACCTGGCCAAGAGCAGGCCAGGGATTAGCTAAAAGAGATCCCAAGAGCCGTTACATCAGAGCCCTAAAGCCTGGCATGTTATTCCAAGCATCCTTACACAGCCAGGCAAAAAAAAAAAAAAAAAATTACTATAAAGAAAAATCTGAGCACCACACTCAGTTTTTTCACTGATGAATCTTCCTATCGGTTCACCACCTTTTAAAGACACTTCTACACCTTCACCCTAGTGTCCAACATGCAATCTCAAACACTGTTTTACTGCAAAATATATGTATGGTACTTACCCCAATATCACCTAATTGGAATATTCTGTTATTTTCTCACCTGCCTCAAGCTTCCTGCCAGTCTTCCCATCTTTCACAGGAGCACAATTCAATCCCACAGACATCTGCCATTTGTTCTGGAAATTTAACCTGAGATGAACAGCCCCCACACCTCTATCCGCACTCCTCAAGAGCATTGCAACATGAGTAACAAAGGGAGAAACAAGGAAGAGAAGAGCTCTCAGGATCAAATCAGTTATCTCTTTACCAGAATTTTAAAGACCGGTGGGTTGGTTTTGTGTTTTTTGCTTTGTTTCTCATTGAAGGGACTCTGCTTTTGTCATTTTTTTTTATCATTCTTTAAAACTTCTAGCATCTTTTTTTTTAAAAAAAAAAAAAAACTTTACAAGTTTAAAATCAAGTTCCGATTTGATTTTTCTGTAGTTTGTAAAAGACAGCAGTTTCATAAAAATGCCTGGACTGAAGTGGGAAAGAAGTCACATTCCCTACTTGCAGAGCTTTCTCCTATGGATTTGATCACACGAACAAGCCAGACAGGCTGGCTGGGGATTCCCACATGAATCTCTCATCTTAAAGAGGTCAGAGACAATATGAGCTAGCACTGAGGTCCCAGGGCAGGGAGGATGTGCAAGCTGCAAGAGGCAAAGTCCCCCAGGCACGCGGCGGCAGGTAAAGAACGAGGTGAGGCTGGACTAACTGCACTTAACACCCTAAATGGTGGGGGATGCAATCCCCTAAGTATTAGGGGGAACTCTGGAAAGCAGCACAGATGTCATATGTAGATGTGCAGCCCATGTTCAAACCTCTCAGGGAGAACAAATAGCCTAGCAAACTTTTAGAGATTTAATCATCCTGTACATACACCAATGACACACAAGAGAAGCGTTTTTGGCAACCCAGCTGATGAGATCTGCAAGGCTGCAAAATCCAGGGCAGGAGATAGAGGGGTTGTCTTGTAAGTGGACTAAAGCAGGGTGAGCGCATCCCTTTGGTTAGGGGGGTTTTGCCCCCCTTTCACCTTCCACAAACCATAAAGCAACAAGCAGGCAGCGATCGGCGTTCGCCTGCTGACATCTAGTGCCAATAAAAAACATTGCGGTCCTGCCTCTTACACATTTTCTCCAGACTCCCCCTGCTGCCTTACCCCCCAGTGAATTTTGAGCACAGTTATTAATGTTGTCACAGTTTGGATCAATTTGATTACATTTTATTCTGCTATTCTTTCTGCAATAACCAGAATGGCTTGTTTTATGATCTGCTTTGTTGTTGTTGTTGTTGTTGGCACTCCAGCATGTTGCCTTTGAAAAAATAATGATAAATAGTTTTGTGGACTATGTTCAGATCCAAGAAAAAGAAAGAGAAAGAGGGAAAGAGAAGGAGAGGAGGAGAAAAAGCTGAGCCCTTTACAAATTCTCAGCATCGCATGAGTGCGGGGGGGGGGGGGGGGGATTCTTTTCCTGGTATTCCTCATAGATAAAGAAGCAAACCATTCTAAATGACAAAAGCAACTTCAGAGTTTCAGAATTACAGAGGCTGGAAGGAACCTCTGGTTGCCTCTTATCCTAACCCCTGATCAAAGCAAAGATAAACTTCACGTTGGATTGATTTCTCAGCAGCTAATCTAGTCATGTTCTGACTGTCTGCAAGGATGGAGATTATCTTATCTTTGAGCAAAACCCTAGCAATGTACCCTGATGGAAACCCCCAAAACCACCATTCTTCCAGATCCCCCCAGGGAGGAGAGATCTCTGGTCACCTGGACGGCCACAGAATGGCAATGATTTCTGGAGGAGGTCTCTGGATGTTCTCCCATCATCAGAGCTATGGAGGTGCTGAAGTGGTGTGCTACCAAGTGTTGCAATGCTGCAGCACCAAGGTAGTCCCTTTGTCCATAGGGTTTGGGGAATGGCACATATCTCAGGGATTTAAACATCTTCAATATGGCCTCTTGCAAGACATCAGGAGCTTAATCCTGTGCTGCCAATAGGGAACAGAGGAAGTATGTCTTGTTCAAACATGTGCCCAATTGTAAGCATTTCCTCCAAAACTGGGGTAAGCTCTTCTTTGAGAGAGCTGGAGAACATGGCAGCATTCCCTGCAGTTCTGCCTCTCTCCAGATAAAGAGAATGCTTTGGCTGCAGGACGATCCCATCCTGCTCTCAATGAATTCAAATCCTTATTTCCAGCTTCCCAAAGGTATGAACTGGCCATAGCAGGGCATTCAATCACCCTTACAGATATTCACCCTTCCCCACCAAGCCCTTACCCTGCTGATGCTGTCCTGCCGTGCAGGAAAAAAAAAAAAAAAAAAAAAAAAGCCATTTAAGGTAGCTCAAGTCACTAAACCAAAGCTCCCATGCACATTTTATGTGAGATGGATTTCCCAAGGAATAGCTGCCACAGGGAACTGCTGTCACTTTGCACACCCCAAATATAGCCACAAAGCATGTGTGGCAGCTCTGACCACAGGCACGTGATGGATTCAATCCAAAGCCTATGGCCATTGATGCCAAAACACCCCCTGGCAGTAATGGACTTTGGACCGAGCTCAAAAAGCAAAAGCAGAGGCTATTTTGGCCCCTCTCCTCTCTCCAGGGCTGCTTCTACTCTTTGTCTCCCTGGGACAAGATACATTACGACCACTCCACCTTTCGGGTCAAGTTGGGGTTTTAGAGGATGTTTTTAATGCAACACCAGGTTTTGTGTCTTAGCTGACCGTGTAAGCGTGGGACAAGGCAGCTCAGGTCAGTCGTTGTTGCGTTGTCCAACATTTCACAAGGCGCGCTGCAGATCGTCACCGAAGTCTGCCCCGGTTCAAAACCAGTCCCACGCAGGTGAACTGCTCCTCCAGCCAAGCCACCTTGGAAAGGGACAGAAAATGGGATTTAAGTCACAGCCCAACAGCCAGCTATCATTAGTGGTGGTTGTTTTTTGACTCATAATTTCTGCTTTTGTATGAAAAAATAATAATAACAATAATAAGCCATCATGTTGCACCCCTTGGAGGAGCTGTGACAGCTCCTCGTGACTTACCCCAGTTGTGATACACAGCTGTCACCACCAGCTGAGAGGTGAACGTCAGGTTGGAGGAAGCCCAGCCCCTGGGGACATCCAGGCCCAGCACGGGGTACTCTCCAGCAGGGAGTGGAGGAGCTGAGCACTGCAAAGTGGAGCGAGCGATGGTGACACCACCACAAGCAGAGTTTCCAATAAATACATGGATGGTGTCCATCTCTGTGACCTGGGATACGTTCATCGTTAAAAGGAGGCCAGTGGCAACAAGCGAAAGGAAAGTTGGTGTAGACTCCTCGCTGTAGCTTATGCTTCCAATGCCATAGGAGGTGCCATCCACTGTTAGCCTCAGAGCCCTAGTGCCATTGCCTGGAGGCACCGTGCACTGGATAGCTACACAGGTGACATTGAGAATGAGACATGGGTGATAATCAATGAAAACAGAAGTCCTGTTCTTTCCTCTCAGCGCTGAGCCTGCTAACATGAGCAGGCCTCCACCGTTGATGCTGAAGTTTTGAGGGTAAAACTGGTGCACCTGAGGTGTGATGGTGACAACACCAACTGCCCTCTTGAAGCAAGCTTGCCCACTTCTCCTGTTGGATATGGAAATGTTATGTTCCCCGGGGGCAAGGCAGTCAATCTGGCACTTGATGCTGGTCTCGTTCCAGAAGGTTACCTTACAGACAGCCTGGTTATTCACGTGTACCACGGGGCTGTCACTTGGCCATGCCAGCCTCTGCCCTGTGATTGTCACATAGGTGAATGTCCCATTGGTCTCCCAGGCCACCAGATCCACAAGAGGGGTTGACTGTTCATGAAGGTGGAGCGTACAGTCCCCCAGGCAGACACTGCTGATCCCGTTGACAGTCACTGTGACATTAAGAGCCCAAGATGACTCAGCCAACTGATTGTAAGGCAAAAGCTGTGCCCCTGGAAGGACAATGCAATGAATGGCATTGTTATCGGAGCTCTGGATCTCACAGGAATAATTACCATCCAGGCTGACCTGTACCCTGTTCCTCCTGGATTTTAAAGCAACACCAGCTATAGTAAGCAGCATCCCACCACAGATTGACCCTTGTGATGGGGATATGGAGGTTATCCGTGGAGTTACTGTGAGGGTCTGCAGCCTTGCTGTCACACGAGCATATCCGAGCTGTCTCTGGATAACCCGCACAGGGTAAGTCTCAGGTTCCAGGTTGTCCAGTGGTAAAGAGCACTCATAAAACAATGCAGACTCATTGCCATGCTGAAACTCAAGCTCACACTCACTGTCTCCAAGCTTAGCCACAGAACCAGTGACGTTTATCCCCTGGATGCTCAAGAGCAGGCTGATCGCTGTGATTTCTGTTTCAACACTGGTAATCACAGGTGTCAGAGCTCTTTGGTAAAGAAAGGTGGCGATGTTTTTTGCAACAGAAACATGCTGAAGTGAGCTACTGCTAATGAGTACATTCACTCTGACAGAGGTGTCTTGAGAATCTTCATTAAGCAAATCAGCAGCTGGTGGGGTCAGGCACCAAATGGTCTCCTCTTCCAAGCGGGTAACCAGGCAGGGTTGCCTGTTCATTGAAACGGAAATCAGGGACAGATTTCGGCTAAAGCCAACCCCAGAGATCGTGAGCAGCGTTCCACCTTGGGAGAAAAACACACCGCAAGACAGAAGGACATTACACGTAGGAAAGGAATTAATAGTTAAAATTCACAAACCACGATAAAGCTGATAAGCATAACAGTTTATCCAAGCTGAATGGAAGAAAGAATTAAGTCATTTTTTTGGAATAAGACAGTCACTGACAATAGCAGTCAAGTATCAGCATAATCCTACGTAGACAAGAGGCTGATGTTCTAAGATAGCCAGAGACCATCATGGCAGCAAAAAAATCACAGACTGAAAGGAAGCAGTTGTGATAGGACCCCTGAGACTGAACAGAGACTCAGCTCTTCAGAGAAAAAGATTTAGGGAGGCAGGTGTGTGGATGGTAAAGATAGCTTGGTCCTTTTGCATACAGGGAAACAAGATGTGGTTGTTTTTTGTTTTTTTTTTTATTAAAAACAAACAAAATCAAACAGACCAGACCCACAGAGCTTCCTTCAATCTTCGGTTCCTCCTGGTGCCTCAAGCAGAGGACCAGGTTCCATACGTGCCATGCACAGACAGTCACTTGCCCTTGAGGAAGTGGCCAGAGAAGTTGACACAATAATGAGCACTTCCAGCTTCAAGACCTCTCCTACCTACATGCTCCAAGTCAGCACCATTTAAGATGGGGAGAACAGGTAGGGGAAGAGAAGAGCAGGTCCCCCACCACGGGAGGTGACCAAAGGTTCCCACGCATGGGCTGAAGGAAGGTAGGTTGTCTGCTTTCCCCTGGGGTTGCCCGCATTTTTTGTTCTTCCCCGGGCCTTCATTTATGACCATGGAAGATGACAACAAATGTGCAAGTAGACTCTTGGTGTGAACCATTCATATGAAAAAAATAATTGAGGAGATACATACATATCATACAATAAACATTAATACAATACATAAGGTTGTGATATCCAGCTGAGGCTGTCCTTGTGTCTAATATTGGAAGCTGGAAGTTTCCTGGAATTACCATCATATGCAGTTCCAGTCATATCATTTCCCTAAAGCATCCTACATTTGGGAGACTGGTTATCTTTGCTCTGATCCTAGGATGTGGCAATGGAGTCTCCCTCTCCATAGTCACAGGAGGAAGAGCTTTAAGGGGCTGTGCCACCCACCTGGCAGCCAAGAGTAGGTACAAATTATCTGGGATAAGCATGAATCCCGATGGCTGGATTTACATGACTGTGCAAAGCAGCACTGTCACTCTGTCTCCTGTGTGCTGAGAATATGAACTACACTGAACAGCAGCAGTCTGGATTTTAGAAAGCAGTAATCTAAAAATTGCAAATCCCTCAGCATTCCCAATTCCATGCTCCCAAGCCTATAGCTGCCTCACTTAAAGCCAGCTGAAGCATCTTTCCATCTTCCTTTAGTTCGCCTCCCAGTGCCCTGCCTTGCTTAACCCTCTTTGTACATTAAGCTCATGCCCTTCCTTTTCCCATGGCCTAGCTGAAAAATAACTTATTTTATAATGGGGTTCAGTTTCACTGAGCTCAAATCCAGAATTTAGATGGCCACACAGATTGCACAGACATCCAGTGATAAGAAAAAAGGGGTGAGGGAAGGTGCCTTTTGTATCAATGAGATCCTAAATTGGTTTAAGCCCTTCACAAAACTACAGCCAAGAGTTAATCAGTTATTTAACTTCCAATTCACCCCTTAAGATAAAAGAAGGGTGCAATATTTTTTTTCTTAATGTAGATAATTCTTCAGAAGTGATAACCTTTGCTCTCTAAGCTCTCATCTTTAAAGGCTTGAGCACGTCACAAACTATTGAACTAATCATGTACCACAAAGCCTGAGTTTTGTATTTTTGGGTGAGTTGTGAGGCTGGGAAAGGAATGTCTGGAGAACCTGCAGTTACATCACAGGAATTTGTTTTCAAAGGGTTCATGTAATATTCACTAAATGGATTCAACCCCACGCCCCCAACCACACAACAAAATAAACCACCTCAAATCTGTGTTTTAAGAGTTAAAGTGAAATTTGTTTTTTAATTCAGTGATACTTTGCTCTGAAACACAGCTGAATGATTTCCCACGTTTAAAAGTTTGGAATGTGATTACTAAGTATTTAAGTTTTGATTAAAATTAACACTGAAGAAGGTTTGTTTGTGTATGTTTTTGTTTGTTGTTGTTGTGGGGTTTTTGTTTGTCTTTTTGAGTTAAAAAAACTAAATGCTCTAACTGGGATCAATTGAAAAAAGAGTTTGCTTGAAACCATGATTCTACCCTGCCTACCATTTCATTTCCACACAGAAAGCCGTGAAATTTGGAGGCGTAATGACTGAAAGATACAGCATGGATGAGTCAGGTGTGGGAGTGCTTTCTATTCCCAAAGGGAACATGCCAAGATACATGAGCGTAGACTTGGGGAAATCACATTCAAAGCACAAGTTCCCCTGAGCCAGCCGACCAGATTGAGGGATGCTTACTACGATCCCACGTTTCCAGGCTGCTTCTGTCTGCCAGTTGGTGTCTGCATAATAAAGAGTCACAGATTTAAAACACCTTCACTTAAACTGATGTGAAATGGGATGCCCTTCCCAGTCCTGCAGGGAAATTGTGCCCTTGATCCCTTTGACCTCCATAAGTGGCTGCAGATGTACTGCCGCTGCTTACCCAGAAAGGAGCCGCAGCACGGCTCGATGCTGAAGATCTCCGAGACATAGTGGATTAACAGCTCTGCCCTGCAAAACAAGCAACACAGAAGGTTTGGGTTTGTTTGTTTTTTGGGGAATTGTTTGTTTCTATTTTCTTCTCCTGCTGCAATGCTGTTCTTTCCTCCTCAAAATTGGAGGGCCAAATGCCCACCCTTTGCTCTATTTCCCAAGGAACCACAGCAACAAGACCACCCAGTTTTCCAGGAGATTTGAGCTATGTCTGTCAGGAACCTTGTCTATTGGCAGCCTGTGGGCCAAGTGCAGTCCGTGCAGCACAAACGAATTGCCTAAATGAAGAAACAAGAATGAGGGGGTTCTGCTAAACACATCCCAGTGTAGCCATGCCAACAGACAGGAGATCCCAGCTGCCTCCCCTCCTTTATTCCTCCCATGGGAACTAAGTAGTGGAGATAACTGCAGCAAAAGGAAAATCAGGCATAACCTCCCAAAGCCCACTTGGGTGTAGCTCTGCTTCTGTCCCACTTGCATCTATTTATCCTCCTCATCACCCTCCTTTCAAAAACAATCCCTGCCCTAAAAAGACATGGTACAGCAGCACACCTTCCCAAGCCTGCAATCCATCCCACCAGAGATCAGGGTTGCCTTCTGAGACAATCCATCTCCCTCCCCTCTCTGTTCCTGGAGACAAAGTGATGGTGCTGCTAACAGACTCCAATATCAGATGGGATGAAGCCCCGTGCATCATCCCTCTGACCACAGGCTTCCTACTTCTGAAGTCCATTGGTGCAACAAGCAGCTTAGGGTGGTTTTTGAGCAACATGTGCAGCCCCTTCCTCCTAATACCATTGTTTCAAGATCATTCCTAGCAATTGTCACAGATAAAAGCTGTGTAGCTGAGGAACAAAACTGTGCTGCTTGAGAATGCATTGCTGCTCTCACTTCCAGGTGGGTTTTCCCCTGCATTTTAATTCATTTGTACAGCATTTATCTAGGAAAAAACTCAGTGTCACCTTAAAATACAGGAATAGAATCATTTGAAAACTCTCCAAACAAAGCATTTTTTTCCAAACTAGCTTGTTTATTCTCATGAAAAAAGTGTTTCTTTTCTTCTGCTGTTTTCCTACAGCAGGATGTATCTGCATTTGACCTGAATTTGTGAATACCTTTGATTGCCTGAATATGCATTTTTCATCAAATCAGCTGTTTTTTTCTAAAATGTTTCTCTCCTGCCTCCTACTGATCTAAAGGGAGTTAATTGACTGGCATTAGCAGTTTGCTGACTTGAGTTCCACAGATCAATAAGTGCCTTGATAATTATTCATAATTTTATACCATACAGCAGATTTCACTGTTAGGCACAGGATTTGTGAAAACTCTCACCTTTATTTTCAGATTAACCCTAAAATACCAAATAGGATGGAGAAAGAAATTTATATCTTAAGTGAAGTGCACACTTTCACACTACCTGTTTGATGTGACAGCAACACCGTTGATGATGACAGAAACATTGTACCATCCTGCAGCCAAGGCTGGAAGGGTCACGTTAACACCATGGTCTGTCTGTGCTTGAATCTGTGCCCAGGAGTGCCCAATTTGGACCTTAACATCTGCCCCTCGGAAGCTGGTAAATGAGGATATTCCAATCTGAAGCTCCTGACCCCCTAGAGAAGAGAATTGATGAAAACATTTCAGTGTTTCTGGCAAGTTATTTTAGCACGTGTAAGCATCGCCTGAGGGTGAGTGTGGAGTCTCATCCTAGATCAGGTCCAGTCTTGTCCATCAGCCAAAACTAAAATCTAGGAAACTGCAGTGTTTCTGTGTCCTATTCATCCCTTGGCTTCCCTGATAAGATCATCAGCCACCAAGGTTGTCTTGAGACATTAGTACTGTGAACTTGGCTATGCTCATCTAGAGCTACTTCTAGATGAGCTCTGTCTTCTAATAGATATTTAGGGTAAGATCTGTACGTCCTTAACATAAATGTCTATCCTAAATATCCACAGCTACTTAAGAGTCAAATCCAGACTTTCTATAGCTCGTGAACTGGAGCTGAGTGAGGGATTTCTCCTAAATCCCTGACAACGATCCACACCACACTTTCCAGCGCTAACTTCGGAGGTATTTAAACTTTAAAGGAGCCTCCCACAGCTAAATGAAAACTAAATGAAAATTTCCTTGAGTGCCTGAAGTCAGATGCTCATGAATACTCCAAAGCACCTTGTTTTCAGGAAACGGGTCACTCTCTCCTATTTAAGCTCAGTTGTGAGCTAAATTACATTCAGATGGGAGAGGGTACTTTCCCTTACTTGTGTATTCTGTAGTAATAGAAAAAGACAAGAACTGTAGGGAAGGGAATTTCATAACTTAAATTCCTCCTGAAATAGCTTAAAAATGTAGGCTGGTATGCTTCAGTGCAAATAAAGGCTTGAGATAGCTATCTGCATTCAAGGAGGAGAAACAGAGCCTTTATGGCATGATTCATCTTATTCTGAGGAAGATACCCAAGATACCTCTGCTGAATCCCACCACAAAACTGCTAATTTCTCTTTGCAGACTACATAACAAACACAGGCAGAGACGTGTTCAGGAGGTAAATCTCATCCCACAGTCAGCTCCGAAGGATGTGGGTTCTGCTGCTCAGCAGCAGAAACACACAGGACCAAGAGTCTTCCACTACAATTCCCTACTGTCAGACAACTACACTACATAAATCCCTTTCCTAAATTCATCAGGCAAAAGGTGTTAACAGCCCTTTACCATATACAGATTCTGCCCAGCCTGACACACCTGTTTACCCACAGCATTGATCCAGAATAATTACTGAGGACCAGCTGAGCCAGAACAGCTCCATTTCTGTGCACTCCTCTTCCACACTTCATCACAGAATCCTCTAGGTTGGAAGAGACCTCAAGATCATCGAATCCAACCTCTGACCTAACACTAACCAGTCCTCCACTAAACCATATCCCTAAACTCTACATCTAAACATCTTTTAAAGACCTCCAGGGATGGTGACTCCACCAATTCCCTGGGCAGCCTGTTCCAGTGCCTAACAACCCTTTCGGTAAAGAAGTTCTTTCTAACATCTAACCTAAAACTCCCCTGGCGCAACTTTAGCCCATTCCCACTCGTCCTGTCACCAGGCACGTGGGAGAACAGGCCAACCCCCACCTCACTACAGCCTCCTTTAAGGTACCTGTAGAGAGCGATAAGGTCACCCCTGAGCCTCCTCTTCTCTAGGCTGAACAAGCTCAGCTCCCTCAGCTGCTCCTCGTAAGACTTGCTCTCCAGACCCCTCACCAACTTCATCACCCTTCTCTGGACCCGCTCAAGCACCTCGATGTCCTTCTTGTAGTGAGGGGCCCAAAACTGAATACGGTACTCAAGGTGTGGCCTCACCAGAGCTGAGTACAGGGGGACGATCACCTCCCTAGCCCTGCTGGCCACACTGCTTCTTATGCAAACCAGGATGCTGTTGGCCTTCTTGGCCACCTGAGCACACTGCTGGCTCATATTCAGCCAACTATCAACCAGTACTCCCAGCTCCTTCTTTACCAGGCAGCTTTCCAACCACTCATCTCCCAGCCTGTAGCAGTGCTTGGGGTAAAATATATTTTTATTTTATTTCTACAGGAAACAAAAAGAGAAGGTCATATACGTGGTGGACACAAAAACAGCAAAGCTCCTTGCAGAGGACTCAAGCACAGAGCCAGAAAAAAAAAAAAAAAACTCAGGTCCACAAATGCCAATAGGATATGAATGCACAGCAGCCCCAGCAGGGGTAAACACAGACTTATCCTTCACAGATGAAAAAGGTGACCCTGCTCAGTCTCTTGGTAATACCACACCTATGCGGTCAAGCCCCTCGTGGCACGTACTGAAGCTCTTTGTGAATTCTCTGGAGAGTTACAGAAGTGGCTTGATATACCTAGGAATTAAAACATAACCCAAAACCAGAGATGTACCCCACCACATCCCAAAAACAAGTTAGCCAGCAACCTCTCTAAATATCCTTCTATTAAAGGAATTCCAAGCACTTAAAATCTAGAAGCCTATAAGGTCTAAAGGCCCTACAACCAGCAAAACAACACAAAAAAGCTCAAGAAATATGAGAAACTGTCCCTAGCCCTGAAAAACACTACACCTTACATGCCTACTAATGCTGTTATCAGATTCTCACTGTCACTGGGAACTTGGGTGATGCCTTTCCCCTAAACCCTGCTCCATCGCTTTAACACCAAGGGCATAACTTTGATAATATTTGACATACAGGTAAATGCATAAGGTCATGTTCACAGTAAGCCTCATAATTCTGCAAAAATCATAAGAGACCTAGAAACACAAAGCAAACACACGAAGTAGCATTATCTTCCTATCCATAAGCATGCTCTACAAATTACTCACCTGAAGAAGAGATGCATGCATTAAAGGCACCTACTTACTATATAGCTTGCTTTACTCTAAAAAATCCTACTAGTTGTTACCTCAAAAAGATGTGCTTACCTCTCTCAACTTCGAAACACATCAGCCCATGCGCTCTGACCTACCTAAAGCATGCACCT
The DNA here is from genome assembly GCF_963932015.1 of Anas acuta. Classification (NCBI taxonomy): domain Eukaryota; kingdom Metazoa; phylum Chordata; class Aves; order Anseriformes; family Anatidae; genus Anas; species Anas acuta. Next base: position 114,690,546 of record NC_088981.1, read on the forward strand.
GGCTGAAGGAAAAATAAAGCACTTACCCCAAAGAGCAGTTCAGGGGGAAAGAGCTCTCTGGTGGGCCAGCTGTGGCCCACCTGGCACTCAACCTATCACCTGGTAAAGGGGTTGGACAAAGAAAAAAATGTAGAAATCAAGCAGAACGAGCAGCAGCTGTGTTGTTTTTGTTTATTTGGCTTAGCTTGACAGCATATAAAGCACAGCACAGAGAACTGGGCTGTTTCTAGAAGCAACAATTTCCATGCTTTTGCTTCAGCTTTGAATATTGAAAGAATAATCCAAGTAAGTAACTGAAACTATTTCAAATGGAATTAGCTCAAACCTTTCTTTGCACTTTCTTTACACTCATGGTGGAAGAAGACATCTCTATATCAATTCTCTTAGACTTATAGCTGTTTTATGCCCTCACCTTGTCCTAAACAGAGTGAATTTTTATGGGTTAACTCATCCTTAACACAGGCTAATATCCAAGTAGCAATTTTGTCCACCAAGCAGAGGCCAGGGTCATTTGGGTCTAACACAGCCCCCAAAGCTGGTATGAGCCCTGCAGCCTCCAAGAAACTTTTCCTTTCCATAAAGCAGGAGAGTCTCTACAAAGCTCCCCTCATCTCCCAGATCCTCTAAGCAGACCTGGAAACCAACAGATTTCAATTCAGCATGCACAGAGTCAAATAAAAGTTTGAAAGCCTGTGAAGCTGAATATATTAATAACATGAACTCTTTGGACTCTTGGTCAATTGTCAGCTTAATCCTAGATGCCTGGAAGGCATTGGTGTAATTTATTTATTCTTTTTATTACATAGGAGGAAAAAACTATATTAAAAGCTGAAGCCATGGAGGTTCTGAATAGATGATTGAACTCAGCCCCACCACCGTTCAGGAGACACTATAACATAGAGGAATTTCTTGCACCTTGGCTGCCTGCAGCTAGGAAAATCTCCCCTTGGTGCTATCGTACCTGAATAATATTCAAATGGTAAAGGACGTTTTCTCTTATTTATGCATTCTGGAGTAATAGGAAATGACAAGGGCACTGGTGAAAGAAATGGAAATAGTAGGTGTGCAGCAAGAAGCCCACTTTATCACCAGCACAGTTCTCTCATCCCTCACATCCCCACTAATTCTGGCCACATCACTGAGCTGGGGGGAGCTTTGTTAAGATGTGTACTGGAGAGGTTGGAAAAAGAGAAAAAATATAAGAGTGTATCCTTGGAAAAAGGGGAATAGGATACATAGAAATCACAATCCTAAATAAAGCTATTCAAAAGACAGAAATGCTAAGTACTCCATGGTGTCTACTCAGAATTTTGCCCCTGCAAAGCCTGTGAAGTCTATGTTCATATTCAAAAGTAATGGTTCAACAGGTAAAAAAGAAGGAAACTGGCTTGGAAACAGTAACTACCAAAATGAGCACTGCCTCTCTTTTGCTTTCAGCAATCCAAAATGCATGTCACCCTCTGACTACAACCCACCCTTTGGGACCCTGTTGAAGTGCATTCTCCAAAGCTCATTTCTCCTGCCACTGAACCTTCTATCAAGAATAAGTGGGTGGGATTGTTTCAGAGCAAAGTTAGAGAAGTATAAACTCTAAAGGAACAACATACTGTACTTGACACTCTGCGGACATGATTCATACGGGGCTAAGGCAAGCAACTCATTTTCTTATGTAAGATAGAGAAAAAGAAAGAAAAAAAAAAAAAAAAAGAAACCAGGAGCGATCAGAACTTGCAGGGAGCACGAGGACTACAAGATAAAAGAAAACAACAAAAAACAGCATAGCATCACCAAACCTCGTGGACCTCAATTCCTTTTGTCCCACCACCATTAGCAATAACAGCAGTTCTGCAGATGATGTCCCATACACATCTGCTTGCACTTAAGCACTTTTCACCTGCTATGCCACTTCGGTTCCTGCTCAGTGATACAACAGTCGGGTTTAAGGAAGGGTCATACTGGAACAAGTTGGTGACTGTTGTTGATTGGTACCCAGAAACTAGCGTCACGTGGACAGCAGCATCTTCTGCTCCCTGGAAACAGAAGCAAGGAAAACATCAAGGATAAGAGCACACCAATACAAGAAAAATAGTTATTTCTTATATTCATGTATTCAGACATCTCCTACATTTAGTAAGTCAGGCACATGGCACTGCCAAATTTGCATATACATTAGACTCAAATGTGTGTGCTTTTGTCTCTAAAGGCACGTCTATGGAGAATTATAAATCTCGAAACAATCACAGACCACGCAGATTTTCATTTGCTCTCTCTGCAATAGCTGAAGTCATAGGCATTGACTGTTGTATCTCTACACTTAAATGGTTACATGTAATTTTGCCCTGCATCAATGAGCACTGCTGCTAAAAATCCTTAGGCATGTTTTTGCATGACACACACGTAAAGTCCAGAGGAAGTCCAGATATAAACAGGACGACTTGGGGCTGTAGAGTGTTCAGCAATATGAGTAAGTGCAATTCTCCCAGGCATGTTTAATCTGCCAGCAGACACTGAGATGAAAGGGGCAGCATGCAGTTTTCCTGGAGTTAAAAGCCCCATTTGTGTTTGCATGAGGTTTAGCTAGAGATCATGCAATCTGTTGGTTTTGTCAACTTAAACTGATTTTCAAAAATCTAACAATCTATTGTTGATTATGCTGGTCTAAACTGGACTTTTGACTGTAGGTGGAGTCCAGGTTAAACTATCCTGTAGCCTAAACTTGGCTGATAGACTACCACTTACCCTTTCACAAGTGTAGCTCAAGCCAGGACAACATAGAAAGGCCTGTAAGCTCTCCCCATACAGCTGACTGTAGCCAAAAATATGTGGTATCTTACCCGAGAGGGAACTTTACATTCAATTCTTGTTGAATTTCTGGCATTGTCCAAAACTGGGCAAGGCTGAGATCCAAACAACACCAGGTTTACCCCTTCCAGACCAGTCCCCCTGAGAGCCACTCTCAGTCCTCCTACAAAAACAATTATTCTGTTACTTCAAAGATGTGGAATGGCCTTTCTGTCATGCAAAAGATTCTTTATTAATAGCAGACTACAAAAGCAAGTCATGTCTACTGCCTGATCTGATGATGATCTGCTTCCACTTTGCTATGCCCTGGCCTCCTCTTTCACCCAAGATCCTTCTTGTTTTCAAATCCAATTTGAATTCTTGTCCATGATACCAGTGGACTGGGTTTGTTTCTCAGTTTATTTTTTAATGACATACTTATTTAAGCCAGCAAGGTCTGGTCTGTGATCTCCCCCTTAGAAAGATCCCCAGCTCAAGAATGAAATAAGGAAGGAAGGAAGAAGCACTAAGAATGAAAAATGAGCTTAACACAGCAGGTGCTTTCACAGTTCAAATAGCTGCCAAGCACCCCGCTGTCAAAAAAGCCTGTAGCATGTGTCTAGGAAACTTAGGTTAGACAGGGGACTTGGCAGGGCTTGAGTCTTAGCAGAGTTGTGAGCAAAGTCAGGGGGCTCAATTCTGTGAAGCGCTGAGCAACCTCGGTTCTCATTTGTGCCAGCCAGCTCTAAGCATCCTCAGTCACATGCAAGATCACACCCAGCACAAGTTAGGCTTGCACTTGGCCTTTCTGCAGTGGCCAATTCCAGCAAATAGCCAAGGCGGCCCCTCTGCTTTTTCAAGCGAGCAGAACATTTCAAAGAGGAATAGAAAAGAGAAAAGTAACAGACATTAATGGAAATTCTAACCTGGACTTAGTCCTTTGATGTGGTTCAGAAGAAAAAAAAAAATAAAAAGTAAGAAAAATTCCTTAAAACTTACAGCTATTTGCTCTAGATAGAGTGCCAAGGACATTCTCGCTTCGGTAAGGCAGAGTTTTAGCACTATGGCAGGACAGACAGGCTGCTCAGACAGGGATTTCATTATCGCAGTCACTCAATGTGCATGTGTTATCAGGGCCACATTATAACTACTGAGCTTTTATGATGCTTTTCATGTATGATATAAATAAACTTCTATAGGAAAGACTATAATATTAGTGGCAGATTTCTTGGTATGTTTTCCTCAAAACATCATTTCCTCCTAATTCTGAAAACTACCAGAGAAGTCTAGAAGTATCATCCAGAATTCCTCTAACTGGCAGCAAAAGTGGGTAAACAGCAATCAGGTATGCTAACAGAAAGCTCATTCTGTTCTTGGGAGCACAGTAGTATCTTTGGAAAGTCATCCCACTCTTACAGAAAGTTAGGTCATGGTGAACTCCCAGCATGGCACCTCTGAGACCAGTGATATTTTGACAAGAATGACCTGATGCAACAAAGTACAAGCTGCTTCTTGTCTCCTGCCCTGTACCATTAAGTTTGCAGGACCAGAAACAAGGAAGAACTCAAAACTGAATCCACTCGGCTTATGTGATAGTTGTCAGATAAGGAGCCTCAGATTTAGAGTACAAAATTCATGCATGTTGTGTAAAGACTAATGCTCTTAAGTTTTGATATCTACACATATCCATATGCAATGAAATACTGCATATGTGCACTTTACGATAAGATTGAAGAGAGGTATTTTAAATGGAAGAAATTAAAAACACAGATGGAAGCTGTAATTCTTTCCAATTATAAATGTTCAAGGCATATGTAATGTAAGATAGCATTATACTCGCTTTCTTTTTAATGAGTGACAGATCACTGTAATTGGGAGAAGAGCTGGATTGTCAGGGAACAAAATGAGAAGCAAGACCCAAGCACTAAAACTTGTCATTGTTTTTTTCCCATTTTTTTTCTTCATATGAATTAGAATGAGTCTGAACCTTATGCAGCATATGACTTTCATTAGGGAAAAAAAAAGGAAAGAAAAGGACTAAAGGACTAGGATAGTTTTCTTTTTATGCACCACAACAGGAAGAGAGGAGATCTTGATTTTCAGCTTAGGAATTCATACATTCTTCCAAGTCCACCCCAAGTCTCATCGACACGGGTTCACAGATCATAGTTTCCTCCTTCCAACCACTCCAAGGAGGCCATCTAACCATCTAAACACAGATGAGTTTTCCATTTTATCACTCAGAATAGAATAGAATCACCTCAATGGGACTGAGATTAACCAAAGTTTAGCCATTTCACAATTTGGCAGGATGAATCCAAATACTACCAATCCATGTGTCAAATGGACATAGGAAGACAAGCCACAAAACACCTTCCAAATTGCTGGAATGAATATACCTGCATTTAATTTTACTATTTCTAAATGAAACTACTAAGAAAGGAGCTGGTTGCCCCCACAGAGAACCAAAGACTGACAGTCTTTACATTAAAAAATAATAATAATAAAAAAATAAAATAAAAAAAAAATCTTGCCTCAGTATTTTGTGGTACACAAAATATCTCCAGCTATGCTATTTATGTCAGATTAAGACCTTGGTTATGGAAGCAGGAGAACCAAAGCTATTAAAAAGCAAGACACAGAAAGCAGACATCCAATAGAGCCTTTCTGGAGTTCAGACCTACCAATCTCTGAAGCTCTAGGAGGCTCAATAGCTACCAGCTTGGGCTCAACTCTCAGGAAGATGCCTTCTCCTGTGCTGGCATTGAGTGCGAAGCCATAAGGTCTCACTAGCAATGTCAAAAGGTAGACTCCAACTGGCAGCCTCTCCATATTGCAGACAACTTCAGTTTGATTCAAAGTTATGATGTGGCAGGTTGTGTTGTTCACCTCTACCTGCAGGGTAGTGTTCTGCTCAGTGAAGCCAACACCCCTGATAACTACTGTGGCCTGAGATCCATCATCTGAAGGAATATAATCAAAAAAAATGACTCATGAATTTTTGAGTATCAATGCACAGGATTTACTTTTAACCAACAGTTACGAGTTTTAACATCCTCATCAGCACATTCTGGAAACTAGAACACTGATGATCTTCTCATTGACCCCCATAATGCCTATTTATGTTTGTTCCTGCCCAGCTACAACCTTTTTCTTAACTTTTAATTAAAAATAATTTGAACCAAGCCACCTTTTGCTCTGTTAAGCACCAAGCCTACCACTATTTCTCTCAAATTTGTGCCTCTACCATCCTCTTGCCTGTGCAAAACCATATTTGCACTACATACTTTAAGACCCAAACTGATCTTTACTTCATAAAATGTACTTTCCCTAAAATCAGAGGTTTTTAAAAGAACACACAAAGTCATCAACAATCAACAGACCTTTTTCACAGAGACATGTTTCTCCCAATTTGTGCAGACATAAAACCCCATTACCTGATGAATACTCCACATCACTGACTAAGGGTGTCATTTCCTGGCTGAACTGGAAAGAGCACAAACCCGAACAGTTTGCAGGGACATCATTCACCACCACAACCACCTGGAGATAGAGAGAAAAGTTACCCCTAAAGCAGTGAAGGAGGTGTTTTCCAAAGCCACATTTACCTGGCAGACAGCCCAGCAATACCTCATGGCTTCAGCTACAGAAAACAGCCTGACTGCACCAGCACACATCATCATCAGACAGCAATTTATCCTGCTGAAGTCTCATTACAAATTTCATTACAAAGCTTGCTAGGACTCATTTAGACAAAGCAGAGCACAGTGTTAGAAGCTGTATCCCCAACTTTTCTCAGTGTCTGCAGGATCTTATCTCCCATCTCTCAAGGTCCCACAACTCTTCCCCACTCCTCTTCTTCTAGTTGCCCATTGAAGATCCTACTTTCCATACACCATTTATTTCCACCCCACCTTGGAAAGAAGTTTATTATGTTTTAAAGCACCTTGCAAGACGGATTATAACTTTTCCCAGATTGCATCTATTCAGCATGTAGCCCTCAATTTTTAATTCCTCATTGTTCATGCTAAAACACGACAGCTGGACCATGACCTTGATCTCTGACATCAACTCCCTTCTCAGAAGACTAAACTGGCAAAGCATAAGGCAAAAGAGAGCCCTACTTTTCCTTCTCACAGAAGTTGTCCTGGTGTTGCCAGGACATCCTGACACCCATGACACAAGTGCTTACAAATAAAAACATGCTGTCTCCAGGAGGGGAAAAAAAAAAAGAAAAAAAAAGGCAGGATGACCTAGACCCAGCTGCTGCTGAAGCCCTACAGCTGGGCTTTGAGCACTTGAGCACATCCAGCATTGCACTGTTATCAGTACAGCACCCCGCAGACTTTGCTGGAGGCAAATTCAGCAGGGCATGCTGGTCTGCAACACTTGTCTGTCCAGCAAACTTGTTCAGCCAGGAAGCCTTCCTTGTTTCTTTTACACGTGAAGAATTGAAATCCACAAAGACCAACGGACCTGGCCAGCCTGAAAACTGGTACCACATTTTACAGATTTGACTGGTTTATGGCAAAGCACAGAACAGATTTCTGAAAGCATTTAGCAGCAGAAGTGGGCCCCTGAACACCAGTTAGACTCCTGGATCTACAGGACTTGCGTGAATCAGTAGTAAGTATGACAGCACATTAACTCACCTGTGTTTTGTTATTGAAAGTAGCAAGCATGTCCCCAAAAATTGGCCCAATAAACACACCCCCATCATAAATCACACGACTAGAAATAGTTGGCTTCAGACCAGTGAGGTTTTCAGCAGAGACCTGGCAAAGAAAAAGAATTAGTTTATCACTACCCTATCCTGTGATTTGAGTTTAAAACCATTCCCCCAAAGTTTGTACAGAGTCATTACAAGGTGGTAAATAACTCCTGGAAACCTCTTCTCAAGCTTGACTCTTATCTCCAGGTTTGAGTTTTCATTACTCAATTCCTCACAACACCTCTCTGTTCCCATCCCCACCTTGCAAGCTAGAAACTGAAGGTAAAGAGAAGCAGGAGCAAGATTTGCAAATAAATTTCTAATAGTCAATAAAATCATTTGAAACTCGGCATTGAAATGTATTTTAACATCTGCTTCTCAAAGACGTGACTTTGGGTGAAACAAGGGCCTGTACTACTCCTAAAGATGCTCAAGCTTTTCCTCGTCATCCACCAAGCCATAGTCTTGAGCACAGAACCTTGTTGCTTCTTTGAAGATAATTTAACATTTGTAGAAGATGGATATACAAAGAAATAGGGTTTCTTTTGGGGGGAAGAGGAACTTAATTTGAGTCTTTATTCAAAACAGACCATTCTACCTGACACAAACTTAAACTTGATAAATAATGAGATGGGAGAATGTAAATTGGACCTTCATTTGAGACTTACGAGAACCAGATATGAACTCAATATGATTAGAAAAGTTCCCAGAAAAAAAAAAAAAAAAAAAAACTTTCTGGAAACGATATCACAAACCTTTACTGAGCTTCAGATATGGTACTGAAATATTATTGTGATTATAATAGTTTTCATTTCTGTATAGCATTCCTTATTGTGCAGACTGCAACAAAACATGGAAATTGCTTTCTTGCCTCATGATTTTGAAGAGCCAATTTCTCTTCCTGTTACTACAATTGTTTTTTTAATCATCTAATCTGGAGTTAAGCTGCTGTTGCTTAAACTACCACAGGTGCTCACGTAAAAACAAACACCAAGAGAATGAATCAGCTGTGGCCAAAGATATTGAAAGGGGTTCAAAATGGACGTTAGTAAAATAAGTTACTGTACACTGATAACATTGGGCAAGTCCCCAGTTTTTCTTTTCCAAGTGAGTGTCCAAATGCTTTCATAACAAGAGTGTGAGTCTTTGGTCACAATGAAGTCACTGGCTTTGAAGTATGGGGCTGTAGAGTTATCTGTGTTGTCTTGCAGAAGCTTGCGGAGATGGTGGAAGGAGATGTGCACAGAGACACCTGCAAAAGACATCATAAAGCCGTGGATACCATCACCCCTATGACAGCATATCCTCCAGCTCACAGAAAAGAAAGGTGTTTCATTTTTAGTACAAGAACGGGATGGTTCAAACCTCTGACTACAAAAAAGCAGTAGGGGGAAGTTTGCCGGATCTCAAACGTCAAAAAGACCTGCACTATTTAATCTAGGAACTTCATGAATATTCTCAGGTTGCATTTTCTTATTCTGTGATTTAACTTTATAGCTGAATCACTATTTCCTCAGTCCAGAGCTTTATTGTTGGCCTTGCTCAGATTAACCTGCTCGTTTTCATTCCAAGACTCTTCACGAGAAAACCTAGCATGTCTAAAGGGTGAAGAATTCCAGTCAAGCAATTGTACACATGGAAGTTTTTTGGTATCTTCAAACCAAATATCAATCCTGGTAACCCCAGCAGATGAATTTCCTGGTAAACCGCAAGGGTCTTGCTTGCAGGCAAGAGTTAATGAATGCAGGAGGAAACCCCAGGGGAGAATTATTCATTGCAAATTTGCAAAGTTTCTGGCAATGGAGAAAAGCTGTGGCTTGGGGAAATACCAGCACTGTCATAAAGAGGACAAGAAGTATATGTGCTGTAGAAACAGAGCAATGAAGCCTTGGGATGTAAAATCCCTGTTCAGATTCTGATCCAAAGATCTTTAACATTAAGGTATTTTCTAGAGGATGTGTGCATTTTGGAACAATCCCATGGCTAATATCTAGAAATACTGCCCTCTATATAATCTTTAACTCCTCTCTTGGAGGACATCAGGTTGCAAAGATGCAACTATGACAATGCATTTATCCTGCCAACCTGTACCTTGAGCATTTCCAAGGCTCGTTTGTTCTCTCATCTTTCACTTGGCTTGCTGCAAAGGGAATCCAAGACCTGTACTCACATCGCATATTACCTGAAATCACTGTGCTGGCCAAGTGGATGCGGAAGGTCCCTCCAATAGGTGGAGATGACTTTTGCAGCCTCTGAGTGATGACACTGACTCTCACATCCTCCGTGGAGACATAGAGGTAGCCAACCTCCTCAGAGCCCTCACAAAGCAAAGCACCTCTGTGTGACAGAGAGAGACCACAGTAAAACAAGAGCAGTCAGGACCCCCACTTGTGACACCTCTGTACCACCAGCAGCAGAGGGTCACCTGATGTGTGCATAACTCTTGAATGACCTAAGGAAAGCACATTTGAAGCTGTAATAGGCTTGGATACTCTCAGCTTATATCCCCATGATGCAAGTATTGCATACAACAGAAAATGATGAAAAACACCTTTTTACCTATGAAGGGGGGGGGGGGGTGGAAGCACCAAGTACAAGTGAATCCTGTCCCACAACAGGCATTTCTAAGGATCAATTCAATGCAGACAGATTCAATCAAAATGTTATCATCCCCAAATAATAGCAAGAAACACATACGAATATCTCATACCAGAGCTCATCCAAAACCTAATTTCTAAAACTTAAAATATTCTCTCCCTTGCCACTATTTTTTTTTTTTTTCCCAAAAGAAAAGCGACGGTCTGTGGTACAATGATGCCACCATGTGGTTAAGAGTCTGGTTAACAGCTAAAGTCTCAGTCCAGCCACGACTTCTGCACAGCAAAACTCGCAAATCCAAAACCGAAAAACACTGAGCCTTCTTATCTGACCTACAGGCAGTACGAACTTCAGGGATAGCTAATATTCCTGCCCCGATCACACAAATTTGTGTTAAAACAAAGCACAGCATGCACTCAGTTAAGAGAAAGAGAGAGTTTTGTTTTGAATATATCCAAAACAAAGTGTGCAGCCCACACACTTCTAAAGCTTGTGATCATTTATGTTTTGAGTCTACCTGGTTCCAACATCACACTGATTTCTCTTACATCTTCCTCTGAGATGCAAACACTCAGCAGTGCCAAGCACTTTTTCCTGATGAGAGGTACTATAATCAATTTATCTCTTAATCCTCTTTTTTGATAAACTGAACAGATTGAGCTTCCTACACCTTTTCCTCCCAGGCATTTTCTTCAGTTCTATAATCATGCTTATGGCTTTTTTTCCCAGATTTTCTAAAACCCTTTGAAAAAAAGATGTGCTCATCAGTGCTGTATGTAGCATTCTAATGCCAGTCTTAAGGCTACACACAGATGTAAAAATATCTCCCCTTTCTTGATTAAACCTCTGTTTATACACAAACCTCACAGACATTTCCCTTTATTCTCATCCTTGTCTTCACTATTGGTGGTTTCTGCCAAAATACCACATCAGTTACATCTGACTCTGGCAATTAAATGCACTTTTCAAGGTGACACTTCAAGCCAAATCCTTCTATGCTGTGCTGGCTCTCTAAATTGACCTCTACAAAATACCTAGGTCCGAATGTGGTTTAACGTTTATCAAATGATGTCTTGGATTTGTGCTCTGCAGGACAATGGTCTGAAGTGCTGCAGAGCAGATAACATATTGGGAAAATGGACAAACTGCAGCATGCTGGCCTTTTCCTTTGTGAGAACTGAGACTATGTGAACCCTAAGGGAGGATGGGTGAATTCACCAAAGCCATGGATTTCACCAGGAAGTTCAAGGATTTGGCTGTTCTGGGAACCAGACCTAACAGCCTAATTTCCCTCAGATCTAAACCACCTCTGACAGAAGAATTTAACTGTATTCAGAGTGGTCAGAACTAATGACACATTGCTTTGTTTTTACTTGAAGAAGGAGTCAACTCATAGAAGTTGGTAAGAAACCAACTTAAGTTACAGCAGACTGAGGTTCACTTTCTGAAGGGATGCTGCTTCTACATGATCGACACAGCCCAGAGCATGCAGAGCACGCTGAGACCAAAATCTCGTATCCTAATAAAGAGCTGAATGCCATCTACTGAATACAGCTATATGGGCAATCTGCAGCAGCCTGACCACAGCCTGAACAGAGGTCATCTGAGATGCCTAGAGGAGAAAACTCCAAAGAAAGCACATGGATTGCTAAGCAGGACCAGACTCATGACTCTTATGTTCTGTCTGAGAAGACAACAAGCTCCAGACACAGCAGGAACGTGAAGAGATAATTATAAGGCATGAGATAATGTCACTGTCCCTACCTTAGGGAGAGAAGGGGCAAACTGGCACCACAGCCAGAGGCCAGCCAGGACACATTGTAAGTGGGAGAAGACCCCACCACAGTCACTGCTTCTATGATCCTCCCACCTAGCCAAGGTGGCTTGGGATCCCTCTGAGAAACTGAAAGAGAAAGAGTACAAGCATTCATCAAATACAGGAGAACAGATGTTAGTATGTATAGGTTATTTCCATTTCAGAGCTGGAAACATATCTAACTTTTTTCTTTTTCTTTTTCTTTTTTTTTTTTTTTGTGGTTAACGTCTTTGTTTTTTGGCAGGGGAAGAGCACTCAAGAGTTACATTTATAGAAACACATTTTCAAAGAAGCCAAGAAGGCTGATGTTTGGCAATTACTTCTTGATTGTTTTCACACACAAAACAAAAAAAAAAAAACATCAGTTAAAGGAAATAAAGGAGATTGTTGTGCCTGTTATGAAACACTCTTCTCCTTTGGAATAGTTTTAACCAGACCCATTATTAAAGCTTAGCATGGAAGAACCTGAAAAGACAGCAACATTAACAAGAATTGAAAAATTGACTCTTTTACCAGTCACAGCTCTGTCTGTGATGATGACTTCATCGAGGTAAAATGACCCAGGGGTTTCCTTTTGCAGCGTAGGACTCGGCAAATCAATCTGATGCACAAACACCGGGGAGGTGGCAGGGAGGTCCTGGAGTAGCGTGGAGTGATTCACACATCCCCTCCAGACGTCGGTGCAGGTGAACATCCAGCTAGAAGACAACAAGGTTGTGCAATCCCTGTTTTGCTGCGGGGTAGTTACAGTAACTGAATTCAGAGGTGTTTTGTGAAGCTTTCAGATGACCTCGGGTGCTGCTGTTATTACCCATACACAACACGTTCACTCAATGGCCTGTGGTCACTCTCTACAAGTCTCGGTTGGATGCCCCACAGAAATAAACCTTTAGATATCTACTTATGCATCCTCCTGCACCACAAGTCTGCATGTGGGAATGACTACTGCTGCTCTATTTTTGGTATAAGAACGGCCACAGCATCAGTGACCTCAACAGAGGTTAATCCAGAGTTCAGAGCCTTTGGGAATTCCAGACAACTGCTCAATGCCCCCAGCTCTCTCCATCATGTAGTAACATCACACCAAGCCCCCTCCTCCTTTTCAGAGGCGCAGACACCCCTCACAAACCTTACAGAGAACCCAGGCTTCCAATTTCACTTTCTGAAGTTCTTCAGATTGCTGTATTTTTTTGTTTGTTTGTTTGTTTGTTTGTTTTTGTGCATGTAAGCATATGTGCAGGGTTGTTTTTGTTTGGTTGTGTTTGGTTCGTTGTTTTTTTTTAAAAAAAAAAATCTGCCTGCCCGTAACTTCACATCACCAACGTTTCCCACCAGTAATGTTTCTCACCCATATGTTCTAGGTGAAACAAAAATCAAAAACTACACCAACTTTCCAAGCTTTGATAATGTTTTTGTGAGATCCCTGGAGGAAAAAAAATAAATAAATAAAACCATGTTTTTGTTTCACTGCCAAAAATCCTTTGAGTGTTGCCAAAGAAGCCAGGAACTTAAAATCTTCAGGAACTTTCTGGGGGCTTCTAAAGACAGAACAAAATCTCCAGCCAGTGTGCATTACTGTGGTGAAATTGTTTATGTAACAAGAACATGCAAATCTACTCTAAAAGTCCTCAAAAACTGTGTAAGCACATTCCAGGCATGTCTGTGCAGGGACACAGCGTGTGTCAGCTTACCCCTATTGACAATTTATACCTAGACAAATAAGAACCTGCTGCTCCCCCTTGTCCTAGTACACCTCATTACTGTGTCATCTCTGTACTGTAAGTGTGTGGATACCTTTTGTGGTCGGTTTCATTGAAATCCCATAGGCAAGTGAGATTCCTCTTCACTGAACATAAAGAAACGTTGGTGTAGGACACTGAGATACGAAAGATGCGGCTCATATGACCTTTATGTGCAAAACACACCTGAAAAAAAAATGAAAAAAAAAAAAGAAGAAAAACATAAATTTGTATTTATAATGTCTGCAGAAGAGATTGTATCATGATTGAATCCTGGTTTACATTAGTAGGGAAGCACTTTGTTCAAGGTGAGCCACTAAAGCCCACTCCTTAAGGACAGATTGCCCCAGAGGAGACAGGGCACTGGCACCCAGGTGGCCTTTGTGTCACCACATAGCCTCAGACCCCTCAGGCTTCAGTGAGGTTTGGGGGCATAGGATAGCTGGGAAATGTCAACGGGGATTTCAAGAAGCTGAGGGTGAGGAAAGCAGACTGAAGGAGCTGGTAAGATAAAAAAAAATTGGGATGGGTGTCAGGTAGGGAAATAAGAGTAAAAGAGGTTTATGAAGGAGAGATGGAAGGAGTGTCTGGAAGGACTTCAGGAGGTTTTGGGAAGGAGTTTCTCCCTCCCTCCTCTTTCCTGTCAATCCCCAACTATTCACCTTCCCCCAGCTGGCAAGAAAGGGGTGACAGAAAGGGTTGAAATCATAAACAATCCTATTAAGGGCAGATGTAGTAGAAAACAGGCAAAAAAAGTGATCCAGAGCAGACCCCCAGATATCAAGGTGGGTTTGTGGTTGTTTTGTTTTGGGGAGGTTGATTCTGTCAAGAATTGGCTATTCTCACATCTTCCATCCTCTCTTAACACCATCCCACTTCTTCCTTTCTCTCCCTGCAGGGGCTGCATCCCCAGAAGCAGAGGCCAGACAGACGTATTAAGCAATATCCATGTATCAGGGACCTCAAATTGTTCTCCCAGTCAACCAAAGACACTGCTCTGTCTACAAGCACAGCCCAAAGACACAGTCTTCTGCAGTTCTGGGGGAAATCTAAATAGACAGGATGATTTTACAATCCTGACTTGGCTCTGAGTATTCACTCCCCAGTACAATCAACTCAGCTTGAGCAGCCACTCACGTGCGTGTATTCAGTAAGATCATATCTTGTTAGGGTTGATGGGGAAGTTTTCACCAGCTGGCTTGGTCTGCGAATGCTGAACCTCCCACAGAAGGGCTCCGTTCCACTGACAACATGTCCTGTGGTAACAGAGGCTCTTGTACCTAACAGAGAAAAAAAAAAAAAAAAAAAAAAAAAGGATGAAAGACTTGAAAAGGATTCAGAAGACACCAGTACCATCAAGGTGCTCATGAAAATATAGGAAATGGGTTTCCAAAATTTGTCAGACACAGTCCTACCCTTGAGTAAATAGATGACAAAAATTTGCAGGGCTGTCAGAATCCTTAAACCAGGGGACAAAAGACAAGAGAGCATCAGATCCCTGAACTGACCCGTAAGCCTCATGGAAAATACCACTGTCTTTAGCCAGATAGAGTATGTTTGAGTAAAACCACTCATCTCTTCTAGAAAGCACCCAGGCAAGGCTGAAAATTGATATATAAGGCAACAGAGAATCCACCTTCCTCTTTAGGATTTTTGTTCCATTGAGTTATCAACCCTGCTGCCAAAAAGTTACTAGGATTCCTCCTGTTCCTAGTAAATAAAAGGCTTTCTTCCAACTGTACATACTGCATATTCATCTTTTCTTCCACTCTGAGAAATAAAGCCTGCCAAGTGAAGTTAATAGCAGAATCTTAAATCAAGGAGCTGTGATTCTTTACGCAAAGGGTGTTGGGCCTGTGGGAATCTCTGTTGGAAGATAGCATGAATGCAATTGTCAAGCTGTGTTCAAGAGCTACGTAAGCACAGGGAAGGGAGAACTTCTGAAGGTAGTTGAATGGAGAAAAAAAAAAAAAAAAAAAAACACCACTTGCTCAGGAAATTCATTGAGTCAAAAATACTTCAGATCTAGAGAGAATTAATGGTGAGTTATTATACACGGTCATCCAATTTTTACTCTTCCCTAGGCATCCGTTTTGGTTTCTGCTGAAGGCAGCATGCTGGGCTAGATGGACCCCGGCTCCAAACACATCTGGCTGTTCTTTTACTATCCTGGAATCCATTCACCACAATTTCACCACAGTTCTGCCTTTAAATTTTCTACGTTTTACAGCCATCAATGAAAACTCAAGTTCTCCTTTGTTCTATTTGCTATGTATCAGTTTTCCTTCCCACTTCACTGTTGAACCCCTGTTAACTTTCCTCTCTTTTGCTGGCAGAACTGGAGCACTGGGATCACATAATTAGACTAAGAATGTCCAATCACTGTTTCCAGTTTTCTGCTTAATAATTCCCTTCATCCCCACCCACTCAAATGAAATCATTGTTTTCATCCACTCGGATGAGTCAGTCACCAAATATACATATTACTGGCTGGGTCCTGTTCTCTCTGTCCTGAATACAAGGGAATAATGTGGGTTTTTTAGGTTTTTTAGACAATAGTGGACTTTTTGGCATAGGATTAGTATATGCTTATTGATATTGGAAATATAAAATAGAGTAAGCTTCTGATGTGTGCAATACTTTCATGTTAGAAAACCTATTTTCTTTTTTCTTTAAACAGAAGCTGATGTTTTATACCTTGCCTGACCTGCCAAGGATACCACAGATATGTGCATCGTTTCACTTCCAGTCGTTGAGAAACACTGAAAGAAAAAGTCCTCTAGAGTTATAATCAGGCTATATCCTGAGCTATAGCTATGGGCTACACCAGATCTGCTTCCTCAGCACACATACTGAAACATGAATAATTTCACATGCCCCAGGACTTGCCTTTTTCATCTGTGCTCCTAATGTTTCTAACCACCGACACACATAACCTGCTTTGATAAGCTTGTTGCATCAGAATAAATACAAATAAATGTCTGCATAGCTCCATTAAAAGTGTGAATTTACTGTCATTAAAAGTTTAAAGTACATTTATATCAGAAAAAGGAAATTAACTCTCACAGTAAATACTGCTTATATGTTAAAGGAAATTACTACCTTCTTTCTCAAACCCATCACGGAAAAGGATTTTAGCAGAAGCTGGCTCCATGTCACATCCTACTGAAAGAAGTTCCTCTATTGCTGTTTGGACCTTAAAGAAAAGTGAAAAGCAGTCACAGTACAAGGGTGCCTGGCTCAATTCAGCAGAGAGTTTCAACACATGTGTCACTGCATTTTTCATCAGCTGTGGACTGGTGACAAGGTGGCTCTGAACGAGCAAGTAGGCAAGTGATTGAGAGTAAAATTTTGATTTGAGGCTCAGCACAGACAGAGCCTCAAACTGGACATCTAAGATACTTTAGGGAGTGTGAGGCATCTTTAGCAGCCTACTCAGAAAGGGACAGATTTCTTAAAAGAGCCAGGTTAATGTGCAGTACGTGTGCAACATGTAGGTGAAGACTGAGGGTCTGGTGTCTGAAGGCACTACACACTTCTTTGCAGACCTGACAGGCCAAGAGCAGAAGCTGTGATGTGTTTAGAACATCCCTGGAGTCACACACCCCAGAAAATCTCAGCGACATTCCCAGTAACAAAAATCTCCACTAGCTCACGTAAAATGCACCTCAGCCTTTGGGCCGAACATTTTATTTGGTATTATCTGTCAATCTGGCTGTCAATTACCAGAGGTCCACCAGTTACAGCCAGCAGAGGACGGGGTGTCTGTGCCTAATGACACCTACCTGCTGAGCAGTAGCATTCGTGTGGATCATTTTGCGGAGGACGTTGTTCCCGGAGATACTGAACCACCCTGTACCAGTCACAGTCAGCATCTGCCAAGCAAATAATGGAACGTATGGATGAAAACAGGCACAAGCTGCATGAGACACAAAGACTTCAAGCCTGCTATGTGGATCATTTACCAGGGAGGAACTTACAGCAAACGTGTCCTTTCAAACTTCTGTAAAGAGGCCCTTCAGCTACTCTTAAACCATGCTCACTTTCCACGGTCTCTCCTGACACACACCTGGGGCTCCGGTTCTCAAACTAACAGTAGCACAAGTGATACACAATTTGCACAGAAATGCTGAAAATCGTGAAAGTCATGAATGATCCTACAGCCCTGAGGTTTAACCACAAGGACAGACTTCCTCAGCACAAGCACTTCATCAGGCTGGAAGTTTCTAGCACCCAATTGCAATATACATGTAGACTCATTCTGATAACACACACAGTTCTCTGTATTAGGTGGGGGAAAAAAAAAATAGAATCTATCCCAAGGTTGTATTAATTAGCATGAGGAACAAGGTAATGAGCAAGGTAAAACCTGAGGGGGAGTAAGCATTGCTTGCACTTTAACAAAAGTGCAAATTATAACAAAACCATAAAAAATATCCTCCTACCAATGAGTGAGAAAGCCACAGACACCTTCAGCTCCCATGACAGTATTTATCATCAACTAACTCAGCAGGTTAAAACAAGGGGAGAACAAGACTTTTACCATTAGGATTTTCTGCCATCCATGTCAACTGAATCAGGGCTAGTCTACCTCCCACGGAATGGTGTAGGTTGGAAGGATCCCCAGGGCCAAGCAGGCAGCACTGACCTGCACTTCTGGAAGATGCAAGGCACGAGCCCGAATTTCATGTCTCTCCCTGTAGTAGCTGTTCACCACCTGGGGATTGAGCCAGGTGTTATGTATCTGGACTCCAACTCTCATCCCATTGCTGGGTGTCTTTCCATGATGTAGTGCTTCCAGGTAGTACCTGAGGCCACCAGTTAGCTCGAATTTCTGGGATTTCGGCTGCCAGCTTTCACTCCAGTTCTTCACCCAGTTCCCGAACCATTCAGAATTGCCAGCAGGGATAGAGGCAATTCTCACCTGTGTCCAAACCAACCAAATCAATCAGAGGCATTTCTCTAGCACCAAAATACAACACCCACAGCTCCAAAACCAGACCTGTGCTTTTGGCTGATATCAGTGGGTTGGTGGTTGGTGTTCTTTTCTGTTCTACAGGAAAAAAATATCATCTCAATTGAACTTTGATAAGTCCTAAGGCTTAAAAGCACAATAAATATAATGCTTATGGCTGACCCTAGCCCCAGCAGCAGTTCCCCATGTAACTTTGCAAGGATGTCTTCAGTTCTGGTCCCTTAAATACAAACATAAATGTCTTCAGAAAAAGAAATTCAAAGACTCTGGATGTTACGGTGAGCCCTTCATGAGCTGGGCAGCTGATAGGGCTGATGTAAAATGCCAAATATAATCATAAAAGTTTCACTCTCCAACAGACATACAATAAGGGCCAACAAGCCAATTCATGCTGGGGGAATTCCTGCTTGTGATGACCTTAATTAAAACTCCTTCCTATTGTTACCTCCTTATTTTTCTCTGTACCAGAAGTAATACCTTGTTTCCTGGATCTTCAGATAAACTCAGGTACAGAGATGCCTGTCCATCTGCCTGAATCCAGAAGGTGTAATTGTTGGTCTGAGGAGCCACAAAAAATCCACGAAGCCTGGAGCTAAGCAAAAGCAGAACGTCTGTAACGTGCAAAAGAGTTACTGTAAAATCCCTGCCACCCTGCATTCCACCTCCATGCATACATCAAGTAACAAGGGAAGGGCACAGGACCAAGTAATAACTAAACACACTCAGATTTTAAAACTAGAAGAACCTCAAAATGGCCAATTTTCACAAGTTACAGTGTTCACATTTCACAGAAGTTTTCAAAAAGAAGAAAGAAGCAGCTTCATGAAAATAAGTAGGGTTCTGTTGGTGGTTACACCTGGTTTGTACATTTCTTCATAAGCAGTCTTATTCCTGAATAGGCAGGAAAATGCTCAAGATCTCTCACAAGATCAACTAAAAAAAGTACAGAGATGACAGAAAAATGAAAATGTCCATGAGCATTGCACAGCTCTTCATAGGTGCATCTCAAGAGGCAGACGCAGTGGCCACCAACGCAGCTCAGACATTTCTGTAGCCTGGGGCAAATCACTTTATTTCCACTGACACCACCTGAGCTGCAGTTGCCAGCATCATCCAAGGATGTGACCCCTCTGCATCTGGCCTGAGCACCAGCCCAAGACAGACTGACTACAGCTCCTTCTACCACCGCAGCAATTTCTTTCATGGTATTTCAGCACATCTAGGCCAGGCAGAACAGAAATACTGAATGAAGGCAAAAAGGGAAAAATAAAACACTTCGCTGAATATTCTGAGCTTCAAAAGGACCTCAGAGCAGAGGGTTTGCTTTGATTTAAAGGAGCAATGCAGTCAGGCTCTGCTATAAAGAACTGTCAGGTGTTATTGCTACCTCTTACACTGCTAAAGGTGATTGCCATGGCTTCATCTCTTTTTAAAATCACTGAGTACCTGAAGGAGTGCTTTGCCGCAGACAGAAATCTTACTGGGGAGCTGGCATTAGGTACAAATTGCCATCTATATCCCGGCCCTGCTTCCGTTAGATCAGAGGCATCATCCCAAACTTCAAAGAGAAGCCCTCTATTTCCTAGAAAGTTAAAATAAAAGTGTTCTCAGCAGCAGCCAACAAAAACCCCAGAGCACATGCTAAAATCAGTGGTGTAAGGAGGCAGGCCAGGACAGAAAAATTTAATAATAAATTGGCTCTGCAGATGAACAGAGCTTCCAACCAAGCTTTTGGAAGAGGTACTGAACTGACCCACAGTCAAAATAAGCCAAACTTCATTTTATTCACAGTAATTTCCTATGGCAATGCTTCATCCAGGCATCCATACTACAGATATCATCTGTACATCGCCCTTTATGTCCACAGCCCTACACACCAGGCTGACATCTTTCCCACCATACATGTAGCCCGTGCAAGCAGTGAGTTGAGCTCCCCACCTTGCCTTTCCTTATTATTTACCTAGGAGAAACCAGCTTCAAGGCTTGGAAAATCCTGTTTCTTGATCACGTTCACACCAAATTATTTCTACCCTATGTTTCCATGTGTGCTTTGCCTGTTTGGACCTTTGGTTATCAAATACCATACCTGGCTGGGGGGCACCGAGCCTCCTGCCCTTGCCAACTGGCTCAGTGGTGCAGATGATTTGCTGGGGAGAGACATGCTTCACTTTACAGGGGACACCTGGCAGCAGGGAAAGGAGACAAATGTCAGGCTTGGAAAAACATCTGAGCAGCAGAATAAACCCATCTTTATCACCAGAAGGTGCTGACACTTTGCTAGAAGTCTCTGTTTCTACTATCAAGCAAGGAAAATGGTTCACTCCCATCGTCTAAATCACTGGACCTTCCTTCATGGTGAGTACATCTCCCATGCTGTCATTATCTCTGAAGTGCAATTGGGTTTTGTGTATTTAAAATAAATAAATAAATAAAATAAAAAAATCTAGTGCATTATTCCTCTTACCTGCAGAGGTGACCTGCACCGGCTCCTCAAAATAATCCCCCGTGATAGTGAGATCAGTGCCTCCTCCAAGACTTCCACCAGCTGGAAACACAGAGGCTATTTCTGCAGAGGAAGGAAAAGGGGGATCTGAAAACGAGCGTAGGAAAGATTAATCCCAGCCCTATTTCTGTCAAAGCCAGCAGTGCACTTGCACTATTTCCAACCGGAACAGGCTCCTGTAAATAAAACAGGCTTCAGTGAGCCTCCACTGAGATTTTGGCAGCCGCTGGGATTACGCCAGGAATGAACCACACGGATAACAGCTGCATGACAGGGGAAATACTGTAATGCTTGGACTGCTTAGCAGTGGCTGCATCTATCATGCTCAGATTGCAGAACGGTATATTCTGCACTACTGAGGAACTCTGGGAAAAAAAAAAAATAAATAAATAAAATTATTTTAATCCTTTTGACCTTGTCTGACTTGCTTCTCAATTTAGTTTATTGGTTTAGATGTTACCGCGCTTTCCAACTGTCCCATAGGTTTCAGGGACAAACACAGGGAGCTGAACACCTGATGGCAAACGTCCACATCATGACTACAAGAATCTTTCATGATTTGATTTTATTATAATTATGCCCTTCTATACTGGAAACCTATTTTTCTCTTTGATGACATTTCCTCACTTTGCACTCAGATGCCCTAGTTTAACCAACCAGTTGAATTTCGCACAGTTCTGAAAAAAAGACTAGTAAATATGAGAGAAGCTTGCCCAGATGTACAAATTTACATTTTTTTCTTAGTTCATCCAGATTTTTAACTTTATTTTGGCAGTGTTGACTGTAGTGGTCTGCTAGAAAGATCTGGCATGTCTTGTTTCTGCTGGTGCTCTGCTAACAGCCAATTCCATGCAAGGTTCCTCAGTTTGTAAATAAACACTTAAAATTACCCTCCATTACAAAGTGCTTTGAATTTACAGGTGAAACAAACTGTATGCTATATTTTATATATTGTTTATGCATTGGCTTTGTTATGAAAAAATAAATGGATAAAAAACTAATTTTGTTATATCCTGAACCAGGCTCCTAAGATACAGCCCATAAGGTAACAGTGCATCCATTACATTAATTTCAGCCCCTTGACAGGTCAAGGGAATGGCAGAAACATGATGGGACCTTTCTGGGGACCTGTGCAGGTGAACCAAGTGGTCTTTTTCAGCGTTATTTAACCACTGACTGAAATCAAAGGCTGCCCAGTGCTGATCTTCTGACTGTTGTTGTCAAAATTGTCTTTTGACTGTTAGGCACAGGTCCTTACTGACTCTGTTTGCTCATGGCCATAATCTCAGGTTGGTGCTCAGAATCTTGTTTTCTGCTGTTCTCATATCTGGAAATATCACATGGAGGTTATAGTGTGCCTTGGTCTACCTTTTTTAATAATAGTACAAAAACCTGCCACTCACCAGCCCTTTATCCAGAAACCAGCTCTTGGAGTAGCTGATAATCCCCTCCTTGAGATGCTTTATCTCATCCTAAAGCCTGCATTGCATCCTTTTATGGCCAGCATCTCATTCCTACCAAATACAGTGTGACTTAAGGGGGAGAGGTGAAATAAAGCCCTTCTCAATCCAACACCTCAAGCCTACTGGTGACCTGATGGGACAAGAAACAATGACAAAGAGACTCCATCCCAAACCCTGGCAGCCTGCTGTGCTCTGGTTGACTCTCTCTCAGGTTAGGTTGTCCAAAAGACACAGTTCAAATGTATCCTTAAGAGGAATACTAACTCACTGCAGATTAGAATGAAGCCCATAGCAGCACACCCAGCCATAGCAAATACATTTGGTAATCCTGAAATTTTTGGTCTGCAGCTTTTTGTAGTGAGCCCGTAAGGAAGCTTACCATACTGGTAGGGCTACACAGCTAAAATGAGGGCACAAAAGGATTATCCCATTGGATAGGACAACCATTGAGGTGAATCAGATTGGTACCTGAATGCATTTGATACAAGAAAAGCTCCTGTTTGGCACTGATGAGCCAAGCATCTTTGTGGACTGCTGATCTGCAAGAGAGAGAAATGCATGAGAGACCCATGGGCATTTAACTTACGGTAGACCTTCCTTTGGCAGACCTGGACACTTGTTCTCCAGAGGAACATTTCTATGGGGACTAACACCACCTTTCACCTGCACATTGAGGCACTGATTCAAGAAACTATTACATGACTGAGACTCTTTATTAAGTTTTACCATTAAAAAAATATATAAAAATGTATGGGTTTGGAAGTGTTTTCACCTCCTCTTCTTTAATGTCTATATTTTTTCCATTTGTAAAAAGAGCTAAAAGCAAGGTAAAGGGATTTTATTCAATCTGAACTTAAATTACTTCTTGTTTGGGCACCAAAAATAAAGTATTAGAACTGCAAAGCAGAAATGCTTGGGGGGGGGAAAATATTCTCCTTTTTCATCCCTAATCTGATGACCATCTTCTCAAGTTAGCAAAACCTTATTTCTAAGTAATGAAACACAAGTTTCAATAAAATTTTATGCACTTATTCTGGAATCAGAAATGGAGCTGTATACCCATATGAAACTACAAAAAAAAAAAAAAAAAAAAAAAAAGAGAGAGAGAGAGAAAGGCTCTTTTACTCACTTTCCTTTGTTGAACACTGAGAAGCTAACATTGTGAGACCCTGGAGGAGAGAAAATAAATGTGCTTTATGGCAGAAATGCAGAAAGCTTTATGAAGAGTGCATCCTACCAAACCTTTTCCAGATGTCATGTTCCTGATTCTCCTCTTCCTTACACTTTTCTTACAACAGTACAATTGTGTTGATTTCAGCAGAGCTGCTCTTGATTTAAATGAAAAAGCTAGAATATTTTAAAATATACTATGAGAGTCCAAGAAATCTCACAAATAAAACAATCAAAAAAAAATCCCAATAACTCTATGGATACCCTCCAACCTCTGGAGATGCAGGAGTAGCGAAACATGCTAGAATAGAAACATGATTTCTTTTCACCAACCTATGTGGTTCCCTTCCACTCGGCACCGCATGGTCCCCACTCCATCTTCTGCCTGAATTGGGTAACTGTGGAAAAACAAAAGGACTTTGCTGAGCCTTGGGAGCAAAAAGAGCAAGATACAGCAAGAATCATTTAATCAAGCAAAGATGTGGACTTCCACTTCATAAGCTCAGCAGCTCAGGTGCCTCATAGAAACAGTACTCCAGCCTGACCCCTTTCCTTTATTTCTAGAAGCTGATCCCATTGGTGACTTTCAGAACCCCCATTTTAAATAAGAGCTGAGGGCAGACAAGTCTTGCCATGTGGTAGGGCAAATAGTAGGACAAAAGCTGAGGGGAACGGGGGAATACAACCTAGGATTTACACAAAGAAATGGGCCTAAAATTCAATTTGCTCCATTTTTCTTCTGCTTCACAACTTGACAAGGGCAATTCAGACCCATGCCTCTGGAAGGAGAGGAGCTGCACAGGGAGGTGATGTCTCAGCAATAGGTTATAGCTTGCTCTTAAGATGAGAAAACTTTAAACACAGAAACTGCTTTGGGAGGTGGGATAGGGGAAGATCAAAATAATCCATCTGTAGAAATTTAAACAATAATTTGCCAAGCCGCATAAAGAATTTTCTGTTTGGACCTGTGGTTTTTGTATTTTAAACATCTCTCTTATCACTACCAGAGAAGGGATTTCCTGCTAGAGGAAACAGAGACAGGACAGTACTGCAGAGATAACACATGCAGGCTGCCCCTAAAACCACTCTCCTTGGGGGTATGGATGCTGCTCCTCCCCTCCAGGTCCCCTCCATCTGCCCTGCAGCACTCAGGGATGGCTCCTAAGAAGGATTTGTGTGCCTAATTCCCATGCAAATCAATGGGATTTTTGTAACCAAATCTCCATTCTGGGCATGGTTTGCAAGGACTTGCAAAGAGATTCTCGTTTCTAGGCTGCTCAAGAGTTTGAGGGCAAGACCCAGATCTACACCCAGTCATTGATTTGCACAACTAAGAACCTATCTTTAAGACATGATACTGGGTATGAGGCAGAGGAGTATTTCAATAGACACTTTCACACCTCCTCCCACTCTTAAAACTGTCCCACTGGTGTCGTTTAGACTATGGTGGGGTTTTCTTTGTTTGTTTTTCCTAGGCAAAACCTCCCAGAAAACATAGCACTTTCTGGCATTTCTCCTCTTAATTGTTCTTCTGTACACCCCCAGTCTGTGAGTAGGAATGGGTAGCAATTAAGCAAGATCTGCTGGTGCTACATCAACCTTTGGGAGCTGTGAAACAACACAAGTTCCATCATCAACTCCCATTTGCATTTAAGTTCTCCTCCTGGGAGCCAGGAGGAATTTTACAGCACAATAAGAGGGCTTGCTGAGAAGCCTTGGCACTAACTTTTGCAGGAGCAGGTTTTTCCCCTGTTCCTTGTAAAAACAGCCTCCCTCTTCCAGGGCTCACAGGCTCCATGAGAAGTGCATCATTCATATTACAGAAAAATTGAAGACTGATACTTGTGTTATAGCATAGACTGAGCTGCATTTGCTGTGTAACATTCCCACAACAGCAGCATACAAATACTGCTCAGTGACTGTGAGCTTTGCACTCACTGATGATGTCCTGCAGTTCATTACCCACTCCTGCCTTGCTGGAGGCCCTGAGGAGGAGCAGAGGCTGGAGCCCCTCTGCTCTGGAGCCATCTGAGGGAGCTGGGAGTGTTGAGCCTGGGGAGGAGAAGGCTCCGGGGAGACTTCCCAGTGGCCTTTTTTAAAGAAAAAAAAAAAGTTTCTGTGCACATAAGTCCTCGCACCACTACAAGCCAAAGGTAGGTCAAGAACTGACATGCTTCCAGTCTGTCTATCAGCAAAAGAGCAGAGGCTGATCCATCCATCTCCTTCTGCTGTAAGAATAGCCGGTCTAGGAGAAAAAACAAACAAGCAAAAAGATAGGACAGGTGATAACTTCGCTGGCAAAATCATGATTCTGTTAAAATCAGCAGCCAGTATTTTCAAAAGGGCCAGGAGTTTTCCCTCACTGGTATCCAGCATTTACTAATCCAGAAACCTAGACAAATCCTATTTTTTATTTATTCATTTTATATATCTTGGCCTGTAAAATACATTCCCCAAATACTGCAGAAACTACATGCCTATGAAGAATGTGGCAGAACCATCTTCAAGACACCTATGCTGACCTCAGACAACCCAGTATCTCCTCTCTGTAGTAAAAGGTTGGTGGTTTGGGCTCCAGATAGCCCCTATGCACCCTTCCCTCTTAGAGGCACCGGGTAACACAAGTAGATCATCCTGCTGGTACAACCATAGCACTTCAAGACAGACCTCAATCATTTCATTATTTCATTGAGAGGTAATGCTACAGACAACTTCTGCTAAAAATCACCCAACCTCCTAACAGCAAAATTAAGTATTCCCACCTTAAAGAACTGATATGGAAAGAAAACTTCATCTGGGGAGGAGGAATCAGGTGGGAGCAATAGGTTCACAGTAATTAGCATAACAAGCAAAAGGTGGCAATGTTTCTTTGAGAATCAATAGACAATTGAGGAAAATAAGTGAAACACTTTGCTATGACCCATGCTTCAGAGTAGTTTTATAACAGAGTTTGTTTTTATTAATAGTGATTCCTGACACTATAATGCCTTTCTTTTAAGGATGAATTGAAAAAAAAAAATCAGTGCTGCAAAAATGATTGATTCATCATTGGACCTTCACATCCCATACAAAGCCTGAAAAAGAATGCAAAACACTTTAACTAAAACAATCTTTTTTTTTTTTTTTTTCTGCCATCTGAATCCTGAATCAGTGTGACTGAGTGACAGATGGCTCTGCTCAAGTCCAAGTCCCCACCTGGTACGTATTTACTAACACACCAAAAATGGGCAAAGTATTCCTGTGAAGCTAGGATGTGAACCTGCCTGGTATGCTAAGATTTTGAAGCCATTTCCTATTTGGCTATAGGGAGGTCAATCTGTAAATGAATAATATAGCATTGGAGCATGCAGGCCCAAGCAACCTGCAGGCATACCATCCTTTCTGCTCAAGGATCAAAGGTTTCACACTTCCACTAGAGACAGGTAAAACAGTAATTAGTATTGAACAACGGATGGTACTGTGTGTCCAGTGAGCAAAACTGTAGGGCAGATAAAAGATAGGGCAAGTATCTGCACTGACTTCCATTCACGTTAGCAGAGAATTTAGTTACACAGCAAGGGACTTCTCCATTCAGTCTAACTAGCTACAAAAACATGTAGTGGGTATATATCTGCTGCTGCTGCTGCAATTAAAATTTCTAAGTTACTACTAAGAATATATACCTTCCCTGACTACTGCACTGATCCTTAAAATGCCAGAATACCTATAGATTACTAGTTGATCTATATCCATCTGGGCTTAGTTCTTCACTGACATTGAGGCAAGAGCAAGGAAAACATAACCCAGCAGTAGCTGAGAATATTGAATATTTCTAAACATATAGATGTGTATATGACAGACATCAGGTCAGCATTCGTACTCATTCTGGATTTACTGTGCTTATAGTCCTGATGTCCTAACGTTAAAAAAATAAAAATAAAAATAAAAATAAAAATAAAAATAAAAATAAAAATAAAAATAAAGGAAGGAAGAAAAAAAAATAAAAAGAAAGAAAACTACCTGTCTTGCTCTGTGGTGCATAACCCTAGAGGCAGCAGAAAATAAAATGAAACCTTCCTTGAAAACAAGGAAGTGACCAGAGAAGGTTTAAAGCAGTGAAAAACAAAGCCTTTTGTCTCAAAATACTTGTGCTTTTGTCTTCTGACTCACTAGAGCGTTTGCCTCCAACAAATAGTATTTCTAAAAATGCAAATGGAAGGGAAAATTTATTTAACTTTTAGATTCTGACATTATTTTAATTAGTTAAATTTTAATTTGCTAGCCAAAATAAGATCTACAGCAACCAGACGCAATTACAGTACAATTCACACTGAGCCGTGATTGACTGTGCTGCCAGTAAAGAAACCAACTAGCTTAATGGACCAGTTGCAATTAGATTAACAAAGTTTGCTGGAGCCCAACTCATGAGCTGCAATAAAGCACAAAAGAAGTAAATGGCAATTCTGGGCCAACTGGTTGCAATTTATTGCTTTCACAGAGGCTGATAGAAGAAATGGCAATTTACAGGGGCAGGGGTAGCTAGCAGCTTATATATAATTACCCATCAATATAATCCACATTGAAGTCCAGGGTCTCGTATCTTCCAGCAATTGTCTTCCCATATATCTCTATTAAATTTCCTGTTTGAAAGGAAATAGAAATTGAAGAGAGTCTTTTAAAAGCAGAGTGTTTACATTTGCAGATTTTGTGAGCTGAACCAAAGAAATTCTTGATCTTTGCAAATTAATGCAGAGCGTTACCCAACTGCCTGTACCCATGCCTACTCTCAGCTTCTATCAAAGTTCGAGGTAACCGTACATTTAAATCCACTTGCCCCAAAACACACATCTGTTTCCCACTGAAAAAGTCCATTCCAGATTTTTCAGCAGAACTCTAGTATTTGTACCAACAAGACATCTCCTCGCATTTGTGAATTAAAACCACCATCCTATCCAAATGCCACTGCAGAACATCATGAAGCAACCAAAATGGCATCATCAACATGCGCTAGGTGTTAGTGTGCAATGTTTGTATGCTAGACAGGGCCAGGGCCTGAAGAAGAACCTCAGCACAAATCAATTTTATTGTGTTATACACAATATAGATAAGAACCACAAAGCAGCTGTACAGCAGCTGCTTTACCTTTAGGATAAACATTTTAACATACTATGTTTAAGCACATATGCTTAAAATTAAGTCCTTGAAGCAGGACCTAAAAAAAAATAAGGATAATATAAGGATTAATTAACATACGGTGCAATAAAGGAGTACTTAGGGAATTCAGAGAGCAAAATTCTCACTTAGCATATCTACAGTGTAGGTAGATACATAGGTTCTACCATGTTTGTTGATTTTCTGAGCTCCCCATAGACAGTGGAGGTCTAACCCATATTGGTCAATAAAAATCATGAAGGGTGATTCAACTCTCCCTAATGTAAATGCCTACATGTGGCCAGGTGGACCACACCTGGTTCATTTTGGAAATAAGCATTTCAAGCTGCTTGAAGAAGCCTGGAAATGCCAACGGAATAGCAAAAGGGAAAAAGCCTTCCAAAGCCCAGGTAGTTGTTCAGAACAAAACCAGATTGTCTTATCATGCCACTTTGAAGATCGATCTGAAACCCTATTAATTAAAAGATTGGTATGACATTACAACATCAGCACCTAATAGATAACCCTCAAAACTACTATGAAATA
The DNA here is from genome assembly GCF_963932015.1 of Anas acuta. Lineage (NCBI taxonomy): Eukaryota > Metazoa > Chordata > Aves > Anseriformes > Anatidae > Anas > Anas acuta. The sequence goes on from NC_088981.1 coordinate 114,719,978, forward strand.
AATAGGGCCAGATGACTTAATCTGAAATCAATCAGATCTGGCCCTCTGCAGCATCTCTGTACTCAGGCAAAGTTGGGCTACAGAAACCACGTGCCAAATAACCCAGCAGTCACAGAGCGTTACCCATTTTTCTTGTACCCAGGGCAGCAGACTCCTTGTGCAAACCCATTTTCCTGTTCAGCATGAGCTTGGACATTAAGTTCTGGAGGTGCCTGTTTCAAACCCCAGCAACAAAGATCCCTCATAAGCAGAAAGATGGTATGGAACATCAAATAATAATTAAAGTGGGCTCCAGCCTAAAGAAAGGTCCCGTACCTGGGATGCCAGATGGTGGGCTAATTTGGTAAACCACAGGTGTCTGTGCAGCAGAAAACTGCAAGGAGAAATTTGTAGTTAAACAGCAGTCATTCTCACAGCAGCCCAACAAGATCTGATTATGCATTGCTCACAACACAGTTGGCACGCACATTTCAGAGAGTTGTGCTTTAGGATTCGATCTTTGAAGCAGAGTCCTGTTCTGAAAAGAGAGCAAGTATAGATGTACCCTTCTTACCCTCTCTGCATTCAGAGTCTGGCTTGCAGCTATTTCTTGCACCCTCTTTGTGCCCAGATTGCCCATCCTGGTTGGAGTCAATCCCAGAAGATGTTGTTTAATATTTTAAAGAATTGCTAAGCCTTTTGTTTGTTTCTGAAAATTAGACCTCCATTTCATTTGGCATTGTGTCATCACCAATTAATATCCTCTTAAAAACTATTTCTACATCATAGAACCGAGACTTCCAGTAGCATTTAACAAGCTTGTTGGGTACCTAAAAGCAATGTAGCCAAGAAAAGGTTTATATTGACCTATCTTAATACAGTATCAGAGATGTGTTCGGAGAAACGCTACTTTGCCACCTGAGGGAACAACAAGGAAATACTGGAGTCACTACGGGGCACTATCTTTGTCTTAAACAGAGTCCAAGAAGGAGTTGAGAGATTGTGCTTTGAGGCAAGCTTCTCAGAAGATGGGGAACACAAAAGAACCCCTTAGAAGTGGAAGAAGGTTGTCCTCAGCCTCCTTCCAAATGCACAAGAGTCCATATCCTGACCCTGCCTTGCTCACAAACACAGGCATAGCTCTGCCTTTTGCAGGGAGGCCTTGGCAAAACAGCTTCAGTGCCTTACTCCTCAGATACCTGCTCTGAAATGCAAAAGTAATGTTGTTGTCATTCCTCTGTGCAGCATTCTGCACTCTGGAAATGAATAACAACAAGTAAAAAATAAGGGTCAGATCCACAAAGGAATTTAAGTGTCTTGGGCTTAAGGTGATCTGTAGAGGTGCCTGGCTTGTTCAGACACTGTAAAATCCATTGGCCTCTCTGCTTTCTCAGGAGCCACAAGTACCTCCAGAAAACCGGCCTGCAGCACTACTAGCTGGCTAAATCCCAATTCTAAGTCATTAACTGCTGGATTTCATTAAACTTAAAGAAAAAGTATGCTTCCCTTGTGCATTTGTCCTGTCCCCATCCCCAAATCATCCATTTCTCAGAACTGCCTTCACATCTCCATCCTTCCCACCTTCTTCATGAGCCCTCCTGTCCTCAGTTGCACTCACAGATGCTGCTGCCAGCTCAATAAATAGCACAAACTCATTTCCAGACTTAAACCAAGGATGCCATCACATATTTTTTTAAACCTTCCTCGAACCCCAGACCCTTTCAGAGCTCGATCTGTTTACGTCCTCATTACAGTCACGTGGAAAATGAATGAGTAGCCATAAACTCCCTTTAGTCATGGTCAATGCAGAGGAGCAAAGCACATTCCCTGGGCTGGAGCAGATGCAGAGAAAGAAGCCAAAACCAGCATGAAAGCCAGGGCCACTAGCTGACACCAGTCTTCAGAGCTGTTCAGACTTGTTGCTGCCTGCAGCAGGCTTTTTCAATCTGCTGCAGAGGCAAAATTAATTTTTAATACGCATAGCTCCCAGGTCCCAGTCCCAAAACAAAGAGACACACTGTGTTTTATTTAGCTTGGAATGTGTCTCATTAACAGCATCCCCTGGTGATTTTTCATCAGCTCTCTAAGCTAGCTCAACCACCCAATGACTCTTCAGCTTTAATGGGCAATTTACTGAAATTCTGGGCTTTCTTGCTTGATACTTAAAGTTCGCACAGAGGTGGGGTGTGACTTCTGAACACACTAGGCCTCATCCTGAAGCACACAGCCATGGATGTGTTCTTACACTGAGAGGCAAAATGCTGTGGTAGGGGATGTGTTGTAGACTCTCAAAACAACCCAGCAACAGAGATGAGATCAGAACTGAGGTGTGAGCTTTCCTAAACTTGTACATTTTCGGTGTGGAGAGCTGTCCCAGAGATGGAGAGGTCCTTTCTGTGATGGTCAGATACCTGAGCAGAGCTCTGGGCTGTTGTAAAATCTTCATCCTTGGAGGTTTTCATGACTTGACTGAATAAAGCTCTGAGAAAATAACTGTGATCGCATAGCCAACCCTTTGAGCAAGAAGTTGGACCCCCTGATGTCCTGTCCTACCCAAGCCTGTGATTCTGGGATGGCATCAATTGCTCTGCACAGTGTGAGCACCTACAGTCAGCAAAGGGGTGGGCAAAGTGTCTCAGGTAGTAATTCCAGTCACTAGAGCTAAATGCAACCTCTCCATAGTCCTTGTTAATCCATTAAAACATGGTATCGTTCCTTGTTTTTGATTTTGTCTCCAAATTGAAATAATGAAAGGCCTGAACTGGTATTTCTGACAGAACCAAGGTGTACCGAGAATAAGAACAGCTGAAATTTCCCATAGGTATTTCAGATGTGATATGATTTCTCATTACATAGACACATGCCATGATATTCATCATCTGCATCTATCTTTGCTTGATAAGCCCATAATTTTTGGTACACAATGCTAGCCAGACTATGCACACCTTTACAAATTTGTTTAGTTGAAAGTGACAAATTCTGTCAGTAAGGCCCCGAGAGTCAGAGAAAGTGTGATTCATTGCTTGGACAACGATTCTAGACAAGGTAAAACTAATTCACAAGTTGGTCTTCTGACTGCATGTCTTCGGTACAGAGACAATTTAACTTGAACCCAGATTTTTCCTTCAGGTCTCATAGCCTATCCAGTGCCAGACTGAATGCCTTGGTTCATCTAGTTTGAAGGGACACAAGGAACATCTTGCCTTCATGTCCTGACGTGCAATCAATATGAGAGATACTATTTCAATACATATCCTGTGATACAAAGTCTGAAGTTTTGACTCTCTTCAATGCCTTCAGCTGTTCATCATCACTTCTATCCTTTCTTAGTCGTTACCTTGAAAGTGTAGTTTTCTTTCTCTACCCCAGTCAAGTTGTTAATCACACGTCCTTTAAAGGCCACCTCCACATAGTACAAACCTTCCTGAGGTGAAGACCTAGATGGGGGAAAAAAACGTATTATATTATTTTTATATAGATTGGGTTTACTATTTTTTAGGTAATGCCAAGTCATTGGGACAATCTTATCAGGTTCATGGAGACACTGATGGAGTAAAACACTTTAATACTATGAACCCAAGCTCAGAAATTAGTGTACAAATAATATGAAGAAACAGCAAGAAATTGTAGGTAAGTGCAGAAGGTGATAGGACTATACCAGAACATACATCCAATTTATATGTAAATGCAAAGTATATACACATGCTCATTAGTGCTCATTAATACTAATGAATAATTGTTCTTCATTGCTCTTAAAATACCCCAAGGCTGCCTAGATTTACAGGGAAGTTTGATCCTGGCTTGTAAATGAATGTTGCATCTAAATGTACGGCACAGCATTCAGCAGGGTTAACTGCAAACCAAATCATAGCAGCAACAGATGGAAGAGCCCCACCAAGCTCACCCCTACAGCCTCCCGAGTTGTCATGTGTTAGTGATGGGACTCAGTAGGTCAGGTTGATGGTTTTACTTGATGACCTCAAAGGTCTTTTCCTACCTAGATGATTCTATACTGTAGTCAGGGACCATACCTCGTTCTGCATCGTATACTGGGTAAGCCAAAATATACAGGAGAGACATCGCATGGCAAACTGGGCAGGTCTGGGTTCACCAGGGACACCTCCAGGTGGGACCAGCTGGCTGAAGAGATGTGTTCTGCCTGCTGGGATGCTGAACATAAGCAAGCGAGGTCAAACAGAGGAGCTTTGTGGGGACAGGACTAATCACATCCAGTCACGCAATGTACACATTTTCAAATGGACACTCCAGCTTCTCTTTAGGAACAATATTTAGAGCCCCAAATTGGACTACTTTTTTCTTTTTCTTTTTAAATCATGTTTGTGTAATTTTGTGGAAAGAGAGATTTCATCTTATCATGTAGCCGCATGGCTTTTTGCCTCTAATACAATGCCTGCACTCTCCCCAAAATATATTATTGCAGAGATTGACAGTTATCAGCAGTTTGAATCTCCTCAGTCATCTACACTGCACCAACCGTCATAACCACAGATAATTAAAGCACCTGTAAAATTAATACTTTTCCTTAATCTTTGCAGTTACCGATGTCCTGAATGGTTTTGCTGACAGCACCTTGAGTTCACCTGTGCTACAATATGGATCGGATTAGACCATTTCCTCAGTGAGCTGTCTGCAAGGCTTTTCAACTTCAGATAGTCAAGGTTTGAACATAAATTAGCACGCTTATCTTTTGTAGCTTAATCTAATACAGATAGAAATATGTTTCTAAACATACATCCCTTCTTTGTCTGTCTTCACAGGTGTCTCCCAGCTCACAGATTCATTTTAAGTGACATCAGTAGTTTCTCCATTTTCAGCAAACTGCACATTTATTCCTGGTCCCTGGAACATTTTTCCCTTTCTCCCAATGCCTGGATGTCTGCTCCCCCCTCAGAAATGTCTCCTAGGCTCAGTGATTGTCCCTGCCTGCTACACAGTGCTGTTCAAAGCACATCTTCCCTGAGAACACAAGCTCCCCTTCCCTCCAGTTCAGCAACTCTCCGGGAAATCACACTATTCAGAAAAAAATAAGACTGATATCATTTGTCACATTTACAAATAACCAAGTGCCAGAACTTGAGCAGTTTAATCAACATACGTCTCAGACAGACACCAGCTCTCTTCCCAAGGAGTTAATATTCAGCACTACTGAAAATCAGATGCAGTTTTGTAAAGTTGGGTTCGTGCCCAGATGAGCAGGGCATATCAATTTCTGTGATTTTTACACAGATCTCATGTTTAAATTAGTGTTTCTAACACTCCAGCATCAGACAGCCTATGAAGACTTTCAGACTTCCTTCAATTAAAAAAAAAAAAAAAAGGCAGCAAGGAGGAAATTTCTAGCCCTAGTTCTATAAAAACAAGGTAGGAATCTGACTTATCTCGCTTAGAAAAAAATCGGAAAACAAGCAACCATCAGCAATAGCTTATGAAGTAACTATATTAGTAGTAGTAACATTATTATTTTTAGTATTATAACAGCAGAGTGGCGCAGCGGAAGCGTGCTGGGCCCATAACCCAGAGGTCGATGGATCGAAACCATCCTCTGCTAATTGCTTTTTGGGTGTTAAAGGAGAGGCTGGATGTGGTGCTTAGGGACATGGTTTAGTGGGCGACACTGGTGGTAGGGGGATGGTTGGACCAGATGATCTTGGAGGTCTTTTCCAGCCTTTATAATTCTATGAATTTCAAGCTGATTTCATGTTCTGGGTGCTACAGCCCACGTATCTGTTGCTCAGGATTTGTCACTCCAACCTCCAGTCCCAGTACAGAGCTGATTCTTTCTTTCTTTGGTAGAATTTAAAGAGCTTAGACTTTGTAAGAGTTTAAAACTCACCATCCAGGGTAATAGTGATCCACGTTCCTCCAGCAATGCTGCCCTCTCGGGGCTTAATGAGCAATCCTGTAGCGGACACTGCAAAAACAACCCAAGCTGAAGCATAATGCAAACACTGAAAACATCTAACTCAGGACAAAGCAAGGCATCGTGGTCTGGCAGCTCCTCCTGTGATTCCCTCTTCGTGATTCCTCCTTCCTAGGCCTTTAGTAAATTAGCCATATCACTCATCCTCCAACTGTCTCCCCTATGTAAAAGTCCTCCTTCCCCTCACAGATTTTCATGCCTTCAGAATTTGGTGAAACAAGCCAATCTAAGCCTCTTGTCTTCCTCAGGAGTAAAATAATATTCCTCCAACTCTGAAAGAAGTGTTTGCTCACTTCTGTAAACTGTCCCCAAGTTTAGGGTGGCCCACATAATGTATCCTCTTCTGGCTCAGACAGCCTTTCCAGCTCTTTCTTGGAGAAGTCCTTAGGAAACCAAGGCAGAATGGAAAGGAGTTCCTGCTTCATGAAACTAAGTTACCTGTACCTTACTATGTGGTATTTTCCAGAAAGACATCAAATTCTTAAGAGGATTTAGGATTTCTTTGGGGGGCACTTATCCTCTGAAGCTAATGGAGTCGATAAAGAGTCCTTTTTACAATGGTACCCTCTTTCCTGTCTAGCATTTCAGAAGATTTCCAACTTCTTATCTGCATATCAATGCAATCTCACCTACCATCCATATTCATCTCTCTAAAGAGAAGTATTTGACATACTTGCATCATGCACACTAAATATCAACATGGAAGCAATCACGACCATCATCAAGCAAATGAAAACCAACACGTGTCAGAGGAACCCAGCTACAACAGGGACAATTAACAATAAATCCACAGACATCCAGAAACCTCCACTGGCTACGGAAGAGTGTCATGAAAAGCCACTGTTAAGGGTGGATAATAACCAGAATGCTGGAGATATTACTCCATAACACCTAGCATCTTTCAGAGATGCTTCTGCACGTCTCATGTGAAGTCAGGCCATGCCAACCCAGCGGCACCCTTTTATTATCAGCAGGATGGGAGACAACACTCTCTGCCACCCACCTGCAAAGAACACCAGAAAGGATGGTCTCCAAAGGTTCATCTTGGACATTGGATGGGGATTTCTTGGGATGGTGGCTCACAACCTTAGCATGTTCTCTATCACATTAAAACAAACCCTATCTGTATTCTTCATGTTGCAGACCTGTGGCAGCAATGGTCTGTGTTACAAGCAGCCAAGGCAGACTGGAAGATAGAATCATAGAAAACACATTGATTTGTATCTCACACAGTACAAAGGATCAAAATAATGTAATAATGCTCTTTCCCCACCCACCCAACACACCTATACCCCACCGAGCAGACCACTTTCTGGCTAAGCTCAGGATGAGCTTCCCCTCACTGGGACCATGTTTCATGAGACTGGCTTGAATTAAGCAATAAGCACACCTGACTTAATTTAGAGACAATGCTATTAAGCTCTCCTCACTCTGTGTGGTTTCATACAAAATTCTTGCATGTATTCCATTAAATAAAACTGTGCCATGGTCATTCCCCAGCTCTGAAACCAAAAGACATGTCCTGACTGTCCTGTTCAGCTCTCTAGCCTCCCACAGCCAGCCCCACACACCTTCCCACTACTGGGAATGGTCTCTGGCCTAGGAATTGTTTTGAAGACTGCTGCTAGACTTGGTCACAACACTGCTGGGGACTGTTTTAATACTTTAAGAATTTAAATATTTGAGTCCCTGTAGCCTGGGAAGTTCCCTGGTCTTACTTGCTTTATGTGCTGCTACCACAGGCAGGCATATCACACATTCCCTTTACAAAGCCCATCCCAGAAACTGATTAACATTGAAAAATACAGATTGTCAATGTCTGCTGCCTTCACCCTGGGTTTTGTACTGTTATGGAAATAGCCATGAGTCAATTAACTCAGTCACATTTTAGATGAGCAAAAGCCCCAAATTCTCACCAATAAGCACAGAAAGTGGCTGGGTCATTAGATTCTCACAGGATACTCTTCCCCTCATGCGGAGTGTCCCTTGGTTACTGAAGTTCAGATAAGACCTTAGAAACCCCAGGCAAAAAAAGATAAAACCAAATGGCAAGAAGCTGATTTAGGATTTCAGATTTTTGTTGCAGTGGGGTCTGTAGGACAAAGATCACAATCACTGGATGAGGCACTGCGTAATCAGTAATTATCAAAGAAAAAAATGACACGGAGGCGGACTTACCTTTCTGCTCCATCAGTTTTCACCGCGTAGTGAAAAAAAGACAAGGGCAGACATAGCTCTCAAGGCCAGGTTCCTCTTCACAGTGTGTCCTCTTCATCTGTGTGTTAGCACCCTAGGAAAAGTGCAACAGGAGAGCGATTCTATTAGAGGTGAGAGCTGAGCAGAAGCCTTGGTTATGGTGTGTACCAAAAGCACCATGGTCATAAAGCCAACTACTACAGTCATTGCAACCAGCAGCACTGCACATGCAAGCCAAATACACCTGAAAATTGGAAATAAGGACTAGAATGAAGCTGGCCACCATGCATCATTTGACTCGGCTGCAATGCCTTCAGTAGTCAACCCTCAGCAATGCACTGGTTTTGTAGCATGCTTTAACAAGAGAAAAAACATCCTCCAAGCCCCTAGCCAGCTTCCTCCTTTTAGTGCCCTGACTTACCCACAAAGAAGCTGCAGCTAAGTGGGAAATGACCTCTCCTAACAAAGAGCTAAAAATGACCGACCAGCAGAACCAGTGCATGCATTCAATGTCAGGCATTCCCTGCTCTTTTTCTTGTCTTCTTCTCAAATCCAAACATGTGAATAGTTGGACTAGAGTGATACAGAGATGTAAGACAACAGACTAGCAAGGGTGCTTCTATCGCTTATCGTATCACACAAGTCCTGCTGTAATTACTCACTAAATTACTAAAAGGTGTTTCTTGCACCTTTTAACATAAATGCAGTTTGCAGAGGTCAAGTCCAAAGCCTTGATGCATGTGAGCCTTGCGTTTCAAAGCAGGAATATAAAAGGTCATTTAGGTGTATTTTTATTATCCTTATGAGGACTTTTTAAAGTATTACTCACCTCATTCTCTTTGTTGCTTTTCCATTTCTCAGAGGAGCAAAGCGTGGGGGGCTCTGCTACCTGTATAACTTCTCCATCCCTTTGGCACCTGCTCTACCACAGTTTGTGGTCGGAGGCTGTGTCAGGCACTCGGTTCAGTCCCCTGTGGGTAATCAAGACACCTGTGCTGTGCTGAAAGCCACCAGACTCGTTTCTCAGCAGTCTCAATGCCTGTTGCAGGCAGCTCAGAGCTGTCCATTGCTCAGGCTTAATTATTAACCTAAGCTACTTGCTATTAACTGTTTTGTTCCAGGTCCTTAATGACCACAACAGGGGTAACCTGAAGTTTCTTGCCTTCATATAAGACTAGATCCTTCAGAATGAAGATAATCTACTCATTTATCATAAAATCCTAGAACAGCTTGGGTTGGAAGGGTCCTTGAAGATCATCTAGATCCAACCCCCTGCCACGGGGAGGGACACCTCCTTTCCCCCCAACATGACAGAAAATGATTGAACGGTCCATAGACATGCCTATATCCAATCTGGGAGTGGCTTTCATAAACAAGCAGAATTTGAGGCTTCTTAATTCAGTTTTTCCATGGCATTCCCAGCTGTGTCAGAGTCTGGCAGGAATTCTGGCCAAGAGGTGTTGAGAGCTCCCACCACACCTCAAGTATCTACACTCCTGTGGGTCCTTACATGGGTAGTGGTGGACAGGAGTGTGATGGCCTTACACAATATTATCATCTACACTATGGAGAACTGTGTGCCTCCACTGGCTGCACGGAAGATCCAGCTCAACATTCATCAGGTGTTGAATAGCGTTGTGAACATCACCCCTGTGAACATCATCCATGCTCCTGCATCTACACCTACTCATTTGAAGCCCAGATGAATGGATGGGTTTTTGATGAAGCCACCAAAACCAAAATGGTTTGCTCTGGCCCTGCACTGGTATGGATGCTTTCATGGCAATTTCCACCAAATCTCACAGCAAACTCTCAGACAACAGCATAACTATGGTTTAATGAGTTACCATGCACCAGTCACAAACAATAGCACTGTGTAGGCATTTCTTACCTCATCCCCAAGGGGGGGTGGGGGGGTGGAGGGTGAAACAGGCTTGCTCACTCTTCCTCAGCTTCATTTCAGAAACACAGCAGCACAATGTCATGGACAATCAACCTTCAAGAAGTTTTGGAGCCCTGCCCAGCAATGGAACCAGTTGTGCTTGGTTTATTCTCAGACCAAGCCCCTCTGCCTCAGCTGTGTTTAGCCAATTATTACAGGAACCCAATGAAAATTAACCCTAGCCTGCTCAATTGTCCATAGTTGTTTTACTTATCAGATGAATTGCAAACATGGCAAAGAGAAAAAAGAAAAAGAAAAAAAAAAAAAAAGAAATAAAAAAAGAAGAAAGCTTGAGGGAATGATCAGAAAATATTGTCAAATAGGCAGATCAAAGAAGGATGATCACTTGAATGCTGAAGGCAGAGCCAGATATTGGCAACGGGGCCCACCAATAGCCCCAAATGAAAGGAGGGACCATGAAAGGAGGGACAATGCCCAGGTTCCCTGCAGAAAGCCCAGCCAGAAACTACAGAAGGCATGGCTAGAGACTCAGCTACAGCATGGGGCCAAGCTCCAGCCAGAAGACAGGACAAAAGATGAGAGTGAAGACCTGCACGCCTATACCATAGCTCAGCGTTTTGTGTTCCAGTCCTTAAGAAATGCAGCCCCAATGGATTTAACAGGGAGAAGGAGTTATCTTTTGGGAGAAAGGCACAGATTAGGGAAGGCAGTGCACAGGGAACCATCCTCCTCAACTGCTTGCAGTGTGAAAAGAGGAAAAATGGGGAAGATTATTGTCCTCAGTGAGCAGAAGCACAGGCCCATAATTCTGACCAGCTGAGGAGTGGTTGGGTAACTCAGGGGTCTTGTTATAGGAAGGGTAAATATTTCCCTCAGCATGCTGGTGATGATTTTTAGGTATCATGACCCACCAAAGAGGAAAGTTTGAGGGAAGGTGCGTGTTTGTATACGTGGGCAAGCAAGTTTCTCTTCCAACTGGAAGGAAATTTCTGCTCAAAAACATCACCCCATGACCTCTAGTTTTTGGTTATTCATTTGGAGGCTGCAGGAGGTCTCTTCCAACCTAGAAATTCTGTGATTCTGTGATTCTGTGAAAACAGTCCTACAGGCAGCCGGGAACACGAAAACCAGTCCTGTGTTGCCCTCAAAAAGGAGGTAAAGGAAATCAGGAAGCGAACAGCAGGGTTTTGGCCACAAGGTGGAAACACGGAGCTGCTGCAGCCCTGCTGCCGCTTGGAGCACAGCTGAAAGGCAACCGAGCTGTGCCTGCTCTGTGGGGTGGCTCTGGAGAACGGAGTTTCCCCGGGATTTGCAGCGCTTCTGGGGTGGAAAATCTTGGCAGCAGCCAAGCCAGGGCTCCCCCCAGCCTTTGCAAGGCGGCCACCTCGCGAGAGGAACGCAGCAGGTGTGGGGCAGCACATGGCATCCCCCAGCTGAACAGCTGAGGGGGGATAATGTGGGATAAGGAGGGGGTTAGGGATTTTGTCTGCAGTCGTTCGGGAGCTCCCGGCTCCTTCCCAGCCCTGCTGGTGCATGCACTGCTCAATACCAAGGGTACAAGAGTTTCTTGCCTGCTCCTTACCAACACCAGGCACCGTCTTGAGGGAGGGATGTGGGAACGCTGCCTGCTCTCACCATCCCCATATCCGTACCTGTAAACAGAGCATAAAACACCCCAGGGGAAAACAAGCCTAAAGGGTCTTGTGCTTGGAGCAGCAGCACCATATTTCTCTTGGACATGGCTGTGGAAAAGCAGTCCCGTCTAAAGCAAGTCGTGCCATGCTGGGCACACAGTGGGGAAAAGCAGCATGATCTACTTGAATTTAGTGATTAAGTCCAGAAATGGATCTCAGAGAAATATTTCTGTTTTCTGTTGTCCTCATCAGCATCCTCTTCCATGCCCTACCCATCTCCCCGAGCAGCCTGCAAGCTGTGTGTGCCCAGGAGGAGATGGGAACCCACTCCCACCACCAGCCCACTGCCCAAAATAAATCTGGGCTCTCTGCAGTCTCTGCAGCAAAACTCTAAGATTTGGAAGGTCTCTGAAGAAGAGAGGTGTCTCTCAACACCTCCTGCAGGCCAGCCTGTTCCTCAGACTTTGTGGCTACACCTAGGAGTGAAATAAAAGCATAAGGGCTTGGGCACTGGATCTCCATGGGTCTTAACTGGTCCCTTCCATGGTTTTGACCTTGACCGGCTCATGTTAATCCAAACAGTTCCCAGAAATATGGGTGCGGTCAACCAGTTTTTGAGGCTGCTTTTGTATTTATTAGCATGGGCATGGCCTCAGGAGCAATGAACAGGCTCTGCAAGGCTGTCTTGTTCGTAGAGATGTAGCCTGGAAGACTTTGCAAGCTGGTGTGTCCCACGAGGGCAGCCCCTGTACTGTGCAGAGCTCCCATCAGCTGCTCTTTCTTTCTTTCTATTAATACTTTGCTTTTTCTGTATTGATGCAAACTTCCTAGCAACCAAGGTCACAAGAGAAGGTGCTAAGAAGCTGGACTGATTATTAATAAATCCTGGGGCTTGCTGTCTTTTTTCTCGAGAAGCTTGTTAGGCACCGGCAGGCAGGGTGCTGAGCCGGGATTTCCAAGGGAACCTGGGGGATTTGGATCCCCAGCTCTGATTGAATTTCTCCCTCTGAATTCCAGCCTTCCTTCTCCTGGCCTGCAGCGCCCAGCTGGTTGAGGCTACAACATGGGAAGGTGAGCTGTGACAGCACAGTAGTGCTAAGAATGGATCCTGCATCTATCAGCCACACTAAAATTATCCCCTGTGGTCCACAGGGGCTGTGCTTCTTTGTTTTTTTCTTACCAGGATCCGATGGTGTCCACAGATCAGGTAGATGCATTGCTATCGAGTCCCACCATGCAGGGTGGGCTGCACCCACTCCCTTCCCACTTCCCACAGCCCTGAGCACACTCTGGATGGGAACAGCATCACGACCTTACATCTCTGCCCTCACCACGCTGCTGTTTTAGGCCCTGGGTTTGCTTGACCAGTTTGGGCTGCCCACGTGGTGAGAGCTGTGCCCTTTCCGTAACAGTCCTGGCCTCTGGAATAGGGGTGAGATAATCTGGTTTGAGGATTTGGATGATTCTTGTATGTTAAAATGTTCTTTTTTATGTTAAAATAGCACAGAGATAAGTCCCATTGTCTTAAATCACTAATCACTCAGGTCTGGGTGCTCACAGGTAGGAATATTCAGCCAGGGGCGCACAGAAGGGTTTCAGGAGCAGTGTCTGGTTTTGCCACACTCAGCCCCTCATTAGACATCACAACACGGAAAGCTGAGTATGAGAAAACCAATGCAGCTACTTCGTGAACGTTTCCCACATCAGGAGAAGAAAGAGCCCCTGGTAGGTCAGGAGAGGCATGCAGGTCTCCTTATCTTTTATCTTGCGTTTGAGGCACTGCTCCATCACCTCCACCAGCTGAGCTTCTCCTTGCTTGCCATGAAGGTGGGGTGGTGAAAGCAAAGAATATCGACGTGAACACTGCATGAGCTGAACTGGGGAAGATAAAAAGACTTACAAATAGGGATTGAAAGTCAACTAAGAAGATAAAAAACAAAAAATATCCTTTTTATTTATCAGACAGATAAATACTTTCAGTTTTCCCTTTATTCCTGCTCTTTTCACTAAGAAAAGCGTTTTGTTTCCCAAAAGCCTTACATGGCATTTTTTCACCTTTTTCAGTTTTTAAAACATGTTATTACCACTACTTCTACTGTCATATATTCAGATAACATCAATGTATTTTCCAAATGTTTCAAAAGAAAAAGCACATTGTTTATATCCCAGATCTAAATTTACAGTCTGTTGTGTTTGTTGTGTTTTGTTTTGTTTTGTTTCCCCCCCTGCAATCTCACAAAGCCAATGCATTTTCATTTATATTTACAGCCTGTAACTGAGCTGCCTGACTGCTCCTGGTTCATTTTGCTAGCCGATCTGAAACAGGCTTAACTCTTTCCTTTGAGAGAAAAAGTGTCAGTGCTTCCAGGAGCCTTTCTGCATGTCTTTACAGGGTCACGTTTCAGCACGATAAAACCCTGTTGAAGTTGTTCCCATAGCTACTCTCGCTGCATTTTAAACAGTCGACGAACTTCTTTAAATACTAAATTTATTGCCAATGCAGCTGCTTTAATGACAGGTTTGAGGCTTCTTTAGTTTCAAGGTTCAGTGTGTTTCGGCTCGTGTCCCCTGTGGTCCCATGGGTCGCCGAGGGGATGGAGTCGCCCAGCCGCCTGCCCGCGGCAGATGCTGGAGCCCAGGGATGCAGGAGGCAGCTGGGTAAGGAGAAACCAGCACCTTGCCGTGGATTTTCCTGCTGTGGTGTTGGGCTTTTTGGCATGCTGAAGGGGCTCTCCAGCTTCCATGGGACCTGCAAGGCCAGGGAAGTAAAAGGTCAAGGCCAGTTCATGGCCCCATCACAGCTGAGAAGGTATCCTAGATACAGAACCGTGGCTGTAAGGAGAAAATGCAACTTCCATTGAAGTACTGTCAAAAAAATCCTGGTACTGAGGTCTTCCCAGAGACATTCCTCTTCTGGGCTACTCATAGACACCACCTCGTTCACGTTTCCCACCAAGCAGAGCTCTGTCGCAGTGTGATGGACCACCGCTCCCTCGGTCTCTGTGTTAGGGGGCTCTTCCTCCTGCTAACAATATTACCCAGGAAAGGCCACGGCCCCGTTGTGTTTGCTGCTCTGCAACTACAGGACACAAGACAGAATGTATAAAAAAACAGAGACAAAGACACACAACCCCACCTGACTTTGGGAAATGGGAATTGTGCCCATAGGAGAACTGCGCAGGTAGGACGAGCAGCCCAGAGGTGACATTCCCCATGGAAATCAAGAGATGTCACTTTGCTAGAAGCAATGTCCCAGGGAAAGTCTATGGAGGCGACACTGCAGACTAAAGCCAGGGCATTTGCTTAGATAAACAGCTGGTAGCAGATTGGGTTTCCAAATCAAGCTGCAATTCAGCACCTACTGAGCTTCATCCATCATTAGTCTTTCATTAGGAAGCTTGTTCTTGGCCTGGCTCCCCAAGTCCCAGGGGAATGATTCAGGCAAACGCCAACTCCACCGCTGTGTCCAGCAGTCTCCATTCTTCCACCCATTCCTACCCTCGTGGCAAGGCAGAAGCCCAATTATTTCTCATTTTAATATGAAATCCCTTCTGTTCAATGAGTTTTCATTTTAAACGCGTCCGCCACCCCGTCCCCTCCGTCCCCACTCCCCGTGTCTAAGCAGGGGGAACAGGTGGAACAGCTGACCCTGGCGAATGAAAGGAGAGCACAGTTTCACTCTCTTCACCCCTTTCTCACAGGCTGCCCCTGCTGTCGGTGATCCCCGAGCCCCCGGGGACTGGGGATTTGTGTGTATTAGTCACATGAAAGAGCAGAGCCTGCAGCAGGCTGCTCCCGGGCTTTGCTTCACCTCGAGACAAGAGAATGTCTTGCCACTGGATTTCTCAGGGCTGGAATCAAGTGACACTTTTTTTTTTTTTTTCTTTCTGTTTGACTTGCACAAATTGGCTTCTATGTAAAATGTGTTATGGATGTGACTTAAAAAAAAAATAACAGCTTACTATGATCCCAGTTGTGCAGGGAAGTGTGTAAAGCTGGCCATTTAATAGTAGCTGAAAAGCTGAAATCTTTTTCTGTCATCAGATCTTTGGGGTGGAAATTGGTCTCGTTCACCTCGCTGCACAGCCTGTCATCACACAGAGGGTTTGGGCAGTCTTAATAGTCCCTCTCAGTCCTAAATCTCCTAATTTGATATCACACAACAAACTGCAAGTGGAAACTCCACTAAGGTGGATTCATATTTATGTACCCATCAGTGAGCCACATCTTGGGGACACTTTCCTTCTTTTGGGATTAAAACCACAAACTCGTGGAAGTCTCACAGATGAACACCAATCCTGCACAACCACAAGAAAGCAACACAGGAATGCCAATAACTTTAAGTTTGCTCTGCATTGCTGATGTCTAAGAAAAGAGATGTCACCATAGTCTGTTTAACCTTGGCTTTTATGGACATGCTAGAGTCATTATCCTGCCCCAAGGTACAGCTCTCAGCTGTCTCTGGTTGCCAGAAGCCATGGGACCACCACATCAGCTAAACAGCAGCAGTTATACTTTGAGCAAACAGTTTTACACCCCATCCATCAAAAGCAAAGCCATTTTAGAAGTATTTCAGGCACTTGAACACATGATGGAGCTCTGCTTATGTGATCACAGTCAGCTCATGCCTAAGAGAAAGCCATGAGCATCTTCAGGCATGTCCCTGAAAGCAGAGGGAAAGATCCAGTCCCACCAGGCAGGGGCAATAACATGTCTCTGTGGATGAGAAAATAAAGAAAAAAATGCCTTGCCTGTTGGCACAAGTGCCCTGACCATTGGTACAACTACAGGACGCATTTGGTAGCTGCACATTGCTTTTCTCTCAAATTAAGGTTTAAATAATATTTTTGGGTTCCATTATGACCCAAAGTACCTGCTATCACTACTGCTGTGATCAGCCATCACCAAGATGAGATGATAAAATAAAGTATTTCAATTAAATATTCAGATAAAATATTTCATACAGATCTTTTCTCCCCAGCCAAGGGTGCAGTGAAGCATCACCGTGGTTCATCTTAGCTCTGCTTAGTTGCTCATGTCCAGAGAAAGAAAGAAAATAATCAAAACCAAATACCTATAAATCATTTTTGAATTAAATCCTCAATTTGTTTTTCCAAACAAAAAAAATAACCTTCTTTCATACTTCCTTCTCTTTTCCTGCTTGTGCTCAGAGGGTCTTCAAAAACTGCTTGAATCCAGCAAGAAACCATCCCCTACCCTATCTTAAAAAAACACAAAGTCAAAGCACAACAAGATTTTTTTTCCCCAGCCTTTCACACTGCAAGAGACCTAAATACCCAGGTATTCACACAGCTCAGCTGAAGCCATCCTTGTGTTTTGCTGTACAAACACATCGACACGAGGAAGAAACACGAAACATGAAATAGAGGACAGGAGCACACAGGTGGGATGCTCGCCGTGATGTGCATGTCTTAATGCTTTAATTCAGAAGCTTTGCATGATTAAAAGGAGGTGTCACTTCCTTCCCCAAATATTCACCCCCTGGAAACAAGTCCATCCCCTTGTTCTGAGGGAGGGTGGCTCATGCGATTCAATAAGACACTTTTCAGGCAGTTGTAAATTGCATTTTCCAGCACCGTATGCATGTGTACGGGGGGAGGGCTGTTAAAAATAAAAGTGCCAGTGTTCCTGCTGTCAGCCCGCTACCCACCTGTTCCTCTTTTAGCCCAAACGCGTCCACCTCTGACCCTGCTGCGGGACCGAGGCTCTTGCAAAGCTGTGCCCCCAACCCCTCGCTCCCCCTGCTGTCCCCAGCAGCTGTATAAACCTCAAGGGCAACAGCTGGGGGCCAGGGCTGAATTCTCCATCCAGCACTGGGCACCCACTGGGCTCCAAGCCACTGGTCTGCTGGTGGGGACTCTTTATGAGAGTTGGACGAAGTTTGGAGAGGTCTGCGTTGCCTGATTTAACCCCCCAGGGTCATAAATCCAGTTCAATTAGTTCTCAAGACATGTTGTTAGCGTAGGGTACTAATTTGGTAATTGTCTTCCCCAAGGGAGCTCAGCTGGTGTCGCCTTGGGGATCTGCTCTGGGTGCTGTGACCCTAATGGGCTCCAAAGCTCTTCACAGCCTCAAAGGTGGAAGGGGAGAAGAGGCAGAGAAATACTACCGAGTGCTGGACAAAGCCCAGAAAATGCCTGAAACTTGCTGGAAGGATTTTTCCATCCTCCAGAAGTCAGCGGCAGTCCTGCCTTCAGAAAGACAAAGATGCGAGGTTAATGCACCAGTGCATGTGAGTGTCTGCCCCACGGGCTGTTTTCCAGACCCTGGCATGGACTTGGACCTCGGTGAGATCCTTAATCTGTTTAATTGTAAAAGCACCAGTTGGATGGGATTGAAACTTTACCCTGTCCTTATCCTGTCTGAAGACGTACCAGCACTTAATGCTCCCCCAGGACCTTTTGTCCTGCCTTGAAGGCAGACAGAGCTGTCCTGCGTGCAAAGACCTCCCTGTGCAGAGGAGAAGGAGGCAGGAACCCACTCTTTCTATTCCAATAAGAACAAATTAAGGTAGTCAAAACTGTACAGCCCAGCAGAGTCCTGCAGGTCGGTGGGACAGTGGCTTTCTGGCTTGGGCAAAGGCTAGAGAGAGAGGTCCGGATGCTGCAGTAAGGGCTTGGTCCTGCAGCAAGGCAGCTTCCATGGTGCAGCTACCTGCATCAGGTGAGAGGAGCAAAGAAATGAAGTCTGTTTTCTTCCCAGCAGTCTTGCCTGACTAAAGGGTGGCCTCAGAAATCTCTCTTCTCTCTTGTTTGAATTCAAAAAGTATTTGGAGACCTGAAGTGATAACTCCACTGATTGGGACTGGGTGCCCTAAGAGGTGCATTTACCTGGATCGCTGGTTCTCTTGCTAGCTGTGTCCCAGATTTACAGGGGACCAGAAGAATTCACTTAACCTCTTCAAGACTTACCTATCAATATGGACAGCAGCAGGTGTAATACGAGATTAATGACATTTTGGATCCTCCATGAGTCTGTGAAGGTGATAAATATCTCATTAGCCATTTTCCCCTCATTAGTCCCAAACCAAAATCAGATGACATCCTCAATGTTTTCTGCATTATTATTAGCTTTGTTACCTTTACCACATCTGTGCCCACAGCTGGATAACATCTTGCTGTTTGCATAACTCTCTGTAGTCTGTTTGAACTTTGATTTCACAAGAAGCAATTGGGCCAAAAGGCCTCTTGATGTGATATCAAGCTGATGGAGCTGGGAATTATACTTCAAATCCCATTGACTCGGAAACCTCTAGTAGAGGAAACAAGTAATGCTTGTAACACAAATTACTGGCACGGCTGAGGACCTGGGAGCCTCTGTAGCCTTTCTCTGTTCAAACACATTCCAGCAGAACCCAACCCAGATGCCTCCAGAATGAACATGCCAACAAACCATGGTTCAGAAGACTTTGCTGGGAGATAAATTGAGTATTGGGTGCAAACTGGGATATTTCTTGGCCTTTTTCTGGAGATTCCTGCCTGCTCCCATCCCTTAGGAATGGACATTTGGAGTTGAAGCTCTGATTGCTAGCATTGGACAGATCATATCCATTGGCTGTACCAGGCCAAGGCTGAAGAGGTCAGCAACTTGATCTTGCTATCAACTAACCCAAAAACAACACTAAATATCAAGCTGAGACCCTAAGATTGGGCATATCCCTGCAGGAGAGGATTTAATTTCTGTATCCAGGCCATAAACATTCCAGCTTGAAGAAGCCTTGCTCACTCTGGAGTCCATCCCCATCACCTTCCCTCCCAGGCCCCGTGCAGACAGGCTCCCCCACCCAACCCCTCTCCAGCTCCATCAGCTGTCACCGGCCCACATTCCTGCAGGACTCCCAGAATTGGCAGCCCTGGACATCTGCTCTTTTCCACCCCCGCAAATATGCAAGCAGGTGTGAGGCACCACAACTTCCCTTGTTCCTCACCATTTTTACCCGGGCAGTGTGAATGAAGGCACAGCCAGAAGGGCAGATGCTCTGCCCCACTCCATCCTCCTTGTATCCCTCCAGGAAACGTAGAGAAGTGAAAATGAATCTCTCCACCACCACTGAAGTAAGACAAGAAAAGATGAATCTTACATCTTTTTTGCCTGGACATAATTCCCTCATAATTTTAACAGGGACTCCACACTAATGAGAAAAATTAGAAGAATCTTGGTGCAGTGCTGCACGCAGTTACAAAGAAGTATCTGGAGCACGTGCTTCTTAGGTCAGTAAAGCTACACAACAATGCACAAAATAAATACCAGTCATATTATTGTCACATTTAAAGGACCCTCAGTGAAGACATTCTGAAGAATAGCAGTTGTTAGTGAAGACCAAGATAGAAAAAAGAGAATTTTTCACTCCTCATGGTGATTTCCTCCAACCAGACAGGCTACAAGTGATGATAGGCTCTACAGGGTTACAGTGTTAAAGAAACTAAGGTGGCAAAATGACATTACTATCCTAGCATCAGCCAGGTGTACCAGAATTACCAATGGTTTCTGTACCAGAATTACCAATGGTATCTTTACAAAATTGATCCAGATTTTAGCCCCCCATCATCAGCACAGAGGGAATTGGGCTGAGCCCCCTCCCCAGCCATCTCATGCAGCGTGAGTGATATTTTAGGGGAAAAAAAGAAAAAGCAAATAAAAGGAAAGAAAAAAAAAAAAAGAAAGAAAAAGAAAAAGAAAAAAAAAAAAAAAAAGAAGCTTCTATTTTGCACTAAAAGTTTAATCTGGCAAGTGTGTGCAGTGCACCAGGGCAGTGGGTTTGGAGGGAGAGCCCCCTTGCAGTAAGGAAGAGGCTGATGCCCTTTAGGGAATTCAGGCCAGCCAGGGATAATCTAATGAGCAGATGGGTCCATGAGGGATCCCTAAACTAAATTGCTGCTCCTGATATCACTAAAAGATGTATCAGTAGTTCTACTTTTTGCAACTTTCTTGTGGCTGCAGAAGTCAAGTGCTGAGCTTGTGCTTTCCTGGGAACACCAGCTGCCAGCCTGGCCTCGTGAAACCTGGCCATGCCCCTAGGCACCAGCACCTTTCAGTGACACCCAACCCCACCCGTGACACCAAACCCCACTGTCTGAGACTGAGAAAGGAGGTGGTGACCTTCTCTCTCTGTCCAAAATCTGCCAGGCGTTAGAGGAGAGAGTTTGTCAGCCACCCAAACATATTTTTTCCATGGAAAGCACTACAGCTGCATTTCAAAAAGCAGGCTGGAAAGGATGCTGAGCCCATGGGGAAACCAAAATGAGGGCCTGAAAAGAGAACACAATGCAAATATGAAGCAGTAACATTTGTCCTCCCATTTCTCCCATGTCTTCCAAGAGCAAATCCCAAAGGGAAAAATCTTGAGCACAAACCATGGAGCATTGTTGACAAGCAACACCAAGGACAGTTTGCATTGAATGGCAGGAGCTCTGGTAATTTATTCTCATTGCTAAGGGGGGAAAATGCTCCTTCACAATCTTATCTTCACAGAGCTGGTCAAAGAAACAGAAGTAGACAGTAGTTTTCCTACTATCCAAGATATTTCAAGCACAGGAAAAATGTTTAGAGAAAATATTAGTGTTTTCAAGTTGCATAGTTACGTATGATTGTGAACTCAAAAAAAAAAATTATGTCGTTTTGTTTTTTAAAGCTGGAACAACCAAGGAACAAGGGGCCATGGTTGTATCAGATATTACTGGACCAATGCCATGACTGGACCAATGCCATGTACCTCGCTAAGTGGCTTCTCTTAGTTTCACATTTTCTTCCCTGTTTTCTTTTTCCTTTTCTTTTTCTTTTTCATTCTGTCTCATGTTGGAATTTGGAAACATCCTCAACTTTCTCAAAGTTTAAAGAAGCAAATTCAAAAATGTTATTTTGCTCCTTATTGTCAGATTCCTATGAGACCTAAACCAAGGTACCCTTAAAACTATATAATACCACTTTTTTCCCTACATTTTCCACCAAAAATCAATGCTTAATGTCATTTTTCTTGAGTGGGGGAAAAAATACTTTTAAAGTGCACTCAGAAATTTATCAAGGAAACTTATCAGTAGAAGGAAACCAGTAGTAGGATGGGAGGGAAAAAAATAGGATTTATAGCAAAAAAAGGGGAGCAAAAAGACTGCCTGAGCCAGTAATGTCTTAAAGTAGATGGAACAGGACCAGAAAAAACTGCCAGGTGTAGGAACCCAACTGTCTGTGCTGCAGGAATGCCCCAGTGTGATTTTGGCTGAGACAGCTATTCTGTCCCCAGCATTTTCCAGGCACCATTCAGGAGTTTGCATGGGACACAATGTCTCCCAGCAAGCAGCTGGATGCAGTTTTGGAGGTTAAAAGGCTTTAATACTGCCAACGTGGGCCGTTTGGCATCAAGGCCAGGGAACTGCGCCAGTCCTGGTCGATTTAATTTAGGCACAGCATAAAGGGTGTGATTTTTTAAGTACTTGCTTTGCCATAAATTCCTTCCAAGAACTCATGCACATCATCCTGTGCCTCAGTTTCCCAGCCATAAAGCACAAATTTCAATTGCACTAGCCTCTCCCAGGGTGGGATGAGGACCTAAGAGGCCCCCAGAGGCTCTCAGACACCACGTTAATAGCATCTGCCAGACAGGAGATTTGTTAAAACCTCTCTGCAAGCATCCACTGATACAAATGGTTTCATTTTCATTCTCCCGGGGATGTTATTCTTTAAACAGACCTCACATGGAGGAACAGAGAAAGCAATGATAATTATCTGTGTACATCTAAAGACACCAACATGGGGAGGACCCATGTATCCATGTGTTCATATTCCTGGCTCTACCTGCGGAACCTGGAAAAAGGTTGAGCTCAGCCCCCACTATCAAACCCCAATTTCTGCAAGGTCCCAGCTCCTCCTGTCCACATCCACAAGCACAGGAGCTGTACCAGGATTTAGACCACCTCCATATCCTTTTCCACCTTCTGCATCAACCCTCTGGCCATTAAAATATTAAACCCATGTACTTGCAATAAACACCTCTGTTCTCAGACTGAGAGACGGAACCGAGCCGTAGCACAGAGTCACCCATCGTCAAAAAGGGATAAAATTAAGACGTGCCCTCCCAGCACGGGACAGCTGAAGCGATGTCACTCAACATGCTGTCAGCACGGTGATTGAGGTGGACAGGAGGGCTGGGACCAGCCACAGGCTGTAAAGGACACAGGCAGGTGGGAGGACGTGGCGATGGGGTGGGCTGGCCCGGGGGTAGGCGATACAAAAGGGACCGTGCTGGCAGGGAGCAAGAGGGGATGGCAGGAGAGCGTTTTGGGGGACAGCAATGCAGGGAGGGGATGAAAGACCAGGAGGATGTGTGTGAAGAGCAAATGATGCCAGGGCTGCAGATAGCTGGTCTGCCCTGTGCAGGATGAGACAGCAATGCTGGTGGAAATTCCTTAGCAATAGAAGTAGCTATTAGGGAGTTGAAAGGATGCTTAATGCAAGGTAGGGGAAATGAGCCCAGGCAGTATAAAACTGAGCGAGAGGTGGGGAAATTAACACAAATGTCTCTAGGGAGAAGGAAAAAATAGAAGCTGTGGTAAAGAGGAGAGGGGGAATTGCCTATGTCCCCATGCTAATCAGCATGAGGGGTCAGTAGTTTAAGCTGCTGTGAGTGCTTTTTTAGCCTCAGCCTTTGCTAAGGGACTCTTCAGCAACCCAAAGCATAGGCCACGTGCTGGACAGCATTTCTGACCACATCAGCTCCTGTTTCCTTGGGGAAACCTTGATGAGGAGGAAGACAGCCCACGCTGAAGATGCCAGCCCAGGTGGCACTGGTGGCACAGGGCACAGGGAAGCGATGCAGGACCCAGGAGATGCGGATGAAGAAACCAGCTGCTGCTTTGCTGAAGGTAACGTCTGAGTTATTTTTCTTCTTGCAATATCTCCTAGTGCATGAGAACTGCTGGTATTTATGACCAAGCCTAGAAAGCACAGGCAAAATGCAACGCCATGCATCCAGCATTGTGCAAAGCATTTTATAGGAACATAAGGAGTTCTGGGCAGGGCAGACGTTCCCTCCACTGGAGCCTGGCTAAGGCTGGGACTTCCCTCCAGCCCTCTGCAACATGAGGACAACCATTTATACAAAAATCTTTTCTAGGAACAGTGCTTAAATGCATAGATTTTTATTTTTTTCCCTACAAATCCCTACCTGGACAGTATGGCTGATTGGGCAATGCAGGAGTCTCACGCAGCACGATCAAGTAGCTCCTGCAAGAAGTTTCCCTTGAAAGTGCTCTTGTTGAGGCTCTTGGCCATGGAAAGATGACAGCAAGGGACGTGTGTGATTCTCAGGAACATCTTCAAAAACGGGGGGTTGGTTTCCAAGTGTGGAAGAGCTGGCACCTGGTGACCTGTTGGCCTTGGCCTACAAGGCGGCCCTGAGGAGGGCTGTGGGGTCCCACTGGGCAGTGTAGGCCACAGGGGCCATGACAGCTCTGCAGCCTCTGATCGCTCCCCAGGAGGCACTCAGAATGGTATCCTGGTGTGATCAACTCCTTCCAGTGGAGGTCACCTTCTGATTTTAACTCTCACCTTTAAATAATTGGTCTACAACAAGATTGCACTGCTGCCAAAGCTGTTTGTTAGACTGTGCCATGTCCACGCACTTTTTTATCTATCACCCCAGAATCATTATTAGATATTAAGTGCTTTCTCCAGGTCACAAGTAGAAAGGAGGAGTATGGGCATGCAAAGGCCCAAATTTGTCCCATTTACCCCTAGGCCCTTAAGGGAGGAGTCTGAGTGAGGACCACAGTCAATGCTGGCTCCTTTTGGACCCTCTCCTGGGCCCTCTCTGTGGGTCCCTGCCCTCACTGGGTGGCTGTTCCTTGTATTTCCAGCCCGGTATGGTGTCAGGTATTTTAATTGGGAATGCATAATTCAAGCTGTTGAGAGCCCAGCATGCGTTCATCCTCCTCTCAGTTCATCTCTTCTCATCTCAACACATCCCACATTGGGAGGAGCTCACCAAAAAGGGAACATGAGAAGTGGACTGTGCCCTCCTCCCCAGGACTGCATCCTTCACACCCCCTCTCAAAGCATGCCTTTATGCCCCCTGGCTTTTGGGAGAACGCTCTGAGCTGGGAAGGTGTCATGATAGGAGTTGATAAAAAAAAAATCCCCGTCCCAGTCTTGGATACAGAGAGAAGATGAGGGAGATGCCCCACCTATTCAAGTCAGCAGCAAGAATCCTATCAGCTTCATGAGGGACAGTTACCCTTAATTGCATTCAAAATATGAGAAAAAAGGGAAAACTAAGGCGCAAGGCAGGCTGTGCTGAACTTTTCTGGCCCTTGCTACAGGCTTGCCAGGTTGCCTGAGGAAAACTACTTTGCCTCCATGCCTTAGTTTCCCCACTTGGTGAATAAGCTTTGCTTAAGAGCAGGCATTTGGCTCCAGTGCAAAGGGTCGGACTGGCTAAACAAAATTTTATGGGGCTAAGCCAGATCCAAGACATAGGAGCATTGCATATCAAACCAGATAAAGCAGAAAATGTAACATCAAGAACTACATTACTGTATTTTTATACTGAGTTTGAAGTGGTAGAAAATTGAACAAGGACATGAGTAAGACAGACAGCAACATTGCCACTGGTGATTCTGACACAGCCTTGCTGAATAACCTCGGGCAACTCATTTATTAGCTTCTATAGCTCTTATTCTGTTTAGTACTTCCCTTTTTAAGACTTTACATATATGCTATCTAGGACTAGGTGTTTCAGTGGTGCTCATTGAGGCTTGGTTCCCACTGACTCCAGGCAGAGGGCTCATTCCCTGTTAAAAGGCCCTGGCTCTGGGTAGCCAAAAGATAAAACTCAAAGACCTGGCAGGAGCTGAGCCTTTGGGAACTGTGTGAAAGAATCAGAGCTCAGCTCATCCCTGAAAGAGCTGAGACAAAGAGATGGAGCCTCAGATTTCCCTTAAAAAGCAGTGAAGGAGATGCGTGGCTTGTGGAGCAAACTCAAAAAACTCTGAGATAGTGTCATGAAACCCCACCAGAGATCAAAAAGGGCAGGCATACAAACCACCTTCAAAACCCATGTGCCTAAATGTAGTCTTTGTCTAGACAGGCAATATTTTGCAGACAGATGCGAATTTGCTTTGCTGAGTTTTATGCTTCCTGGATGCTGTGGTTTGGACAGTGTTTAGATGAAACCAATTAGTCTTGCTGCACAAATATACCCTTTAGGCACCTAGTTTGACTAAAATGTTAACTGATTTGCCCATGGTCATACAGAAAAATTGCAAGAGAGACAAGAAAAGGCTCTACATGGGTTGTTGCCTCATGCAAAGTGCCTTTTGGTGTAGATAGGGGGATAATTAGAATCACAGAATATCCTGAGTTGGAAGGGATCCACAAGGATCATTGAGTCCAACTCCTGAGAGAATTAGGAGGGCAAATTGTAATCATGCAAGGGTTGAGAGGGTAAGCAAAGATTAGGCAAACATTAGGAAAAGTAAGCAAAAGGATTAAGGAGAGAGACCTCAACCCCTTTTAAGTCTTAGGTTGGCTTTTTTTTCCCCATTTTTGCTCAATGGGAGTAGATGACATCAACCTATTCTGTTGGCACTGCTGTCACATCAACACATCTCACCGTGCACGTACATGTAGACAGAGAAGTGAAAGCCTGAGCAGCCTCCATCCTTCCAGCAACAACTGCTGCTGGGGAAGCATTCAGCATGCAATCCACGGTGGAAAAAGAAACTTGACAACGAGCCCAGATGAGCGAGTGCCTGAATGCCAGGCGTATTAGGGAGCACGTTTTGAGAGTATCGCCTGCCCTCCCATCCTCAGAAGCAAATCGTCTCATTCGCAGCCACCCTTGGAGGACAGCTGTCCCATTCTTTCCTCCTTCTCCTCCTCACACCAGTCAGGGACAGATGTGGCCCTGGATATGCCTCATATGATTGGGTTACCCTCAGCGGCTCAAAAAGGCATGATCTGCTGGCTTAGTTTGCATGTCTGCTGCTCACAATGAATATAGTTTTCCTGGGTAGTCAGGAAGAAAGATGATGGCTCTAAATGGATGCATTTATACCCCATATGCTCCCTTCATTGCAGACTTTGGTTGCCATTCTTGTGAGACTTTCATACTGTGTATATGTCCCATTCAGCTCCTTAACTTTTAGTAACATCTGTAATTTCCAAATTGATGCTTTTTCATTCTACCTTTTGTTGTTTTTGTTTTTTTTGTTTGTTTGTTTGTTTCTTTGTTTCTTCATTTCTTTGTTTTGTTTTTCTTTCTGTTTGTATGTCTTTAATCTTGCAAGAGTGTGGAAAATCCATCCTACTAAACCTCTACTGCAACAGTCCTAGTTCATTCAAGTAACTTAAATTACAAGAGCTTGGTCAAAATAGGTTTTAGCATTATGAATATTTTCCCATTTATACCTGTGTAAGTTTTTTGTGGTACACAAAGTGTACCAGACTAATGTATATAAATAAGGAATATTTGCCTGCCTACATGCTTGGGGTCAAGAATCTCCCAAGAGACGAGGTTAGTTTTATCTCTAATCGCTCTGAATCCACTATCTAGTCCCAGAATGTCTACAATCATTTGATATAGGCTTATATGTATGTGAAGTTAAGAACATGCTGCCAGTCAATAGCTACAAAAAACCCTTACAATTTATAGAAGGATGATGTATTTTCCATATTACAATATTCATCTATGCAAAACATCTTTCCTTTAGGACTCTTCAGCTCAGTTCAGAAAAAAAAAAAAGGATCAAGGAAAGCCTTCAGAAAGAAGTGATCTTGGGTGAGAGCTGCTAGTCTTTCCTGTGAGGACACAGGAGTTAAGCTTAGCAAAAATCAGAAATCAAAATAAAAGGTTTGATCAAGAGGATTGCTGCCCATAGAGCAATGAGAATTTTCTTTCCTTTTCTTTACTACTTGATTTCTATAGCTTTCTCCTCTTATCTAGAATTTTGGAATAGAACTATGAATTTTGTTGATATCATTTCCTTCCCTATTTCCTAGATAGAAAATTTCCATTTTCCATTACAGCCTACAGGAATGGGACTCCTCTCTCTCCTGCCCTCAGTGTCTGCTAGGTTAAGAGTCTGGCCTCCTACTCCAGACCATGATGTGTGTGTCCCTTTCCCTTTGCTGTGCCTCAGTTTCCCTGTCTGACACCTACTGGGACAGATTTGCATTTAACAACTTCTGTGCAAATGGAATGCAAATCAAGAAATCTGGGGTCAAAGCCATAATCATCACTTTGCAACCCTAAATCAAATTTATTTGGCAAGAATACCATTTTCCCTTAAAGGAGAAAATCTCAGGAGAATATACCGTTGTTGCAGTAAATCCTATTGCAGTCTTGTTTGCAGCCTCAAATATGTAGCACAGAGATTAAAAAATAATAATAATAAAATTGGTTCTATCTACCAGATCAATTGTTTATGACCAAGAATAATAAAAAGACATACAAATGTCCACGAGGACAAGAGGTTTACCCTAATGTCAGCAAGGCCCAGCTTCCTCACCTCTTCTGAGTCAAAAACCTGAGCCAAAAGATCAAGAACGTTTTACTGAGGGTCTTTTTAACAGGTGTGTTGCACATGGTATAAAAACCTCTATTTAATGCAAATGCAGACACCATTCCTGATCCTGTGGACTTTTAAGCAGCATTTTCTCTGGGTGCGTGACTCATCTCTCTCTAAAACTTGCATTCATTTGTTTAATCAGTTACTGACTTTAATGAAGTAATAATGCCTGAGTATGCGAAATTCTCTGCCATGAACCTTTCTAGAAATCACAAAGGAAGGTCTTTATCTTGCCTTAAAACAAACAAGCAACCTCTCCCCTAAAAACCACCCATCTGTCACTGAAGTCAGTAAGTGCTGTTATATGAGGAAAATGACTTCAAGCAGTATCTATATCAGAATCACAAAGTTTTTAACAAAATTAAAAATAAACCGTTCCTAGACTCAACAGCCTCTTAATCTACAGATGATAAAAGACAATAATGTTGTACCATAGAAGAGTTTATTATTTATTCTTATGAGTGTTGCCAATTCTGCTTGCAGAAATCTGACGGATTGCAGCTAGTTAAAGGGGTGCAGCTATTTCATTGTTTCACGACATAAAAATGTAGGTTACTAACCAGTTCAGCTCCAACTGAGCATGAGGATTAGAAATGCCATGAGATGGACTTCCATTCTAAACCCTCGTATAGGCATAAATCATGAAACAGCACAGACTTTCTGAGTAGAGGACAGGGAGATAAAGTAAGGGCAGAAAAAGCAAGCTGTGTGCATGCAAGGTACAAAAAAAAAAAATTTAAATCAGTAATGTCAGATATTGGGAGGCATTGCACAAGAGACGATTTCTGAACAGCATCACGCAGTGGCATGCCCTCTCTCTAGAGTCTGCCATTAAAGTGTCTTTGGGTTTCCTCCAAGGCTTGGGGCCATTCCCATCTTGATTTTCATGCTTTTCATCATCTGAGATTGTTCCTTAGTCTTCTAGCTCCTTTCACAGCATGGTTGAGGTTGGAGACACTTCATGGTCCATCTGGTCCAACCCCCTGCTCAAGCAGGGCCACCTACAGCAGGACCACGTCCATGTGGTTGTATATCACTAGTTTGGTTACCTCCTTCCTCTTCTCCATCCTCATCCACATTTCCACTTGGAAGACCATCTTTGTGAACCTGGTGCATGGACAAACCAATTCCAAGTAGCTGTTTCCACACATGGCTCCCCATAGCTCCCCTTGTCCAGCCCACATGCCACCCCACTGAGGATGAGAGGGCACAACAGCCCCAGACCTATGCTTGGTAAAGTTGTGGGAAAGGTTGGACAACGATGCCAGACCATTGAGAGCAAGTGCTGGTTCATAATCTCCTCCAATGTCCCACTTACAGCAGGTCCTGCTTCCTCCAGCACCAGGGTGCTCTGAATTTCACTTCTAGTCATCAATTTTATCATCAAACATAATAAATCCATCCATATGTCCTGACCTCTGTGCCCTGACAGATTCCTCTCAAAGGTGCACCAGGACAAGACACAAGCTGTAACACAAAAAATTTCAATTAGTTTCCAGGCTTTTTACCATGACGGTGGTCAAACTATGGGGCAGGGACCCCAACAGGCTGAGGCACCTCCATCCTTAGAGAGATTCAAACTCAACTGGACATGGTGCTGAGCAACCTGACCCAAGCAGAATCTGCTTTGAGCAAAGAGATGGACAAGAGGCTTCCAGAGGTCCCTTCCAACCTAAATGACTGTGACTCAATGGCTTAAAAGCTCATTTCTGAAGAGCCAGGCTGTGCTCCAGTGTGTTGCTGTCTGTTTTTTATGGTGTTGTCTACTTGGCCAAGTAGCTCTCCAGGCCAGGGACTGTCTCGCTGTGTTTGTATGAGCAGCTGATCTTCTCAGTTAAGACCTCAACACTCTGCCTTGGTACCAACAGTAATAATGAAGTAAAAGGCAAAGACATATTCTGTCACCTCTCACTTGTGTGACTTTTTTTTTTACAGCATGCTGTAGTTTTTCAGAATTTCAGGTGTATCAGAACAAGTCCAAGACACATCCAGGGTGCACGTCCATGCACACAAAGACTCTAGCCTATGGCACTGCCCAGTGGCACAAACAGGAGCACTTGCAAATGATAACCACCAGAAAAGCTGAAAATATACCTCCAAAACATCCAGAACTGACTGAGGGCACCAGAGAAAAGTCAGTATTTTTGTGCTCCCACTGCTTTTCCCAAGAGAAGGCAGACCACCAGCTCTGAAACCCGCCTGAGGAGCGACACTACCTCTTCAGGAGTGGAGGGTGGGCAGCTGTCCTGCTGCTCCCAGGTCTCAAGCCGGACTTCTCTTATGAGATGACATGCTTCTTTATATCCCCATATGGACTAGGCTGCTATGGAATGTAAGGAAGTGTGTGGTTTCAGGGAGACATCGCCAGTGTCATCTGCTTCCAGCTACTGCGAGGAGTCAAACGCTTTTCTGTGTCTGCATTTTATTTGAATTTGACGTTGTTCACAAAGTCAGGCATTATATTCACTCTGCAGTGCCAGTGGAAAGTACACAGGGATCTGCAAATCTCAAAAAGTCCCAAGTTCATTCCAATATGACACCAAAGATGTATCCTGCATGAACTTTTCCAGCAAATCACCTATCTGAATAGATTTGGGCTCCTGAACAAAATGTTTACACTGTCCCAGAAGAGCATTTCAAAGGGATTTTGAGTATCACTACATCCCAGATAGGCTCAGTAATTGCCATCCGTTCTCAACTGGTGGAAAATGCTTTGGGTTTAGTGACATGGAGAAAGAATTACATGGCTCTGGATAGTAATTTCCTGCCAGGAGTGAGGATTATGTGTGAGCAATCCAGAACTCAGTGACAAAACTCTCCTCCCTACCCCCAGTAATTCATAACAAGGTCCTCAGGAATGGGGTTAAAATGAATGTTATGGGTGTAGGATTTTCTGTGCTGGATTGATTGAGACAAATTCAGCACCCTGTCCCTCTGGAACTATTGGCATCACAGCACAGCAGCAGACAGACAGAGCAGGATGGGTTATAGAGAAATTTGCCTCCTATCTGATGCCATGGAGCAAAGCAGGCACGCAGCCTTTTCAAAAACAATGCACTTTCTTTTCTTAAATTT
This sequence comes from Anas acuta, assembly GCF_963932015.1. Lineage (NCBI taxonomy): Eukaryota > Metazoa > Chordata > Aves > Anseriformes > Anatidae > Anas > Anas acuta. The sequence goes on from NC_088981.1 coordinate 114,751,286, forward strand.
GTATTATTATAGCTCAGGATGTTCACTCTATATGCACAAATGTCTCATCCTCTTCTTTGCTCTAATGATGCTGCATTGCAATGAGGTCAGTATATTTTGGGGGAGCTGCAAGACTGCATCCAGGACAGCCTGGAGATATCCTAGATATCCTGAGTACCCCATTACATAGAGCTGAAGAGCTCACACCATTTCTGATACATTACCTTACTCCTCTATGAGTGAAATACTCATAATTTAAAGCAAAGTTTACTCACAACTTTTCAATGTTTGTTTTAAGAAAGCATCTAGGAAATCATTTGAGGCTATGCAGCAATAGGAACTGTTGTTAACATTATTGTCCAGGTATGGAAAGGTTTTCAGACCCTTATTTCCCATGGGAAATCATCAGAATTCTGCCCCAAAATGCACTCAACTGACCTGGTCTACTTAAAAGCTTAAGGACATGTCTACACTGCAGTGATTGATGCTCACAGCTTAATTTTAACCAGGCAATGAGTGGTACTGCCAGCAGGCAGATCTAGTAACACAGCAAATTCACACCCATGCATTTGCCCAGCTTCCAGGCAAGTTGTGTAGTTCAGCAGGCCACACTCTGCTGTAGGCAATACTGGAGCCAGCAAACTTTAGTCACTGCGCTTATATTCCTTGCCCTCATACTCTGCAGAGGTGTTGGCATCTAGGAGTCCAAGTTTCACCAACTACATCACCTGTCCTCAAATCAAGTGGAAAAAAAAAAAATGATTGTCCAGCTCATTCATCTTCTTAAATAGATGGTCATCATAAAACCTTCCCCCTAAGAATGGCCTGGATGTGCCAGTCCTAAATCGAGTTTGGGAACTGCTAGGGTCAGTGCTAGTCGAGGCAAGTCAAAACTGTGCCAACAGCTGTGCTCAACACAGCAGAAACCACTGAGTTCCTGTGCTTGTATCTCAGCACTATTTAGTATACCAATATAGACCTTGAAACCAATGACATTTATGTTCCTCAGTCACCAAGATGCTTTGCAAAATTTCGGTCTGAATCAAAATGAAGGTTTCTGCATCTGACCCAAGCCCTGTGGTCTCCTAGATGTATAATTTAGGAAGCTGCTTATCAAGCATTATTTCAACATACACTTTCTCTATAGATTTAATGCTTAGGATATGAAGAATACTTTAGAAAAGAAACACAGTAGAGGAAAATGACCCTTTTTTCTTTAATGGTAACAACTGCCACACGAGGGAATAAATCCCGACCTCTGTTTTCTCCCTGGCTTTGTGCCACCCATAAAACAACACTGTTCAGTAACTTGGGAACACTAAGCAATAAATCCATACAATATGGACCTTCAGAGCATTTTTCTCCCGGTCACTTCAGTCCAGAGAAGGCAACAAAATGAGGCAAAAATTCCCTGTGGTCCTGAGCAGGTCACGCCTAGATGATTTTACCAAAGGCAGGAGTCCGCACCAGATTCACCTTAATTTTCAGCACCTACAGTGAAACCTGTACATATGCACACTCAGTTGCCAGCTGAACCCGTCTCTACTCTTGACCAACTGCATAAATTTGGGTTTTAAATCTGGATCCCACCCCTCATTTACTCCCTGCAGCTGTCCCCGGCCCCACAGCACGCGCCTGTCCCACGGGGTCCTACAGCCAGCGTCAGCTCCCGCAGCACGGCGTGAGCCAGGATTAAGTTACGGGAACACTTGCAAGGACACACGAGAAGAAATAACGCAGGGTAATTGTGCAGACATGGGGCTAAGGTTTAGGAAAGCTTCTAGCCTGGACAGGAGTCAAGGGCACTGTTTTAACCCCTGCTTAAAAAAACTAAAACATCCTTCAAATGATTTTCTGCACCCAGACCTGAAGGTAAAATTATTAAATTGCTTAAGGATAAGTCTAATTCTTTCTTGCTGCCATCAGTCTTGCAGCAGTCTAGTGTTGATGAGAGAATGCATAAAGTGAATTTTGTAGCTAAATGTTTGCCTTGCCAAGGCAGCAAGGTGGATGTCTCCATAGGGAATACGAAGTTTATGTTGCTGGTGTTTTCTTTGCTAATGAATAACCCTGATGGAGCAAAGGGAAAGCCCGAAGAAAGCAGAGGAATCCTGAGGTTACACAGGTTAATATCGCTCCCAGCTCTGGGTACGGAAAGAAAATTGGAGGAAAAAAATAAATAAATAAAAAATCCCTCCTAATTTAAATATTTTTCAGAGAACAAAATGTACCAACCCCCTGACAAACCGCACGCACATGGAAAGGGGCCATGCTGAGGGCTGGAAAAATGCTGCTTTTGTCCTGTTTGGAAGCTGCCCCGCCGCCTGGGGTCTCCTGCAGCTGTCCCCTTGCCCAGGCTCCCAGGTACAGCTGGGGGCTCGGGGCGGCTCTCTGAAAGTGATGCCTGAGTGACAACCAGCAGGTGACCTCCCTTCAATGGACAAAGGAGGCATCTTTCCTCCCTTCCTCCCTCCAGCTTTTCATTATTATTTTTTTTTTCTGAAGAGGGAGAAGAAGGAAAAATGGGGAGAGAGGAAGCAGCTGTATGAAGAGCAGGCTTCAAACACATGTTGCTGTGACTCAGGGTGGGCAAACACCCAACCCCCGACCTTCAGAGGACTTTCCTCATTACCCAGGTCCAAATTCATGAGATGGAATTCATGTGGACCAGAGTCCTAATCCTAAAACAAGCAATGAAGCACCTGGATAGGAACCTAAGTTGGCTTCTGCTGCTTAGCCCCATCCTTAAGCCCCACTGACTTATCATTTAGGGAGAAATTCACCCAGGTCTATACGACCACCCAGCAGCACGAACCTTGTGCAGGGACCAGTTCTCAGCCAAAATCAATGTGCCCAAAGTCATCTAAGGTGGAAAGCAGACTGAAACAGAGCTCTCCTGTGCTGGTGTCCTCAGCTGCATCACCTCCTGGCTCTCCACGTGGCCGCTGGCACCAGTGCCCCTCTCTAACCTGTCTGATTCCCCTCGCAGGTGAGGCACATCGAAGCCAAGCGGGTTACGTGGTCAGGAGCTATGCTCTGCTCTGGCTGGTCAAACGGAACCAAGCCCGTCTTCCTCGGAGGTTTGGTCCCCTTCAACCAGCTATAGCAGTGTTGAAAACATCCAGCCGGGAAGGCGTCCCTCCTGCATCTCAGCTCGACCCTGCTGGCCTTGCCTCCTGCACGGACCTGCTTCCCCTCTGAAGAGCTCTGGAGGTACAACTGGGAGGAGGAGGATGAGCCAACAAAAAGGTTTGGGATAGGTTTCTGTTTTACTAAGCATCACTGCAAGAATGCTTGCCCCAGCAAGGTTCACATGCCTTTACCTGCTCCAGTATAACCACAAACCCAAAATATCATGTACAAGGTTTGCTGGCTCTGCAACATTCAGTTGGTTTCGAAGTCCATGTGAATCTCCAGCATCCTCATGTACCACCTTTTTCATCTCCCTCCCCTATCAAACACGCATCCGCATCCTCCCCTCTGCTGAGCACTGCGAGCGATTTGTATTTAAAATTCAAATAAATAAATAGATAAATAAATTTCAGAAAGAACGAGGGTAATATATAAAGTGCACTGTGTCCCTGTGTCACTTCTTCCTTACTTAATGCAAAAAGGAGCTAGGAAAAAAAAAAAATGTAATCTATACTTCAAAGGCTTGTGACTTGCGGGAAGCAACACATCAGTTATCCCATAGCCACTTAGGCCACCACACACCTATCACCTCATTCATCCTTGTGCAAGGTATCTTCTGAATCTTCCCACCCACACCACATTGCAGCAACTGAAGAAAAAAAAAGTGAAATGGCATAAAAGCAGCTTTGCTGGCAGGGCCAGAGAAAAAGAAAGAGGATAAGAAAAAGAAAAAGAAAGAGGATGAGAAAAAAGAAAGAGGATAAGAAAAGGAAAAGGAAAAGGAAAAGGAAAAGGAAAAGGAAAAGGAAAAGGAAAAGGAAAAGGAAAAGGAAAAGGAAAAGGAAAAGGAAAAGGAAAAGGAAAAGGAAAAGGAAAAGGAAAAGATGAATAAAAATGAAAGCAAGAAGGAAAGGAAAGGAAAGGAAAGGAAAGGAAAGGAAAGGAAAGGAAAGGAAAGGAAAGGAAAGGAAAGGAAAGGAAAGGAAAGGAAAGGAAAGGAAAGGAAAGGAAAGGAAAGGAAAGGAAAGGAAAGGAAAGGAAAGGAAAGGAAAGGAAAGGAAAGGAAAGGAAAGGAAAGGAAAGGAAAGGAAAGGAAAGGAAAGGAAAGGAAAGGAAAGGAAAGGAAAGGAAAGGAAAGGAAAGGAAAGGAAAGGAAAGGAAAGGAAAGGAAAGGAAAGGAAAGGAAAGGAAAGGAAAGGAAAGAAGAAAAGTTGTTCTCTTCAGACCCCAACAGATGTTCTCCTTCTAAGTGTTTCTGCAGCACAGCTGCCAGTTCTCTTCCTCCCACCCAATCTCAATCACTCTTAATACAACAACTGCCAGCATTGCTCAGACCTGGACACATACCAAAACACATCCACCACCACCATGCTGCAAGTCAGCAACTCACTTGTCAAACACCGGGGAATTCACAGACCCCAGGATTGATGCTGAGCAGAAAACAAGCCCATCGGCTTCTCTGGGAGAGTGAGGGGAAAGGTATAGGTGAATTCACAAGTTGTCCTCTTAGATTTGGTGGTGTTAAGCTTTGGTCTTTCGTAGGCTTCTACAACACCCGTATATTTTGAAGGATGGTTTGGGAGAAGGCAGCATAGATCCCTTACAGGATGCACACATACATTTCCATTCAAACTCCACTCACACTTGCTGCTTCTGTTGTTGTCCTCTACTCCTTCGTGTCCTTGTGTGTGCTGAATGCTCACATCCTTAAAAACACAGGATAATTTAGAACCGGGGATTACACTGCCTGTGCATCCCTAGACACGGGATGACACTGCTGCACTCTTGCCTCCATACAAAGAGGCAAGAAGCGTGGGTGTTGTATGGGTTTCCTGAAACTACTGAATCCAAAACTTGTAGTAAATTCAGGTCATGAGACAAATGTTTTTCCAAGACAGCCAGGTTTCCTTCTCACACTGGGTACGCAATTCATCATGAACAACGACTGTGTCATCACTGACAGCTCATGGATCTGAACTCCCACGTGGTCGCAGATGCCACATTTCACAGCCCTAAATCCTTCCAGCTTTCCTAGCGCTTCACACAAGCTGTTCGCAGTTTGAAACCGTCCCTGGAGATGAGTCAAAAGGGGATTTTTATCGTAATCCATGACAACCCTTCTGAAGGATTAAATCCGTACGCCCTGCCCTCAGCTAGATGCCAGTCCAAACACCTGCCTGGCCAATGCAGGGGACGTTAAGACTAGCTTCTGTCCCCAGGTGTCCCCAGGCCACTTGCCAGCAGATGCTACCAGTCCTGAGCTGAGTGGCAGCTCAAGCATCAACAAGAAAGACATCAGCAGGGACTAGGACCAAAAAAAAAAAAAAACAACTCAAGGAAAGGAACAAGTCCAGCATCCTGCAACGTGCCCCATTGCTGCCCTCTTGTCCAAGGCCAGCAAGTCGCCGAGATTGTGGCTGTGGGTGACCAATGCTGGGGTGGGGAAATCCCAGAGGGATCATGGCCAGGGGTGACACACACCAATGTGGGGACAGTCCTGACAGACTGTGGCCGTAGGGGACTCATGATGGGGCAGGGACATCCCTGAGGGATTCACCAAAGGGATCAGGAGGACCAAATGCACCCACCCGTTCCCTGCAGGAGCCGTTCCTCCAGGTGTTCAGGAAGGAGACATCCGCAGGCTGAGCCCATCTCTGCTCAGCATCTTCTCCCCAAAATCTGCCTGTGCACCCTTGTTTCCATCACCTACACCTTCACTCAGGTTTTCCAGGCATGTGCAAAGCAGCAATAGTCCATTTTTATAGATTTCTCTCTCTTTCTTTCTTTCTTTCTTTCTTTCTTTCTTTCTTTCTTTCTTTCTTTCTTTCTTTCTTTCTTTCTTTCTTTCTTTCTTTCTTTTTCTTTCTTTCTTTTTCTTCCTTTTTCTTCCTTTTTCTTTCTCTCTCTTTCTCTCTTTCTTTCTCTCTTTCTCTCTCTCTCTCTTTCTCTCTCTTTCTTTCTTTTCCTCCCTTCCTTCCTTCCTTGCTTCCTTCCTTCCTCCCTTGCTTCCTTCCTTCCTTCCTTCCTTTTTTTTCCCTCCCATGTGGATGCCTTTTGTTTTCCAGTTTACCAGTTTTGTTTTCAGACTTAAGATTTTTGTTTGATTGATTGTTTCCTCTTTAATCATTCTTAATTGGTTGCACTATGTGTGGAATGGGATTCTCCCAGCACCTCGAAGATTATGGATTTTGCAAGTAAATAATTTAATAAATAGTTTTGTTTGTTTGTTTTGTTTAAAATTTAAAAAATAAAAATTTTAAATTAAAAATATATATATATTACTTGGTTTTTTGTCTTTTTTTCCCCTGAAGGGAATCCAGAATTTTAGGATAAAAAATCTATTTTCATTCCATGCTAAATTATCTCATGAAAAGACATAAAAATGCTTTATTTTGTTTTGTTTTGCAGTGAATCTGTGAGTCATTTCAGTTCCCCCAGAAATCTTTCACAAAGCAAAAAATAGCATTGACAATCGACCTGAATGTGGTTCAGCATTCTTCGCCCTGCAGTAAGCACAGCAGGACAATATCTCACTTGCTTCTCCGCTGTGTATGAGACTTACATAGCGTAGCATTCAGCCCTGGCACCGGGACAGAGGGTGCTGTAGTCTGCAGCGTTTTCACACATGTCATAGGCATGATGTGACTGTCAGCACGTCTCATTTGGCTTCATCCCTGTTACTGTGATTTTTTTTCCACTGACTTAAGTGAAAAGATTCTTCCACTGCTTTTTTTTTTTTTTTTTGGCCAAACAATTATGAGATAACCGGGAGCAATGATGAGTAAATTCAAAAAATAATAATAATTCTTAGAAATTAGCAGGTTCCTTTGTATTCAGAAAGTGCAAAAGTGACCCATTTCTGTTTACTGCAGACTCTTGAAAATCCAAACCTTTTTAGAAACAGCCTGTAGCGATTCTCTGTGAAGCAAATTCCCTGTTCACAGTAAATGAAAACACGGTGCAAATGCACCTTGAAAATATTCTACAAAATATTCATGGACGTAAAATAAAACACAGTTTTATAGGGCATTAATTGTCACAACTGACAATTTTCAGGAAGCGTTTCATTCATGCCAGAAAGCCATTTTTTAAATTAAATATATATTTGTGCATATCCGTATGGAAAAATTCATAATGGAGGACTTGTAGGCCTCTTGTAATCCACTTCATCACCTTAAAAACCACACACTTAGCACCTAAAAGTTCCCAAATATTATTGCCAAGGAGGTTGCAAATGGTGGAACCACTTTCAGTGTTTGCTTTCCAGAGGGAAGAGCATCACCATCCTCCCTTTCTGCTCATGATTTTGCCAAGATGAGAGGGACCAAGATCCACAAGGGACTCTTGACCAATCACTGTCTACATGTGCTTGCCTCAACCATATTCTTCCAGGACAAGAGAGCATGAAAACCAGTTTAAAACATCCTTTTCTCTCCTTTGGGGGAAGACAGGTTGCCTGAATGCCTGCAGAGAGCTTCTGTCAATCTCTCGCTAAAAAGAAAGAAAGAAAATAAGAAAAACAAGCAATCACCCCACCATCTGATAAATATTTTACTTTGCCTGATGTAACTTTATATGGTAAAGCCTTGCTTGAATCCTGTGCACACAGTCTTCAGATTGGGATGATGAGACATCTGAGTACTTTGCCTGCTAGTCTCCTTCCGCTTGTCTAGCATAAATCGCTTATCAGTCATCAGCTTCGCTGCACCACAAAGCTTGGTGATGTCTGGCATCTTCTGCATTGCTGCGTTGAAGGCTGAATTCCATCTCCCAAACATCAGGGGAAGCAGCATAGGTGTGTGTAGTGGGGATACTCCTCCGCAAGGATGTGCAAAGGCTTTTTTTTTTTTTCCAGGCTTTGCAGTGGGGTAGGAACCAGCAAGAGGATTTCTCTCCTTTGCTGGAAGCGTAAGCACGTTTCCATTTAATATTTAGGTCTTCACAGTAATGGAAAGAAAAGGAAAGCACACCAAAAATGAGGGTAAATCCAGCGATGGTAGAAGAGCAGTTAGCAAATCCTTAACTGATTGTATTAAGGGAAAGCACAGTTTTCCTACAGTTGTGAATACAGCTCCTGTATATTTATACACCCTACTCGAAGCTCAGCACATTGTCTGTACAGGCAATAGGAAGAGCAATCAGAAAATCCACCTCTAATCTCCTATAAATAAATAAATATTTTTTTTAAATAAATATTGCTCCTGTCCCATTTGGCTTGTTCCCCCTAATGCAATGGTTTTCTCTCTTCCTGATTGTGTATATCTTATTTCAAGATTTAATATCTCAAGGGACTTAATTTCTAGTATTGGCACTTTTAAAGGGTGCAGAGCTTCTGTGGTGAACATTAGATGCAAAGATTCAGTTCCTGGACTGCTATCACAATAATCATATGGTCATAATTACGTGAACAAATTCTTTATCCCACAGAGCATCACTTCATCAGTTTTTCTGCCTGTGTGGTAGTACAATGGATAAAATGGGTATTTGAATCCTGTGCTAAGGAACTCTGTCCAAATGAATGCATGACCAGCCTGTACAAACAAGCATGCTATTACATCTTACAAAGAAAGTGAAAACATTGCACAAATACAGCTTATGATGCTTATGAAACTGAAAATTGTATTTAGGATTCTAGTTTGGTGTCAGTCATTCAAACTCTGTACAGATTGGCTTGTTTACTTCAGGTTGTGGCCCTTATTACCTATTTTTCTCCATAGTCTTAATTCAGAATTCTCACTTGGTTGATTTCAAACGAGAGTGTCTCATGCCCTGTCCTCCCCAAACATTTTAACCATTGCCTGTAATCCATCACTGCTTCCCAAAGCTTCAGTGGAAGAGAAAGCAGACATTTCTTGTTTCCCAGAGAAGCAACCAGGAAGCAAAGACCAAAATATTTTTCTCCTAGTCCATTTTTGTTCTGTGCTGCCTCATGGCTTCTTTCACCAACTGGCCCATGAGCAACAAGGAAGGTTTAAGAGTAACATTTCTGAGAACTGCGGCCACAGCTCCTTGGCTAGGAGTCTTGTTAAACGCAGCTACAAATAAATCTCCACTCTGGCAGAACTGCTTGAAATAGCTTTTGCAACTAAATTATCTGATGAAACAAATTATCTGATCAAGCCTCTTGCACGCAAAAAGAATTTGCATCCTTTCCATTTGTGACTGTCTGCCATGGATATGGTTCGGATGAACTACTATTGGTTAAGGTTTTTTCCATATCTTCTCATGTTGATATGGTATTGACACTGGTTGCTTAAAGCCCACTTCACCTTTACCGGTTGAGGGAGAGTTTGGCCATGGAAACATTAAAAGAACCACAAGTGCCAAAGACCTGACTCGTGTGATGCATGCTACAGTCACTGTGGGATCCTGAGACACACACAAGTCTTGCAGTGGGTGGGAGCATGAAACACGGCTGATATGGGGCTGTGGGTGGGTGGTTTAAGGGAGTGGACTGTACAACCAAGGTTGATCGTATTATCGTACTCGCCCAAAGTCAGAGAGTAAACTGTAGTACTCGTCTTCACCCAGACATCTTTATTCTCACACAGGATGAGGTGATCTGACCATTGGTTATATCCTGGGATCCACAGACTCTTCGTTCCTGTAAACCTTTGTTTTTACCCTGTGGTCCAGGATCATGCACATTTGGATAGGCACATCTGCTTTGGGCTCAAAGGCATCTGAAGAGAAAAAAGTCCCTGACTCTTGCTGTTCGCCAGGTTTTGGTACCAGCTTTCTCATCCCATTATCCATTTTGTAGCTAATTTGTTAGCTGTCATAGAATCACAGAATGGTTTGGGTTGGAAGGGACCTTAAAGAGTTCCAACCCCCCTGCCATGGGCACGGCCACCTCCCACTAGATTATGTTGCTCAAAGCCCCATCCAGCCTGGCTTTGAACACCTCCAGGGATGAGGCATAGCTTCATAGCTTCTCTAGGCAATCTGTGCCAGTGCCTCACCACCCTCATAGTAAAGAATTTATTCCTTAAATCTAACCTAGGCCTACCCTTTTTTAGTTTAAAGCCATAACCCCTTGTCCTATCACTACACTCCCCAACGAGTCCCTCCCCAGCTTTTTCTGTAGCTCTCTTTAGGTATTAGAAGGCTGCTGTAAGGTCTCCCCCAGAGCCTTCTCTTCCCCAGGCTGAACAACCTCAACTCCCTCAGCCTGTCTTCATAGGAGAGGTGCTCCAGCCCCTTGATCATCTCTGTGGCCCTCCTCTGGACGTGTTCTAATACTTCCATGTCCTTCTCGTTCTGGAGGCCTCAGAGCTGTCATTCCTTGCCTATTCTTTGCAGAGGAAAATTAAGAGAGGAAGACCTGCAAACCAGAAATGGAGAATGGATTATGGCCTTCAGCATCAGCAGAGAAGCTGTTGTAGAAGGAGTAAATGATCGTGCAGGACTGCACGTTGGTTGAAATACAGACCAAGCTGGGTTCAGCATCGTCAGTTCATCCACCTATTCAGTTTGCCCCTGTCACCATGTCACCACCACAAAAAGGAGCAGGCTTGGTTAACAGGCATCCTTAGGGTTAAGATAGGGCTGTGGGCTTCTGTCACCCACCCACTGACCTCTACCCCACCACTGCGAGAGCGCACGTCTCAGAGGCAGAGACATTCAGCAGTGGTTATTCTCTGAAACCTCTGCCTGGGATAGTTCTGGAAACTGCACTGCAGTGTCGTCAATATTTGCATATGTTTGGGAAAATGATTAATCTTCTTTTCTTATGAAAAAAAAAAAAAAAAAAAAGAGTCAACTCAAGCCCTAGCTAAGTGAAAGGGCCTGAAAATTAGGAGGAACCCTATTGCATATTTGCGACTTGCATCAAAACCACTCTGAGTCACTTCTTTAATACTTTTTGAATTATGACACTTTCTTGCACACCAAATGTCATGGTCAGGAGTCATTTCTCTGTGGGAAAAAAAAAAAAAAAAAAAAAAATGAAGCTTGATTTTTTTAAAATAAGATGGTGAATGACTTGAGTTCTTTGGATTTTAGCCAGTGGCAGGCAAATGGCCACAGAGGAATTGATACTGCAGCCTGTCTTATCAAACCTGCCTGGCAGCCCTGAGTATAAGCCCTGATATACATGTACATAAGTGCACAGGTGATAAAACTCATTTTTTGAAGGGACCTGATTTGGTTTGAAAGATGTGGGTGGTGGAGAACAAGCTGGTGGCTAAGCAGCTGCTGGCTAAAGGCTGGTGTTTTAGCATGTAGCACCAACCTCTTTAATGTTCTCCATGCATGAGTCCCTTTTCTAGAAGGATGCAGGTCTTGAATGGCCAAAACCTCTGCCAAAACCATGAGCTGGGGGAGGAAAGTCCCCACACTGCTTTCATGGGCACCCTGTGCTCGATAACTGTTCTGTGATTCTGTCATGTTGTGTGTGGCCATGACGCTTCCTGCTCCCCCAAGGCAGATCCCAAACCTCACTGTCATTTTCATGGCCCAGGGTAACACTGAGTGCCTCGTGAAGATGAGAACTGAGATCACAGGGAGACTGCTCGTGTCCAACAATGTTCCCTCATCCTTCCTCCACTTCAATTCCCATCCAGTCCCAGATTTCAGGGACATATGCTCATTTCTGTTGAGCTTTCTCTACGGCCCTCAAAAAGGCCTTCCACCTTCCCAAAGGTGTAAGCTTCACCGAAAGCGTATGTAGAACAGTGCCTCCTTCTTTACAATATCTGGTCAAGGACTTTTTCCAATGCAACACAGGGAAAATAAGAAAGGGAGGAAATGATGGGAACCAGACTGGGTCAGTTGTACTAATTGATAAGGAAAGGGACACGAAGTGGGAATGTTGGTTCAGGCAAGGCTGCCTGAGTGAGGATTCTGGATCAGAATGATTAGAAGTAAAGGGGGAACAATAAGCAAAATTCTGAGACACAGACCTGACAAAACAAAACTGGAGACGACGACAAGAAGCAAACCTCCCAGTCATGCTGGTTGATGAGCTATTAAATTGCAGGCATCGCTTTGAGGAGGATCAACCTGGATTTTGCAGGTGATAAGGTGTGAGACAAGGGTTCCTGGGCAGGAATAGTGCAGAAGCTGCCGAGCTCTGGGGTGTGCAGGGGAAGGGGGAGCAGGAGGAACAAATGGGGGATAGGGAGAAAAGGGTATAAAAGGGCCGGTTGTGTGTAAAATGGAGCCAGTCAGTACACTTATTTGGCTGAGCCCTGCGCCTGATCACCACACTCTGTGCAATCTTCTTATATTTCCTCATTAAATCTTTTCTTAACTCTATCTGCTTATTTGTACTGCCTCTCCTGTGTGTGTGTGTGCTGAAGGACGGCGTGCTAGGACTGGTGAGACCTGTGGGTGTGCGTGAGTGAATTTAGGGCCTGCTATCGGAGTCAGGCCAGGAGTGCAGGCCCTGAGGTTACTTTGGTGCCAGCTGCTGGAGCCAGCAGGGCCTGCTACCCCCCGCCATGGGACAGGAGCTGTGTGTGCCCCCAAACCAGGGGGACCAGCATGAGGGAGGCAAGGCTGGGCTCCACACTGGCACTGGAGCAGGGCTCTGGTCACTGAGTGTCTCTGTGTGCCCCACGCAGGGTGTGTGGGGTGTGGGTGTATTCACTGGAGAGTTCTCCAGTTTGGCTATGGTAAGGCTAAATTTCATCTTCATAAGGTGTTTGAGACCTTGAAAAGAGGAATTTCTGCATCCAGTACTCTGATATCTCCTCTTTGCATCAACTGAGTATAAATGAATATATGGATGACTCTGTGCACTGTTGCATTCCCCATTTGCTGTCCTGTTGAAGATGGTACACAAACATATAACCACAGCCTGTGCCCACAAATGAGAAGCTTCTATTTGCAACTTTAAACGGATAAAAACTGTTAAAACAACACTATATATATATATATATTTATTTTTTTTTTGTGAAATGTTTGCCACAGATTTTCAATTTTGGAATGAGTGTTCAAATGCATCTAGACCTCATTTACTGCCAAATAAGTTAGAGAAGCAGTTGTAGCTGGAGATAAAAAAAAAAAAAAAAAAAAAAATGCTGACAAATCTGCAGCTGGCAACTGGTTTTGAGATAAGGATAAATACACCAGTGACCTCCTGACAAACTTCAGAATTTATTTCACTTCAGATAAATTTTAATTACAATGGTCCCAAGAAGGATGAAGAAAGATTATCCAAAGAGTAGGATATAGACTGCCTGGAAATGGGGACTGCCTGAGAACATGTGGTCCTCAGCAAGCAGGTGAATTTCTCAGTGGTGCAGTTGTGAAGAGATGGTTTGTACCAGCTCCCTGCCTTTCAGATCGTCTGTGAGCATCAGGAAATTAAAACTCTGCATGGAAGATTTCGTTGGGCTTGGAGGAGCACACTGCAAGAGAGGGGTGGGTCAAGCCTAGATCCTCCTATGCAGAGCAAGAAAAGCTCTTGAAAGCCTGGCCCAAGAGGGAACAGCAAAAGCACAGCTTGTCCCTGTACACTCCAGGGATGGGAAATAAATGTCTCAACCTGCAGCATCTGAAATCTGAGGTCCCTGAGGTGGACATTTGGGAGTTTTTTAATGGGGTGGTGCTGAGGATGCAGAGGGCATAGTGCTGGAGTGCTATGGGGCAGCAGAGGGGACCTTAACCCCTTCTCCCCCTGCTTGCTGCTGTTCATTAGGGCCAAGGTGTGGGCGAGACACAGGATGCGAGCAGATAACACAGCAAACAGAGAATTTCAAAATGAGTTAATTGTATAAACCATTCTGCCAGCCTGAATATGAGCCAGTTTCTGCTTAAAAGGGTTTTTTTTGTGTTTTTTTTTTAACACATACAGTTTATAATTGGATGTGAACCGTATTGCCACAGGATGTCTTAGAGGCCACAAAAATAAAGCACTGATAGAGAGCTTAGATTTTTAATTGATAACAAATCTATTTGGTCATTTACATCACTGATAACCACAAAAACAAATACGTGAGAGGACACATGAAATCAAGTGATCGACGGAGATCTTTGCCACCTCTGGAGACCTGAGATCAGCCAGATTCCCTCTCATCAGGCAGTCACTACATTTTTCAGACCTTCTTTTTGTGCCTTCTGTGTCAGCTAGGTTTGAGGAGGGCTCCTAAATGGACTCTTACCAATTTCTCACAAAGGTGTTTTTGTTTTTTTTCTTTCCAAAGCTGTTTTACCCCACTGGCTGTAGCTCCACTATCACTGAATCCTTCCATTGGTACCTCTTGTTAGACATCATGCTGGTCTTTCAGTTCAAGCCTTGGTCCCACCTACTAGTTACCTTTAATAGATATTCCACCTTTATCAAGATTTCAGATCCATTGCACACTTGTTAGGTTTTCAGTCCACTCCTTTCATGCTTTCAACCTCAAAGGCCCAACCCTTTTTGAAGACCTGTCCATAAGCAACCTCACAGGCATCCCATTTCATTCTCCTTCGGCTCTCCAAAATCTCATGCTCAGTTCAGTTTGCCCTGCAGCACATTTCCTGATGTTTCTTCTCCTGAAGCCAAGCCTCCCGGATGAAGAACCATGATTTTTTTCCTTCTCTTTGCTGTAGCTCAAGGCCCTGATAAGTGAGGGAGGGTGCGGTTTCACAGTAGAGTTAAGCTGATCTAAAAGCTAAATGCCACAAAAAAAAGATGTACCTCCTTGCTTTTCTCAGCACAGTCCCATATTATTTCTTTTGTCCCCATCTTGGCATCCCCTGAGGGAACCCTCATCCCCAAGAGATCCAAAGCTACCAGAGGAAAAGTAAATCATACTCTCACTAAAGTGCATACAGACAAAGAAATACCATGTTGGCCAGGAAATACTGTCCCTTCCCTTAGGCATGAGTTGCTAATTTGGCCTCACTTTGCAGTGAAACTTTGGGTGCTACAATAAATCTAATAGTAATATTGCTGCTGATCTGGCTATGCGGAGCAGTTAGGGCCCTTCTTCACTTACCTGAACCACGTCGTAGTTATGTATTAATCATCTATTAATTACTACAGAGCAGGCTTCTCATTACTCACTAAGCCCAGCTCACATACCTGGAAGCCCTCTCTTTCCCCTGTCACTCCACACAGCAATCCAAAACCAAAGTGAGTGATCTGTTTCCTTTGAGTCACCTCCTTGAATACCGAGCATCTATTAGATCACGCTACAGATGTACCAACCACTGATGGCGACCACAGCTGATGAGGAACTCTGATATTGATTTAGATGTGCTTGAAGAATTTAGGTGTTTAATAGAGGGAAAAGGTTATCTTATCATCTTATCTCTTTTTTCTTTTTTTTTTTTTTCTGACAAGTCTCCTGTAAAGATCAAGGAGAGAGACAAAGGCGCAGTGATTCGAGAAGTTTGGAGGGGACTTCTACCTCTTTCTGAAACAACTGTCCATGCACAGCAAGAGTGCAATTAAATTAAACTGAAATTCAGCTTCAGTGTTGAATCAGGGTGCTCAGGACCTTGTTCCATCAAGTTCTGAGTCTTCCTCCAAAATCCACTGGCCTCAGACACCTTGTATTAAGTGGAGGAGTGTTGCCTTGACTTACAGGGATTTGTAAGAATATGTACTCAAGAGGTGTACCTGTAAATACACTCTCCATCAGGAAATATATATATATATATATTTGTATGTATAAATAGAAAAACTCCTTATTTTCCAAAGGAAATATAAAATTAACCACTTGTGATTGGGGAGAAAAAAAAAAAAAAAAAAAGTATTTGGGTGTATCTGCCTTTTCTCTTTTAATTTACAACAAGCTAAGAACTCTGCCCCTGACTCACACTGTGACTTTGAGGGGAGAAAGTGTCACCAAAGCCAATTTATTTGAATGCCTGAAGGATCTCAGCTGGGTAAAGTGCTGAAGTAACGACTTAATCTTTCACCAGAGCCCAGAGATGGGCTAGCTTTGATTTCAGAAGGCTTTAGATAACCTTTCACTCATTTCAGTAGGCTTTTTTTAGCATCCTAGTTTTCAGCTCTCCAATAAGTGTGGTTTCTGTGGCACTAATGTGTCGCTAATGTGGCACTAATTGCTTCTCGCTTGCTTCTAATAGGAAGTCACAGGGCACGCAGCTCTGTAATATCACAGTGCTTTCGGTGGCACCCGCCTGAAAGACCATACACATAGGTTATCAGAACAATTGCTGCATATGTCCTGAAACATCCTAATAGAAAAAACAGTTGCTGCATGTCCTGAAACATCCTAATAGAAAAAACACGCGATATAGTCCTTTTTGCATGTAGAACTGAAACTGTTTGTTAAGAGAGAACTAAATGTTAAAATAAAATAAACTCCATTAAATTCTAAACTCATGGGAAAAAATCATGCTTAGTTTTTCTTTTCACTCCAGATGAGGAATGATTGGAAAATAATTGTTTTAACCTGAAAAAAAAAAAAAAAAAAAGCTTAGAATCAGAAATGTGAGAGTTTCATTTGTATAATTCAGACATGCTGAGAACATTTCAAGATGTGTATTTTTTCCTAAAAGCCTCTCATCTTGCCTCTGACAATTGCAAATTTGTGCATTCGTGGCTCAGAACAAACCATGGAAAGTTTTTATTTGTATTTTTGTTTTTCACCATTTCAGTGAGCATTACGTCTGCTGTGTTTGAATGCTTAACTATTCACCTTTCAAGTGCTGAGGTAATGCAAACCACTGACACATTTAAAGTAGATAAGCCTGGATTTAGGGTCAGGCTGGTTGAACCTGACCTTCCGCTACCTTGCAGACTTTTGAAATCTTTCTTTCTTCTAAAATTGCAAATTTAACTGACCCAGTTTGAATGGATATTTCAGTAAAGAGCATTAGAGAAAACCCCTTCTGAGGGAACCTTTTCCGTTAACCTGTACTGCTCTAACTCTAAGAGGGAAACTGAATTGTACAAGTCACTCTTCAAACGTCAGCATCTTTTAAACAAGCTGATTTAGGTCATGGCTATTCCAGAAACTGCAAGGTAAATTTTACTCTCATTTGCATCCTCCTTTGGATTGCACAAGCTGGGAAAACTCAGACTCAGGAGTAAATATGAAGCACAGATAATTTGCAACGTTTTCATCTGCAAACAGGATGAAAACTAGAGCTGAGAAGAGGAGTGGGTCAGATCATTGAGTCTGTTACACCAAGTGTTACTGTAAGGTGCACATCCTAGCAACTTGTCACCCACTCTCAGAGCAAAACAATGAGAAATATTTCCTAAAGCAAAATGTTATATATTCGCCCTCTTCTTTCTGAGATGTAAGCCCTTTCTTCAAGAATCGCTCTGAAACTGAGCCTACAAACAGCATCAACACTTTTGTGTTCACTCATTACTGACTCTCCAAACAGCTTATTGAAAGCATCATCAGAGAACACGGTCATAGCTGATTTCTGCTATCTCACAGTCTGTCTAGATCAGCATCATTACCTGGGAAACTGCATCCTGACAGATTAGAGCCTCTCTCTCTCTCTGTACCAGGTTTTGCAGCACTCTGGGTGGACTGTCCTTCCTTGGGAAGCACTGAGTTGTCCTAATTAGCTACACTACACAGTATTTGCTGGGAAGAAGAAGGAAGATGACTCCATAACCTAGGGGCCAGGACATTTGCCTGGGAGGAAAACTCAAGTTCCAGGTTCCTACTGCAGTATGTGCTTCATGCTCACATTCTTCCTTTGCTGCTGACCGACACAAGTGTGAAGCTGTGAGCTCTGACCCAAGGATATTGAATGGTTACACAGGAACACCCAGCCCCAGAGCATCCCACACATCCCAGTGACCAAAATATTTGCTAGAGAGCTGTTAATTTAAATCCCCCAAAAGCTGAGGAGAGTTAACGCAGACATCCCTTTTTGCAGACATGGTCTCTTGAGTGTCAAGCCTATTGCTTTTAATGAGCATTCAGGGCTCATCAAGATATCTGCCTAAAAAAAAGATAAACAGAGGCAGTTGCTATCACAGAAGCTGTGATGAAGCTCAGGAAGGGACTCTCTCTGAAGCTGGTACTAAAGTATTAGGGTTTCCCTTTGTAAATTCCCAAAGCCAAGAGGAGGAACAACCTTGAAGCAGCCCAACATCTCCAAGACTGCAGCCCCCTGACAGCATCTTAGTGAAAATCTAGGAAAACGCAAACCCCTGGATGGGAGAAAGGGATCCTGCTTGTCACCATGTCAGTGGAATCCGTCCCCCTGAACACAGGGATTTAAACTTTGCATGTTTAAATACTAACAGGGTAGGGTACAGCTGCTGCACATTGGTCTTGTAGGATGGAGAAACAGCATGATCAGTGATCAATATCACCCAGAACACAGGGATGGGATGCAGGCAGTTGTGGGACTACACAATGAGAGGTATTTTAGCTCCTAATATTGTAGCATGGTATCACCTATCTACCACAATGCACCGTGGAGCAGATGGTTGCAGTTTCTTCCCTTTTTCCTGCCTACAAGAGGGTCAGTTTTCATCTCACAGCCTTCACAAGGTTTCTCTTGAACCCTAACCTGGGATCTGAGGGTTTAATTACATCCTTCACATTTCCCAGACTGCGGTCGTAGGATCACAGCCCTGTTGCATAGCACGAGATCATGAAGGGAAATGAAAATACAGCAATCTCAAAAGCAACTGAAAGCAGTGTTTTGGGCTTTGCTTCTCAGATGGAGAATGATCAAATTTGGAAACTCAGTGTCACAAAACATTTTGGTCAAATTTGTCATTTCAGAGGTGAGGTACATACAATCAACAAATATAACCTGATCCACGCTGAGAAAACTGAGAAAAATAAAATAAAATTTGAGAAGAAATCTGGGTTTTCAGACATCAAAACAGGTGATTGGGCATGATAAGTGTGGAGAGCAACTGGACAGGCACCAGCTGTCCTACATCTGCCCGCCTGAGAATAAAAAGACATTAGACTGGTGAAGCACCACATGGATCCAAGCCATCGGTGCCGGTGACAGCGGTGCTTTTGATACTTAGAGCATCTCGAGTTGAGTCCGTGAAGCACGTCGATGTGCATTTGAGTAGATGTCAACTGTAGTCCGAGTTCAAAATTGCATACTTTGCATCCACTCGCTGCAGCGTGCGTGACAACAGTTCAGTGGTTTTCTAACATCAACATGGAATTTTGTTACTACTTGAGTGACTTAGCTGAAGCAATGACATCACCAGCAGATCTCAGAAAAGGTAAGCCCATATCCTGTCTTCCACCTATGGAATTTATACACAGACACTTTTTAGTGTAAGGTCAGAAACCACAGTTAAGGTTGGGAAAAAAAAACACCTACTCCCCTTTAACTAGGACAGCACGAAAGCTCTTATAAAAAGACCAGCAGCAAATGCACCCAGCCACCTTCAGTTTGACAGAGCCCAGCACAAGCATCAGCTGCAGTAAGAAGAGGAAGATGTCTCCAACCCTTCGTGCTTCTCTGGTAAGAACTTGCCATGTGTTTTGTTTTCTCCTAATTTAATAGGGACATATTTAAATTCTTATAGCTGACTCTCAGGAATGGGGCACCAACCTTTAAAATGCTTGTTAAAATCACCAGTTATCAAAAAGAACTGAAACAGGAAGCTGCTGAATAGCACCAGCATGGGACAACAATGAGACTGTACATGTTTATTAGGGAGTGGAGCTACTGCCACATAAACCTAAGTCAAGATATAAATTGAAAACTCAGAGTGTCTTTTTGTTGCTATATTCTTTTTGGTATCTCTTATCTATATTATTTTTATAATTATTTTTTATATTTTTTTATAATTATTTTTTATAATTGAGATTTTGCATATCACCAAATTACAATTGAGTGAATACCGTATCTTTCAGCGCTGTAAGAATTAGCCCATGCAGAAATGGATGTGATATTTGGCATGCTTTCCCCTAATGCCCCCAACCCACAGCATGGACTTTAATACCAGCTAGGCTGACTGTTCCCAGCCCCACAGAAGAGCTGTGTTACAGCAGTTGTATGGCGTTGTGTCCTAAATAAACCGTTTGTCTTCAGTCCAGCTCTCTGCTGTTAGTGCTGCTGGCCATGCTGTCAGCCAGCAGTTCTGCCTACGGGAAGGTGATACGGCCCGGGCTCAAGCCGGAGAGCCTCTTCAAGCAAGCAGATGCTGGATGCCTGACCCAAAAAGATGCCAAATTCCCTCAAACTGTGAGAGTCAACATAAGCATCAGCAACATGAACCAGGATAACAAAGTGACTCTTGATATCAGCAAACGTTCGCTGTCTCCCTGGGATTACAGGTACGATCACTGTCCCTATTGTCTAGAAATGACTGCCCTGGTCAAGAGGGATGCAAAAGCTATGCCTGTATCTTTATTTTCTTTACTTCACTGTTGAGAGATTTGGGCAATATCTACAGACCTCTTTGAAGCTAATCAACACAGAAAGGAGGACAGAGCAAAAGTATGGTCTAGGCAGAAGACAAAGCAAATTACCTCTGTAATTTAATTATATTATGATGCATACTGGAGCAGATCTTATCATAAAACGTATTCTTTACCTAAGAGATGATCAAAAACCTTGGACGTCTGACATTGCACTAAAGTCAGTGGTGGTTTAATAACACCAGCATCAGGCCCTAAGAACGTTTTGTGTTCTGGGGGAAAGCTGAACATCTTTGGGTTTATCAGTCACTCCAGCATGTTGTGAAACTCAAGCCACTTCTAATCAGTCTTTCAAAGTCAGCACCTATTTGAAGCAAATCCTTTGCCAAGGCAGTTGCGCACAGTCCTCGCATGGATGACGTGCACTTAAAAAACCTGCAGTATGCACTTACTTATACCCTAATTATACTTAAAAAGCAGAAATAGCAGAGGCTCTACTGCCCTTCATAGGCAACCTTCCAGTGAGTAGAGGTTCCTAGGCTGGTTAGCCCATAATGATCCAGACTATCATGCCTCCAGAGATGCAGCAGCATTTCCACTGCAAATACTTCCCTATCCTTTCATGTCAACTTACAGGATCGATGAGGACCACAACCGCTTCCCCCAGGTGATTGCTGATGCTGAGTGCCGCTACTCCAGGTGTGTGAACTCAGCCGGGCAGCTGGACCACAGCCTCAACTCCATCCCCATCAATCAGGAGATCCTCGTCCTTCGCCGGGAGCTGAAAGGCTGCCACCACTCATACCGGCTGGAGAAGAAAATTATCACCGTGGGCTGCACTTGTGTCACCCCCTTGATCCAGCACCAGGCTTAAAGGGAGCCTGTGGTGCAAGAGCAAGGAGCCACAGCAGGAGGACTTCCTTGCCTAACAGCGATGAAAATCTCTGCAGAATGGAATCAAGCCATAACGATTAGCTAGATTCTCAGTTTTGTGCTTTTGGTTTGTTTGATTTGGGTTTTGTTTCAAATCCTTTTCCCTTTTAAAACTCTGAATTCAGAATCTGGATCCTTTCATGTGCTCCACTGAAGGAGTAACGGGAACTCTTTACACATCTTTAGTTAACACTTTGAAAAGTCTATTTATTTAATTCTATTTATGCTAGTGGAAAAAAAAAATAATATTGTGTCTGTTTATTTATCTTCATGCAATAAGAAGTTGTGGATGAACATCTCTGGAAGTGTTCAAGACCTGGCTGGATGGGGCTTTGGGCAGCCTGGTCTAGCAAGAGGAGTCCATGGCCACGGCAGGGGGGTTGGGAGTAGATGATCTTTGAAAGCTTTCCAACCCAAACCATTCTGTGATTCTATGATTCTATGCAATAAAAAAAAATCAGCCAAATAACTCTGTGGTATTCTCCTTCCTTTCTGAAGAAACCTTTTCTCATAAAGCAAGAAATCACTCCATTCCATTAGGACCATGTAACAGATTAGTATGAAACTAAAACCAAAAATTCTCATGATAACATCTAGCTCTGTTTCAGTAGACTATAAACCGTATAGAAGAGTTAGGGCTCGCATCGTTAACATCGTTTTAGCAATAGAGAAACTAAAGACACCTGGAGGGAAATGATTTACCGAATGGCACTACACAGATTGACAGAAAAAACAGACCAGCAAAAAAAAAAAAAAAAAAAAAAAAGCAAAGCGGGTCCCAGTTGTCTACCTCATTATGTGATTGGAAAGGAGTTTGCAAAGAAAGGTTCAACGTAACACTCTGAATGCTTCTTCAGTGGAAAGGAAACTCCCTCCCCCAAAATGGAGAATGCGTTTATACTGTGTTTAATGCTGGTTACTACCGGGTAGACAAGGAACGGGGCATGAGTCAGGTGGATAATTGAAGTAATTAGCTGCTGGTGAGAGAAAATGCTTAATGCTAACCGCAACTGCAGTTTCCTCCAGTCTTACGTCCTTCCAATGCTTTTGCTGTCAGTGCTTCGAAGTAGAGCTCACTGACACAGTACTTCTACCACAGCCGTGAGGTTGCTTACGTGGGTGGAAGTCTTACGCTGCAGGAATTTTGATTTAGATGCACCCAGATGAAGATGTTCCGTGTTTCAAATGGAAGGCTGGTTTGCAAAGACATGGGTGTTTTTTTTGCTGCCGCCTCAGGGATGTGTGACGTTGTCCGGCACCAACAAAACGCCATGGGCAAACGCAACAGAAAGTACACAATTTCTGAAGACGCAGAGCTCGGGGATGCAAATCCCAAACGAGAGGCAAGGCCCTTTCTGGTGAAAGCATCTTCCCCACATCCAGCTGGGCTAACTGGGGATGTTAGCATCCCAGCTGTTCCTGCTGGGAGTTATTCCCACCAGCTGCGACAATGAACCTAAGCCCTCCCTCATCTACTCTGTGTCAGCTTGTACAGTGTAAACTCACAGCACGGACAGGGATTTCATAGCATCCTTTGACCTAGCAGATATACACTGGGCCTGGAAAATGTTAATTAACTGTGAGCAATCACAGTATCTGCAACCAAAACAGTGAAGTCCTGCCCGTGCTTAAATTTCTATCAAATGCGAACAAAGTTTTGCCTGTATATAGGTATCTATTAATATATGAGATCCGAACTGTTCTCGTTTCCTACCTTATCTCCAGCTATTGCTCCTTAAGGTCTCCTGCAGGCCCTGAAGTTCACCTCGTTGGCTGTCCCAGGAATATTGAGCATGGAACTGACTGCCAAAAGATACAGCGAGGAACCTGGCAATGCTCCGTGTTTCAAAGGGCAGGCTGGTTTGCAAAGACCCGGATGTTTTGTTTGCTGCTCTCAGGGAGGTGAAAACCCCTGAGGTTTTCAAGAAGTTAAATAAATTTCAGTCCAGACTGAAATAAAGCTGTCTGCACGGTCCATTAGATAACCTCGCAACATCCTACCACCTGCTATAGAAAGAACTTTGGTAAATTGTCTGCAACAACCCAAGTAACTTTTAACAGTCAAAATGAAGGACCCATCATTACCTCGTAGTGATATGAAGCTTAGCTGGGGTTGGCACATGAGTAATAGAGACTTCTTAGCAATTCTGAGAGAGCTACGATGTGGAAAAAGTCAGAACCAGGTCATGCAGCTGAAGCACCAGAACGCGGACATCTTTCTGCTGCAAAGATACCCCAGTCCCTCTTCCTGCAACATCGTTCTCCCTTGGACCATTTATTTACCAACCCAATGAAATATGGGCCTCAAGACACAACCATTTTTTATTTACTTGACCTCGTGCCAGGTTCATGCTCTCCTCTGCAAGGTACGTGGGTGATGTACACGCTCCTACAGAAGTATTTAATAGTATGACTGCCTGAATTCATTTGGCCCCAGGACTATTTTCTATCCTGCTGTAAGTTCCCTTGGAAATTCTGGCATCATGAGCTAAAATGTCTTTATTTATCTTGCTAAACCCAGTTGAGCAGGCGCAGGGCGATCCCAAACCAATGCACCTGACTCTGAGGTGACCTAATCAGTGCTTTGTTTCTCTGGGCAAATGTTCACGGCTACAGTCCATAGCTCTCATAGCAGGGGACTGAGGAGAGCAGGACCCCTCTTTCACCCTTGCACAGCCTTATCAGTTTGAGGTTCAGCAGTTAATGCTTGCTCTTGCTGGTTTTGGAGAGTTTCAATGCAAATTCCTGCTGATTTGATGTCCTTTCATGATACTATAGTGAGCGGGGGTGGAAATTGCTGCAAAAACCTCTTCATCAAAAAAAAAAAAAAAAAAAAAAAAAAAAAAAAAAAAAGATTTCCAGCCCAGCACTGCTTCACATCTCAGTTTCATGTCAGCTTGCAAAATTTAAGTAGCAAAGGCTTACCAGTCAGCGTGCTTGGAAATCTATGAGTAAAACACAGCAGCAAGAGAAGCTTGAGGTTGGATTTGTGTGGCAAATAATCAGATAACTACGCTCATCGGTGCCAATTACCAAAGCAAGATGGGAAGATGCCAGATGCTTGTGAAAGAAGATAAAATCAACAGTTGGCATGCCTTACCATGTAAAGGGGGTCAAGATAAGTGAGTACAGTACAGATTTCTGAAACCAGAAAGAAAAAGCAAACAAAAAATAATAGTAGGGGCAACTCAGAAGACAATCCATCGCTACTCATTTACTGGAACAAGGAACCTTGGTCACGATACAAACAAGTTGTGCTTAGTAAGAATGTAGATAAAACAGAAACATAATGCTTTGTACTTGATATAAAAAACATCAATTCTCACTCATAAAAATCTATGTCCAGAAAACACTGAGTGGAGCCTGCTTAGTTCATGACCTCCAAAGAGCACTCTTAATCCTTCATTGAAGTTACAAGAGAGGAAAAAAGAAAAAAAAAAAAAAAAAAAAAGAAAAAATGTTTCACAGCTGAATGGTCTTGGACCACTCACCTAGACTATTCTGAAGCACAAGTTTTAAAATAATTACCAGAGAGCAAAGAAGTTACAGAAGAAGGTTAAGGGGCAAGAGAGGAAGACAAAGGCAAGGCTCACATTTTATCCCGTGATGGTGATGCGGGCACTGGTTTCTGCTCTGGGCCTGTCAGGCCACCTTGCAGGACAGCCAGGACTCACAGCTGGTGTGGAAACTCACCCCATCACCGGCATTCATTGTGTTCCCACCACACCATTGATCTCCAAAAGCCTGACCAGCAAACCATTCATGCCCTCAGAGTTTTGTCTGTTAGGCCTAATTCCCAACAAGTCATCTCTACTTCTGACTTGCCAAGCCATTGCTCCCTTGGCTTAGCAAACACAGCACTTGTACAGTTCCTGATTTTTGTCATGAGCCCTAAAGCTTGCTACTTTTGATTTATATATATATATATATATTTATATATTTATATATTTAATTTCTATGCACTTTTAAAAACAATAGTTCTGGGAAACAGGCTGATTTGGTCTGTAGTCCTTTTGAACACCGCCAAGAACATTTGCCTCTTGTCAAGGGTCACAGAATCACAGAGTTGTAGGGGTTGGAAGGGACCTCCAGAGACCATCGGGTCCAACCCCTTGCCAAAGCAGTTCCCTAGAGCAGGCTGCTCAGGGAGGCGTCCAGACATATATCCTTGAATATCTCCAGAGAAGGAAACCCCACAGCCTCCCTGGGCAGCCTGTCCCAGTGCTCCGTCACCCTCACCATGAAGAATTTCTTTCACATGTTGGTGCGGAATTTCCTGGGCTCCATTTTGTGGCCGTTGCCCCTTGTCCTGTCCCCACAAACCACTGAAAAGAGGTTGACCAAATCCCTCTGCCTCCCACACTTCAGGTATTTGTAAACATTTATGAGCTCCTCTCAGTCTTCTCTTCTCAAGGCTGAACAGACCCAGGTCTCTCCACCTTTCCTCACAGGGAAGATGCTTCAGGCCTCGTATCATCATTGTGGCCCTCCGCTGGGCTCTTTCCAGGAAATCCCTGTATTTTTTGTAGCAGGGAGCCTAGAGAAGCCTTGCTCACACCAAAATACATCCACAGGTTGCAGCACAAATCTGGGAGGAGGCATTGGCTTGGGTTCACGCCACTGTGGTGCCTCTCAGCCTGTGCCAATGCAGGGGTCTCTGCAACGTGCTATCTTCACCATCCCCTGAGAGCTGCTACACACAAGGGGACCCCAGCTTGAGCTCCACATACTGCCAGATGGGCACAGCTCAGGGTTGTGTGAGAAGGACGTACAGGAGAGGCAAGCAGAAGAGGAAAGGAATAAGAAAGGCCTCGAGGCTCAGACACCAATCTGGGACCACGGGTGGCTTAGCTCAGCAAGTTACAAGAAGACACCTAGAGCAGTGTCTTGTCCTCCTGATGAAACAACCAAGTCCCTGAAGGCTGCTCTAACACCTCAGAGCCAGGTGATGCCCAACTGCACCAGGAGCAGAGGAAGGGAATTGCTCTTAGGACAACCCAGAGCTAGGCCGGGTGCGTTGACTGAAGGCCTGGATGGCTGCACGGGGAGGAAAATCAGGCAGAGCCCTTAGCCAAAGGCTGGTGCTCAGCTGTTCAACATGCCTGCCCGTGGTGCTGGTATGACTGTGCTGTTTACAGGAAGCCTGATGGCATTTGCCCCATGTTCTTAGATTGCTGGGAATCAAAGCCAACCACCTACCTCAATGCAAAAGCCAACAGTTTAAAAAAAAAAAAATACCAATAGCTAGAGGCTTATTTACAACCAGCTGCACTCTAAGAATGATGCCATTAGGAGGAAATAACCCTTGCTGCCGGTTTTATTTAGAAACAATCCCCACACACGAACGCACTCACTGAGAGGTGTGTGGTTTGTAGCTGACAGAGCCAGCTCCAAAACCTCACGACCCATGGGCGAGACTTCCTTTATTAACTACTTCTGTGTTGTCTTAATTAGCCACTTCACCACTCATCCCATTAGAGCAAACTTTAGGGTGAGCTGATTGGTGTTTAGAAGCATCGGCTCGGGAGCTTTCACCGTTCAGCTGCCATAATTAAGGGAGAAGAGAGACCTTCAGGCTAATTTTCTCCCTGCATAACAAGCGAGGACAAACCCCACAGGCGATACTGATCGAGAGGGAGAGAAATAGGTCACGAGCAAGGGCCGGGTGTCAGCATGCGACTTCCTGGTCAGCGGTTACTGTAAGAGGAGTGCTCTGAGAACACCTCCCTGGGTTTGCATCCCACCACATGAAGGGCTCGGTGGTCATAACGAAACAGCCGCTGCCGCAGATGAGTACGGCTGCTTGTAACTGAAGGAGATGGTTTCCCCACGATGCCACCCAGGGCTTGTCTTACTTGGCTCAGCGAGGCTCTCAGGGGATACACCCTGCTTGACAAACAAGCACGAAGGGAAAGATTTGGACCCGATGACTTGCAAACTATGCAGGGGGAGAAATAAGGGGGCCTCCCAGGGTCTACCTCTACCTAATTTAAAGGGGATTAAATGCAGCTGAAATGAAATATGAGTGCCTGGTATAAATGCAGATGAAGTAGGTGCAGGTGAGTGCCCAGGTATAAATGCAGGTGAACTAGGAAACAGAAGCTTCATACCCTCACCAGCAGAGGAAAGTCAGAGGTAATGCTGAATCTTGACCAGATTTCCATGAAAGATTTAAAAAAAAAAAAAAAAAATCTGATAAATTAATAGGTAGCAAGTCTAAACTGCCAGGCTGTGCTCCTTGTGTAGCTGAGGGAGAGACTAATACTTTCAACAACAGTTCCTCCACTACTAAGACAGGTCACCTCTATGGCAGCCCTGCCCTGGAGCTG
This sequence comes from Anas acuta, assembly GCF_963932015.1. Taxonomy (NCBI): domain Eukaryota; kingdom Metazoa; phylum Chordata; class Aves; order Anseriformes; family Anatidae; genus Anas; species Anas acuta. The sequence goes on from NC_088981.1 coordinate 114,778,938, forward strand.
TGTCTTGCTTTTTTCCTGGATGTTTGGGCTCCTCACGCCCCACTTTTATGTCAGCCTGGCTAAGGAGCAGTGGGATGAAGCTGCCTTTGCTCATTTCCCTGCATTCCTGCTCAGCCAGCCATCCAGCTGGTGGAGGAGAAGGGATGGAGAGAAGATGACATCTAGGTTGGAAGAGGACAGGGCAGACTTTTCCCATCTCCCGTGAATAAGGCTAGACCCCATCCCAAATTTCAGCCCTGCAATGCAATGTCCCCCACCTCTTTTCCCACCACCCCTGGAGACCCTCCCACTGGCTCCATTGCCTGTATAACCTCACTTTATCGCTTTCAGCCCTTTTTTTGCATCTTTTCATCTGTTTAGACTGCAAGTTCTCTTGCCCTCCTCCCTCTTACTCATATCACTGCACCAGAGCCTGATCTGCACTGAAATCTCGCAGTGCTGTTCAGCACAAACCCCTTCTCTGTCTGCTTTCATTTTGAGCTATCGTGAAACAACACTCTTTTAAATAAAATACTGATTTTATTTTATTCGGCTGATAAATTATTGAATAAATACAAATAAACTTTTACCAGGTTTTGGATACTCTCAGCACATACAATGTCATAAATACAATCATAAATAGAAAATATAAATAGAAATATAAACACTTATTAGTTCTTTGCTGTTTTACCACTCAAAGTGGGATCAAGTCTCTCTCAGATTGCTCTGCAATAAGTCAGCAGCTGCTGACTCCGTGGACAATGAAGTCCATGGAGCAGCAGTGACACAAAAGCAGAGTGTGATGAGCACCAGGCCTGGTGGCACTTATGCCAGACGTACACTAGAAGAGGGAGCAGTGATGGCTGGAGGAGGAAAAGGGGATGAGGAAGGGAGGGAGAAGGTGCAGGAGTGGGGATTTTTGTGACAGTGCTGACTATATATTTGGGCAGTTTACTGCTGATATCATCTTTTGAAACTGTAATTCATTTGATTCACAAAACTGATATGAGCTGCAGTGAAAAAAGTAAGCACTGCTTTACTCCCCCCCTGCTTGCTGTCACAAACACAACTTTTCCTCCATTTCCCTTTCCCCCCTCCACCATTAGCTACTAGCAATTCCTGTGCTAAAATCCATAAAAGAACAACAAGAATTAGTACTCTCAGGAGGTAATTTGCTCAGGTTCAAAAGGAAAAGTCACGCTGAATTCCTGGGATGCAAGTGGGCACCTGGGATTTCTCCTGCAAGGTGTTTGTAGGGGACACCTCTTCTTCCCAGTGTTGCACCCACTGCTAATTCCTCCTAGGACTGGTAGCGGACGACCGGAGCAGCACACGTGCATCCCACCGTGATGAGTTTCTTCTCCAGGCGGTAGGTGGGCGGGCAGCCCTGCTGCTCCCGGCGGAGGACGAGGATCTCCTGTTTGATGGGGACGGAGTTGAGGCTGCGGTCCTCCTGCCCCAGTGAGTTCACGCAGCCAGAGAGGCGGCACTTAGCATCAGCGATCACCTGGGGGAAGCGGTTGGGGTCCTTGTCGAGCCTGAGGACAGGGACACAAAAGGGTTTTATGTGTTTGCCCTTTGCCTGTCACATGTTTTGGTAGGATCTTCTTTTTTACCTCCATGACAGCACCCATTTACCTGTATAGCTTCATTTTGAAACATGACAAAAGAATTTCAGTCTCCTTAACATTTTTAGAACTATTATCTATGAGTGGAATCTATTTTGATAACTAATATTGCCATATCTTTTTTAGTATGTGAATGGAGTGGAGCAGATTGAAATAGGGAACTGAGAGCAATTGGATCATTCATATTTATTTAATTTCAGCATTCAAAAATTTGTTTCAGTCAGGAAAATGTAAAATTACAATGTACTGACATTCTTCTTTTCCTAAAGGAATAACTCCTTGACAAAGACTGGCAATTAGAAACCATTCCAATGATGTCCCATTGCACTGCAGTTTATTTTGGAGAAACACCACCCAGCACCAAAATGAATGTGTGTGTCAAGAAGAGCTTGTGATATTCACAAGACTCCAGGCATATACTAAGAACAAGCCATTTTTTACCACAAAAGACAGCTGTGTAGCACAGCTGTTGTATTTTAGATACCATCTAAGGAGTTACCTGTAATCCCAAGGAGCGAGAGACCGGTTCCTGACATCATGGATTATCTTAAAGGCAGAATCTGAACGGCTGATGCGAACGTCAACTTTCACCGTTGTGGGGAATTTGGGATCCTTCTGGCAGTCTCCATTAAGTCTCTCAGAGCCACCGTTGCTGGGTTGAGGATGAGCTACCCTCCTGTGGGGTGAGCTCCTTACGGTGAGTGCTAGAACCAGCACCAAAAGGAGTGACCTGAACTGGAGGAGAAACAAGTATCATTGTCTCTGCTCGGCTGGGAGAGAGCACGAGGAGCCATGGCTTGACTAGACTGGGCAATAAACAGGCAGTGGGTGATCTTCATACTTTCATTTGGGTGAGCATGAAAAAGTAGTGCAAGTATGTGAACAATACTCATCGTAACAGGGGCTAAATTCTGATTCAAATGCTGACTGCAGCTGGCACTGCACCAGTAAGAGCATCTCTCCAATGAGTTATGAAACATCCTCCTCCTCCAGAGTCGAACGGTGATGTCTTTCGGTCTACAAGGTGGGGTAAGGACTCACCAGACCCCATCCTTAAGTTTAGACCTCCAGGTAAGCCTTATGCTTTCCTAGGCCAGGAAAAGTTGGCCACCTAGAAGCCACTTGCTGGAAATAACACTTTTTTTCAAAGAAATTTGATATTCGCAGTCCATTTCCAGGAGCAAGGAAAAATAATAATAAAAATAAATAAATGCAAAGTTTTTAAGAATATCAAAAGAGTTGACAGTACTGCAAATACTACCCAAGCTGGAGTTTAAATACAAAGACATTCACTTCACCATACCTCCTCCTTTTCTCAACTTTCAGTAATTTTTATAGCAAGTTCTCTAAGAGAAGGCCTGTCTCTCCCAGTCACATATGAGCAGTGATGCCCTTACAGATAAATAACAGCCCGCTGCCTCTCCAGCCAACTTGCTCACATCTTGGACACAGCTTGCCTCGGCAGTCAAGAAACAAATCTACTTGCAAAAGCTCGGGTATGAAAGCTTTATCAGACACCTCGCAACCCATTTAGCTCTCACAAAGACCGACAAGAGTTGCTCCTACATCATGGGATCTACATTCAGCTTTTGTCTTGCAGCTAGTAGGATATCTGAGCACTTACACCAGATATAAGGACTTACCACTGCAGCATAGCTGGCAAAAGCCATTGCAACCTCTCTTCTGCTGTAGGCAAGCGCACACGGTGACAGAGCGTGCAAGTTCTTCTCCGAGACCTCTTTCAGCCTCCGTATGCCTCAAAGCCAGCCGTGGTGCCCTTTTTATAGCACAGTTCAGCCACTACCACCTTTTCCATTGCATAAAGCTAGCTTACCTGACTCAAGGTTAGGAGTTGGTATTTAATTTATCTAGCCCACTTCCTTCCGTCTACCCCCAGAAATGGGAGGGCAGATACCACGTCATCAGGATCCCAAGTCAGCTAACACAGTTTGTTCAGACAGATAAAGCGATATGGGAAAAAAAGAGAGAAGCAAAAAAAAAAAAAAAAAAAAAAAAAAAAAAAGATCAGACAGCTTTTTTTTCCCTTCCCCGCTTTCTAATATTAATGTTCTCTCACCACAAACTCATCTGAGGACAGGTCCACGTGCCTCACACAGATCAAATGGCAGAGATCAGAAAGCTGCAAAGTCAGGCAGACAAACAGGGTTTCAAAATGAGGACAGGACATGGGATTCATGCTTTAACCTCCTTTTGCTTCAGTTACACGATCCACCCCTATGTTCTCTAGGGGCTCCCTGTGTACTTAAGTGGATGGGCAAAGGGAAAGTAGATGCCCACGGGAAGTCCTCCTGGTGGGCCGCAGGGTGCAGGGAGCTGGGATGCTTTCCCCATTCCTGTCTGAGATCCCATCTTGACATGTACTACAGTTGGAAAACCCATGTACACCCTGTCAGGGCCCTTTGGGTACTAAGAGGCCTTACTGGTCACGACCAGCCTCACCTTGGGCCTCCCTTCACAGCCTTTCCCCCAGGAGGCCCATTTTAGCTCAGCTTTGGGCCCGCTGTCCCTGCCTGAACTATGTAGGAGTGTTGGTCTTCAATCCCAGCTCTGACCTTGCCTTCTGCTTGGACCTTGGAGTGGCTTTTCTCCTGGGTAGACTCCTTGGACATACGTGGTAGGCCATCTCCATGGCCATACTGCACTGCGTTTTGCCTAGGCCTCCTCTGGGCAGCAGGTCTGAAGAAAATATAAAGTATTTGTGAATTTGTGAGCATTTTTCTTCCTCAGTTTAAAGGGCCTGGAAGGGCTTTCCCACCACCAGCAGAGCAGTAGCTGCAGATGACGATGGCACATCAAGGTGTCACGCTGTAAGGTGAGGCATGGTGGGACCACAGCACCCACTGGGGTTGTGAGAATTGAAGTTGGGGTTTTGGATGAAGATTGTTTCACACATGGTGGAATTGAAGCACTGGAAGTGTCTTATGCTGATCCCATGAAAATCCCATCAAACCTGATTAAGACACAGGTATTTATAAAGCCTTAATATGCAGAGAGTAAGGGCTTGGCAGAATTTAGGGGCTAAATTCTGCATGGGCATCACCATGAGAACAGGTTGCATTTTGCAGGTACAGGGTTACATGGAAATTGCTACATGTGATGAAGCAGTGACATGATCACACCAGTCCCTTAGGGTTTTCCCAAAATGCCCCAAGGGGCATTTTGCTCTGCTATGTCAGTGTGTCACATCTGGTCAGTAAATACATGTTTAAGCTCTTGGAGGGATGAGGCTCTGTAGCAGTCAGCTCCTGTTAACCTCTCTCCTCTTATTTTCTTCTGTCTGTTCCTCACTGTTCTCCCTGGATCCTTTCCTTTCCCATCAACTCCTCTGATGGGTCTCAACCCCAGCCCTGGACTGACCATCCTTTTTGGACAGCTCTGGAGGAGCTGGGCTGGGGGCTCCGCAGGCACTACATTGCTGGGGTTCCTCCACCTGGCTCTGCTCCTCTGCTCTGCCTGTAGAAGATAAGAGCTTTTAATGACAAGCCTAACACTCCTCGTTTCATTATTAGGGACCAGAATTATAAAAACAAAAAGGGAAGCAGGAGGGAGGACTCTCTTGTCCGTGAGCCAGCCACAAACTGGAGGGGAAAGGCCAGTGCATGTGCTGTCTCCCCATCAGCACCCTCAGTTCTTATGGTGGAATTTTGGAATGAAAGTATTTTTATAACCAAAAAAAAGTCCATGAAACTAGTTTTATCACAGTCTCTGTGGAGGAACGCCCTGAGAGAAGCCTCTCTTGAAGCCATGTAACCAAGCAGAAAGAAGAGGACTGAAGCATAGGACTTTTCACTCAAATTCATCTTCAGTCCTCCAAAACCTGGAGGAAAATCAGGAGCCTCTTAGAGATTCATCACATTTTCAAGCCAAAAGGAAGTAATCAGGTCCCTGCTCTGTCACCTCACTCGATTATTACTGGCAGAAATCTTCATCAACTGATGTTTTATGTCATTGCAGGATATTGTTATGATTTTGTGGTCTGATTGAATGACAGTTCAAAGAGCAGCGACTCATCTCAAGTAATTTTTTTGTATTTCGGGTTATTAAGTTCACTCTACTTTTAATTTCATGACACACATTCCTATTCTGACTGTTCATATCTATATATCCACGAAGCATCTACTGAGATGTGGAGCGTGAAAGACCAGAAGGTAAAATTACCAAAAACCCACTTCTATAGCTGAGCATGTAAACCCCTTTTTCCCCTTCACTGATGGCTTGCAGAGAAGGGAAAAGAGTGTTGCCATGAGAATGGGTTGGATTTGGCAGATACAGCACTAAGTGGAAATTGCTACGTGTGATGAAGCAGTGACATGATCATGCCAAGTGCTGGCTTATTAGCCGTTACCACCACTTTCCACTCACATCTTCTGTCTTCAGCAGCTCACACTTTCAGCAAGGATTCCCTCTTTGACAAGGTATTTCCTACGACTAAGCTTACCTTCAGCTGAAGGTCGCTGAAAATTTGATCAAAAAGAGATCACCTAATACGGATCATTACAAAGAAGGAAAATTTTATTTCAAAATCATTATTACAAAAAGCTATTTAGTCCTGTGTTTCAAGGGCTTGGAACAGGGATAGGGATGAAGACTTGGAAATCAAAGAGAGATTTTTAACTTTACGTGGAAGAACTCTTGTATGCTTGAGGTATGTTAAAAAAAAAAAAAAACAAAAAACAAAAAACACGTAAACATGTTTGCACTGTAGGATTCATTACACATGTAGATGAAGGTTTTCGTGACACTGCAGGGGCTTCAGGCATGCGACATGGCTGTTTTCAGATTGGGTTTGGATGCCACATCCTTTTAAGCTCCTCTGGGCATTTCGTATTTAAGCCTCCACAACTCACGTGAGGAGTCTCTCCAAGGAGACGTGGACCAAGGGTACAGAAACCAAAAGTACTCAAACACCTTTACACCTAGAGGAGCAAACTCTGACAGTTTCACTAATGTTCCTACTAGGCAAAACAAGCAGCGTTTCCCAGCTGCTCGCCTGCAAATATTCACAGCTGGTAGTCAGGCATCGATGACATGAGCATTTTCAGCTTTGGAAGTCTATCCCTACCATGCAGAACCAGAGGGAATGGCCTCAAGTGGTGCCAGGGAGGTTCAGGTTGGAAATGAGGAGACATTTCTGCTCAGAAAGAGCAGTCAGGCATCAGGACAGGTTGCCCAGGGAGGTGGTGGAGTCACCGTCCCTGGGGGTGTTCAAGGAGAGGCTGGACCTGGTGCTCAGGGACATGGGTTAGTGGTGACATTGGTGGTAGGGGGATGGTTGGACCAGGTGATCTTGGAGGGCTTTTCCAACCATAAGGATTCTATGACTGGAGTGACAGGGTGTGTCTGAAAACCTAAACAATTTATAGGATTTTTTGAGAAGTATTGTTACTCTGCTGCACTCTGCCTCACCACCACCTCATCCCATGTATGGGGTCCAGCTGACTCAGAGTTGGTGTTGGCACCTACGCAAGCCCCCATGATTTCTGCTATGAGAGGGGGCAATATCTGGGGGCAGATGCCCCAGCCAGCTCAGCTGAAGTACATCAGAGGACCTTCCAGAACAGAAGAAATGGCAGAAAATGAGATAATGGGGTTGAAATAGTGACCCCCTCTGGATCCCAAGACAAAATCAATATTTCAGAGCTGAGCTCAGCAGGTCAGCTGTAGCACAAGCCCAGGGCAAAGCTCCTACCTCCAGCTCACACTCCCGCCTCACTGCCCACCCCTGGTATTTCCCTTCAATGTGTGTGACACCATGAAGTCACCTATGTTCTGCTTCAGAAAGCTGACGGCACTCACCCGGGTTTGCTGACAGGGCTTTATCACACCAAAAAGGTGCGTGACCAAGCTGCCAACCGCAGACCGGAGACGTGGAAAGAGCAAATTTTGAGGGCAAGCATGCTTGGCTGAGCGTGCCACAGATGCTGGCAGCAAAAAATATCTCTGAACCGAGCCATCGGTATGTATTGCCCCAGCACGACAGCAACCACAGCCCTGTGTCATCGCAGCCCTCGCTGGGGACCGATGGCACCGCTGAGCTCCCTCTACGGGCGATGGCCAACCTCACTTTTGGCTTTCACGCCTGGCTTGGCTTCACGCTTTGGCCAGGGCTGTGGGTTCAGTGGGAGGCAGGGATTAACTGGTGCTGCTCGCACCACCTCAGGGATTTCAGCCCTAATCCTGCACCGTAGGTGCTCATCCGTCCTTCAGTGGGCAAGCAGGACATTCAGTTTCTAGCAGCAGTAACCCTGTCGAAAGTGAGGTGACTGAGGATTTATGAAGTGTAAGACTAAGGCACAGTGTGATAAATCAGGTTGTCTGCATGACCTGACTCTGTCTTCATGCCTCTGATGCAGGGAACAGCCCTGGTGGCACAAGCACCAGATGAGGGGATGTTAGGGGACACAGGCACTCTGCACCACGTCACCCAACCCAAAACATGGGGCAGGGCCAAAACTGGGATTCCTGTTCTCCAGGGGAATCGTTAGAGCCACACTGGAGAGGAAGCAGCAGGCACTGCATGAGACCAAATGCCTCAGTTGCCCAGGTTGGATTCACTGGCCCTGAACCCTTATCACTTGTGATCATCTCTTGTAAGAAGCATGATGACCCTCTAGAAATTGCACGCTCCCCATTTCCCAATGGAAGCTGAAGGTTATGCTCTTATCTATTTCGCAGAATTAAGATAAAAAGGTCAGGTGCTGGCCTTGGTCCCGCTGACGCGGCCAGCTTTGTAATCTGATTGTTTTCCCACCGAGGTAAGATTCAGTCAGCACGTTATCACGGACACTCTGGGGAAAGCCCAGTGACCTCTTGCTCACATGCAGGCTCTTCCTTAGATAATGTAGGTTGCATTTGCATTTCTACTCTGTACACTGCTGCCTGGTAGGTCTTCCCTAGGTCAGGTCCCAGAGATATGGAGGTAGCTGGCCTCCTTTGCTTCCAGCTCCCTTGGAAAGTTTGGGTCCAAACACTTAGCATGCAGTGTTCTGGGATGGCATCCCATAGCTAAAGGAGGTGGTTACAGAACCCTCATAGGCTTCTGTAAGCTGTGTAAAATTTCCCCTGTGTATTGCAGGGAATTGGGCTGGAAAGGATCATGGATCATATCATATATGTATATTAAGGCTTATTTCTTTTTCTCTGAAACAACCACATCTTTCCTCTTTTAGACTACAGCATTTTAACTATCATATGATGGTCCCGACAGCAGCATGACACTGTTGGCTCACGTGAAGATTGTTCAATGCCAAGTTTCTTCCTAAGGGATTATTCTCTCCCCATCAGCCTCCCATCTCTGGGAGCTGATTTTGAAATACAGTAGATTTTTCCTGCTTCAGTTCAGAGGTTTGTACACATCTTGACTGAACTGGGCGTTATTCATTTCATATTATTTCCTCAATTCTAGCTGTGTCTTTTGTATGCTCACGGCCCTTCTCAATCAGCCATCACCTGCTGCTATTAGCAGGAAGATATTATTTTCCCGTGCCCACCTGCTAATCAATGCAGTGACTAGTACTGGTTCGAGGTCAAACCCCTGGGGGAGTCCTGCTCGTCACCCTCCCATATGACAACTACACTCCATTAGGGTTTTTCCAAGCAGGTATTAGCCCACCAACTTGTAACTTCACTTCTAGTACACTTTTTTTGGCATACTTATGAGAAAGTGATGTGCAAATTTATCAAAAGGCTTAATAACACCAAGATAAAACACACCTGTGGTTCGTCTCCTAACCACAAGTCCCATAACCAGCCGCTGAACAGCACTGGGGTATGATTTGCTGTATAGCTTTGTTATCTCTTTATTGCATACAACTTCTGCTTCATTATCTGCCCCTGCAGCTGTCTAGAAACTGTAGTTTTCCCTGTTTTCTCCATTTTTTAAACCACATTTTTTAAAATCCTCTTTTCCAGTTTTCTTCACCTGTCCCCCAATATTTCCAAAACTGAATCCAGTATATTCATTCAGTTCAACTGACATCAGTCATCTAAAATGTAGAGCTGAGCTTGACAGTTTAGGCTCACTTTAGACTCAGAGGAGATGCATTTAAACCATAGCTAATCTCTATCAATCATAATCCCTATTAATTGTAATGCCTGCAGATGCTCAAACTTAGTTACATCTATATAGGAAATAATCATGACCTACAGGAATCCAAAATTTTCTTCATCTGGTTTGCATTTAATAGTGTTTCTTCAATATTTAGAAATTATTTTCCAGAGTGTCTTCCTGGGGGATCTTTCCTATCAAATCCCTAATATTACTCAACTCAATTTCTTGAAAATTGCAATCTTTATTCCATGGTCTCCATCCCTTTCTTTCTAAGTATCACAAACTCTATTATCATTTTCATCCACTCTGGAATTTTCAGAGGGTTCTTCTACATCAGCAAGAATGAAGCCTACAAATGAAATTTCCTTGCTCTTTTATGCAAATAAACAAACAAAAAAATCTCTAACAGACTCCAGGGACTTGCTGGGCAGATTGTGTCTGGTACACAACAGAGTTTGGGGTAGGCACAATCCACCCCAACCCCACAGTCCTGAGCTCTCAATGATTTAGTCCAAAAGCCTCCAAAAAGATCATTTTGTCTGGAAAGCCAGCAAAACACCCCTGCACTGGCACCATGATGCCACTACTTTCAGATTGTCAAGAAGAATGGCAAAAATCTTTATAACTGTCCACATCCCTACATGGAAAAAACCTCCCAGCCTCCAGAATGTGGTTACATCAAAACTGCTCTTTGGTCCGCGCAGACTCCTGAGACACGGCCAAAACTTATTTGGGACAGGGCTAATTAACCCCATCAAAACTGTGCCAAGGACCAATCCAGTTACAGAGCCAGAGGAGATACAGTGCCCAAGTCTGTGCCCTGCCACCATGAGTTTTATTAGTGCAGATGGAGCTTCAGGGCCCACGTAGAAGAGCATCCAAGAACTGGAGGACCTCTCCTGTAACTCAGCAGATTCAGGCTGCTTGCAGGCAGCTGATCTCCAGAATCTCTCTGTCTATGCCTCCTACTCCCTCCTACCACTCTTTAACCTACTGCCACCATAATCCACCAGTCCCTCATATTTCTTAGTCTGACCTCAGCCCACATGGGCCAAAGGACAGCTAAAATGAAGCCACATTTTAGGCAGTCCTGGCCTTCACAGTGCCTCTGCCTACATGGTGCCTTCCCCCGGCAAGGTTCCTCACTACAAGAAGGACATGGAGGCCCCGGAGCGTGTCCAGAGAAGGTCCTGGAGCACAAATCCTGTGAGGAGCAGATGAGGGAGCTGGGGGTGTTGGTCTGGGGAAGAGGAGGCTCAGGGCAGACCTTATTGCTCTCTGCAACTGCCTGAAAGGAAGGGGTGGGGAGCTGGGGGTCGGCCTCTTCTCACAGGTAACCAGTGATAGGACCAGAGGGAATGGCCTCAAGTTGTGCCAGGGGAGGTTCAGGTTGGAAATGAGGAGACATTTCTGCTCAGAAAGAGCAGTCAGGCATTGGGACGGGTTGCCCAGGGAGGTGGTGGAGTCACCGTCCCTGGAGGTGTTCAAGGAGAGCTTGGACGTGGTGCTTGGGGACATGGTTTAGTGTGTGACATTGGTTGCAGGGGGATGGTTGGATCAGGTGATCTTGTAGGCCTTTTCCAACCCTGATTCTGTGATTTTACGATTTTATCTTGCTGCTGCCTTCCATTCCCTAAGCTGCTGAGTCAGGGACACTTCTGGCACAAACCCATCCCTCCTCATGCGTGTGGCCGGGATTTACACATGTCGGAGCTGGGATGCTGGAGGCCTGCACAGGGAGGGATCTGACTACTCCTGACCTTCGTAGGCCACAGGATGGGAAAATAAACCTGAGGTTTGCCTACCCTGGAGCTCCCTCTGGTGCCTTGTCCTGGGAAATACACTATTTCTGCAGCTGTAGGGACAGGGGACACAAAAGCCTTAGGGGATGGAGAAAGGGAAAAGGGAGGTGGCTCTGAAAAACCACTTTCACCACACACTCTCTGCTGTGACCCACAGGAACAGCCTCCAAACAACCTCCAGAGAAGTGGGGAGATAGGAAAGAGATGAACATAACCTCAGCCCTACAGCAAAGCAACATAGGAGCTGCAGAAATCACCAGGGAACATTTTACAGGTGCTGAGGCAGTTTTCCACCCAGCTTTTCTCTCCTGGAAAGTGCAAAGGCTGCACAGACAGTATTTTCGTGGTAGCTCATCCTAGAAAGATTACCCAGCTAAACGCCGACAGCTTCATCTCAGGCCCAATCTCTCCCTTCCGTTTGTAGAAGCTGAGTTTGTGAGGTTAAATTTCCAAGATTCTGGATTTTTATCTTTATTTTTTTTCAGAGCATGCAGGTTATTTGTGGTTCCCAGATGTGGAAATGGTGGTGTCGGTGCAGTGAATGGTTTTGGATGTCACACAGACATGGAAACACACGGCTTTGTAGCTGCCCTTTCATTTGAGCTGGAAGAGGCTCACGTTTCAGGCTCTGACGATCCTCTTGTGCTGAACAACCTGGTGATCATCAGAGGCAAAAAGGAAGGAGAAAACTGCATCATGAATTGCTCAACTCAGAGAAATTCAACAGCCAGGGGACTAGCCCAGCCTTTTTGACCTGTGTTATGTCCCATCTATTATTCAAGGTCCAAAAAAAGCAGGACTCTGTAGTGTCATATGTTTCTCATATGTCATAAGTTCTCTCATATGTCTCATATGTTCATGTCATATGGACTTCAAGATTTAAGTTTGGAGGCTGCTCCAGGGGCTTAGCAGCCTGCCCAGAGTACCCAGCAAGCTTTTCCTACTGATATGCATCAAAACCAGCTCTGCAGATTTTTTTTTTTCTTTGCTACAGCACCCAAAATGCTTAAAAACTGCTTCCCCTTTGCTTGGTCATGCTGCAGGGAGGACAAAACCACACATTTCACTTCCCTGTTTTTATTCTGGCACTGGGAGATATATATATATATATATATTATTGGCAAAGAGATCAAAGCTGCCTGGATGCTTGCAAGGGGTGGAAACAGACACCCTTTGAAGAAAATGAGGAAAAGGAAAGCACTTTCTCCAGCACATTTCTGTGCTAGTTGTGGATTTTGGTCCCCAAAATACATGTGAAAATACGCTGCCAGTTGGCGTTTCCTCCTTTTTTTTGGTCTTTATTTTAAGGGATGTGTGTGCATGTGTATTTTTTTTCCTCTAGCCTGTACACAGGAGCTTCCTTTACTGCTGTGCCATCAGGCTTTCTGGTCCGTGATCCTCATGTAGATCCTGGGGCACCTGGAAACTATGTACAGTACCCCCACATGATGCCAAGGTGAGAGCTTGCAAAAGCCCCAATTTTTTTCCTTTATTGACAATAACACATCCCCCTTATTGCATTTGCACCTTTACTGGTGCATAAAGATGATATTTATGGTCCTTTTCAACCCAGGCCACTCTATGATTCTGTGACAAAGCTTGAACCCTCAAGACCTTATCCAGAGCTATTTGTGAGCAGTGTGATTCCCTAGAGAGCAGGAGTGGTGTTTAAGGGATGAGAGGCATGCTAGGAATAAGGTCTTAGACTGTTTTTTTTCAAACTGCAGCAAAGCTGACCTGCCAAATCCTGCATGAGGGAGCAGACAGCTCTGGGAGGGAGCAGACATCTTACAGAATTGCTGGCTTTGGGGATTTCCTGGGGGGTTGAGGCTCATAGATGGGATCTGTGGAACCAGGCAAGGCTAACAGCAGATTTCTATCATCTTTGTTTACTGAATTTTTATCTAGGACTGCACGTCTCCTGCTGCTGAGGGTGCTCAGTTGAAAGCACATCCTTGTTCATGCACAAGGTGGTAAGAAAACCACATCTACCTCCAGCAAAAGGGCTCTGGGTGCATTCATCAGCCACCCACCCCCAGGGCAGTTCTGCAAGGTCCTGGTCCACCAAGGTACCAGCAGAGGCAGGGTGGTGGGGAGATGTGCCCCAACCCAGCCCTGAGCTCAGTCAGCAGCAGGCTTTTTATAGCAAATCACGTGAGAAATGGTTATCTGGATGCATTTTATTATTCAAGGAGATACTTACGGTGTCACTGACACAGAAATGAAGGCACAGGAACCACGCAGATGCCCTGAGAAGGGCAAGGACACCAGGACAAGCCTGTGGTGCTCAGGGCATTCTCCAAAACCTAACCTCAAATTTGTCAAGACAAAGTTTAATAAAAATAAAATTAAAAATGTTAAAATCTCAAACATTCAACAGCTCTGATCACAGAGACAGGTTTGACCACACGGTCAGCTTTTCTTGAAAGCCAGCCCTGGCTACGGAAGCATGCTGGTTTCTAGGAATATCCCATCTCCAGGAATTAGTCACCTAGACATTCCCAGAAAATCACACAAGTTGCCCATGGACAAGGGAAGGCTTTCATGGTTCAGTATGGTCATCTTCCGTGGGACTCAGGAAGGGTTGCAGCAACACAGCCTCAGGGGATGTACAGAGGACGTAGGATCCCAGGCCCCAGAAGTGCTTCTTAAAACCTTGACCTTTCTTAGTTACAGGTTTCCTCCTATTTTATATTCATACAAGAGCCACCCCAGACTAGAGAAGGGCTGGAGACCTAAATCCACTGGGGGCACAGCTGGGCAGCTCGGAGCATCCCAGGTCCTTCCTATCACTTCCCATCCCAGTAGGGCTGCAAAATCCAGCAATGGAGCTGACCGTGAAAAAAGTGGGGGGAAAAAAGCTTCGCTATTAATAGTGAGTTTCCACATTGCTTCTTACCATCACTGCTATCGTATATTGGATTCCTAAACCCTTTTTTTTATTCAAAGGCTGAAACCATTACCACCAACTGGGGAGCTTGCACATGGTTACACTGAGAGAGAAAAAACATTTTTTTTAATTAAATGATAACAGAAAAAAAGGAGGTAAAAAGGCTCCTTCAAGTCTGGGAAGTCCATGGTAGAGTAAAAATATAAAAAAGGATGATTTACATGGGCAAAAACCCATGGGAGCCCTGCACTAAACCAAACTGGCCTTGAGTAAAATCAGCCTGAGCTCCCCAGCTTGCATAACCAAGACCAAAGCTAAAAACACTTGAAAAACATCAGTAATGTGCACATGAATTCTTCCTTTTGGCTACTTGCAAAACCAAACCTCTTTCCAAATACTCCAGCAGCTCGGAGGTGGCGTGTCAGAGAGCTTTCAAGGTTTCCTGGCTTCTTTGGTGCCAGCAATGCACAGCGAGGAACGACTAAAGTGCACAGGCTCAAGCTCCCCGAAGTTCAGCTCAGCCAGATGAAGCATTCAGGAGGGCGACGAAGGTAAATACAAAGAGTCTTCAGGCTAAAAGTCTGTGAGAACTCAGGTTCTTCCGCCTCGAGGCTCAAATTAAGAAGATAATGTCATCAGACACCATGATCTGGTTGTCATCTTGCATGTGGGCCAACGCCAGCTTCACCTCAGGCAGCGAGAAGGGCTCGGGGTTGTCACGGTTGATGGACTCCATCACGCTCTTCAGGCCCACGGACTGGGCATGGGAAGCTTTGAAGACCTCCAGGAGCGCAGCCTTGAATGCTTTCAACCTAGGTGAGAAGCAATCCCCATCAGAGACCAAACACAAGCTCTTCTTCTCCCTTCCCAGCCAAGGATATCACAGCCCTCGACCATCCCAGAAGATGACCCGGGAGGAAAGCTAAAACCAGAGCTGGGAGCACTCACCAGAGGCCTGTTTCAGAGACTTGGATATGCCCCCAGAGCTGCTGCACCCACCCCACACGTCTCCAGCCCATGGATACCAGCTCCAGGCCTGGGGCTGACCCAGCACTGCCTCCTCCTGCACCCACTCATCCACATCCAGCTCCAGCATCTGGCTGCAGTCACCACCTGAGGCACGGTGTTATTATGCAGAGCACCCTTTAGTCCAGCTGAGATGTCCCCTGGCTGAAATTCAGGTCTCCAGACAGAAACCAACGTTTTGGACAAGAGTTTGGACCCACCAGCTAGGCTCCAAGCAGCATCAGAGCCTAAGCAGCAGCCTCGTGACTGCAGGTAAGAAGGGAGCTGACTCTGCTCACACCCCAGACAAAAGGCAACAGTCCCAAATATTGAGAGCTGCAATTACCAGCACCTCAGGAGGGACTGAACAGAAATCCCCTCTCCAAATCTAACTCAGGCTGCCCCTGCTTGGCTCACACAGCTGGGAAGATGCCACCATGCAACCCTACAACACGCTCACAGCATTATGCAGGAAAAAACCCTCCCACACCTGAGCTTTATGGGTATCAAAGCAGGAAAGGCCCAACCAGCTCATCTTTCCACGACTCAGGCAGGACAAACACCTCCTCCTGCTGCTTCTCCAGCCCCCACTCACCTCGGATCAGCCAGCTCCGGCTTCTTTGCATCGCCAGAGGCCGAGGCTTCGGGTGTCTTGGGTGTATGTGCCTGGACTGGAGGAGGAAGAGGAGTTACCTTCAGCCTGCCCGGTGCCCAAAGAGCCAGAGAGCCAAAGCACGAGCTGCAGCAACCAAACCAGGCTGTGCTCGGCCTCTCTGGATGGGGTGGGTGAACCCAAACTCCCAGGAGATACCACACACCAACAAAACCCCACTGACTCACCCTCTGGCATCTCCTGCTCGGCGTCGCTGAAGTCATAGGGGTCATAGGACTCCTCTTGGCCCTCCGTGCGTGCCTTCTTCCTCCTGGGTTGCGGGAAGAGGAGGTCACCCCCAATCCAGCCCAAGTACAAACCTCAGGGGACCCCCTCAGAGCTCTTTCAGGACCACACGGGGTAGTTGTGGCCTGCGGGTAAGCCCAGGGCTCATCCACCAAACCCTTGCCACAAATATTGAGTTTTAGGGCTGTCACCAGGGGCTCCCATATTACAAGTTTAGGCCAAATGATCTGCTGGGTTTAACGAAACGGGGAGTATTTCCCCAAGGCCTGCCCTAACTACCTTTGCTTCCTGCCCTCCTCCTTGGGCTGTGTCTCCTCGTCCTCCTTCTCGGTCTCCGAGTCATCCTCCACCTGTTTTTTGCGCTTCTTCTCCTTCTCCAGCACCTGCACAATGGTGGCAAACAGTTCTCAGCCCCTTTTCAAGGTGGGCAGGATCCCCCCCATCTCTCTCTGCCCTCCAAGAGCATCACCCCGTTTGCTCCCAATGCAAACCTGCCCCCTACAAGACCCTCCTGAGCTTCATCCATCCACACAGACCTGCTGTGAGTTTTGGGGCTCACCAACCTCCCCCAAAGCCTTATTCCGCATTCCCAAAGCCTCCTGCGGGTATTTTTGGGGTCTCTTAGCAGCACGTGCCAAGATGCATCCTTCCCAACCAGGCAGATGGACACCAGCCCCGTGTGCTCAGCTGGCACTCATTGACCACCCAAATCCACCCCTTTTAATGACCCCTGTGGGACCCCACAGCCACTGAGGGATGCTTTTCCCCTACCTTTTTGAAGTAAGCAAACTGCACCAGCTCCAGAGCCGCCTCCGCGTCCTGCAGGTCGACTGTCTTGTTCATCCTGGCCTTGGCGTGGGCTGTGGAGAGGCGGATCAGGGTCTCCAAGGTACGGGCTGTGACCGGGGAGGTCTGGGATGAAAAAAGAGGTGGTGGTGAGACAGCAGAACCCATGAGGCTGTGACCCCCTAACGCAGTATCTGGTTATCCCGTTTTACAACCCCAAAAGGGTCGCATCCAGATGACCTTCCCCAGTCTCTTCCACTCTGTGATCCGAGGTGGAAAAGACCCGTGAGGGGAGAGGTTTCCCTGCTCCTGGCACGAGTAGAGGGAGCTCACCCTGGCGATGTCCGAGCTCATCTGGTTCTGGCTGCGCAGGCGGGAGTACTCCTCCGCTATGTAGTTCGCCGACTCCTGGGTCAAGACAGGCTTGATCATCTTGGCTACGTGGATGTACTTCCTCATGAACTCCATGCTGACGATCTTCTCCCTGTGGGACACAAACACACACCCGTGTCCTTCAGGAGAGCAGAGGGGACGAGCAAAGGGTGCGTGCAGAAGCAAGGCTGCACCCAAGGAGGGCACTGCCTTTCGTGGGCATCCAGGCACATGGAAAATTCAGCTCCAGATGCTCCCCATCACCTGCCTCACCATCATTCTGACCACCTCCAGCACCCCTGTCCCCAGGGGTAAGCCACCAGCTGGGTGCTCCAGCCAAACCCGTAGTGTTTTGGCATCGACTTGTCACCCCCAGAGAGCTACGGGGTCATGGGACAGGGACTCACTTGCGGCGATTGGGGCCATGCAGGAGGTCATCGTGCTTCTCGTACACTTGGAGCTCCTGTTCCTCCTCTTGTGCAAAGTCAGGGTCATCCGTAGCCAGGATCTCCACGGCGCTGCCCAGGGGCATGGCTGGAGAGGGGAAGGTTCCCAAAAACAGAGTTTTAGCTTCCCACAGCCAGAAGCCACCTAACTAGTAACTAGCAGCACTCTGTAAAACTACAGACACTGAACCCAAAGAGCTGCCAACACGTGACAGGGCAGAGAGGACAGCTACAAGTCTGGGGCAGAAAAGTTCACCAAGGACTTAGAGCAACATGGTGCTGCATTTCTGCTCTCCATCTCATGACAAACTCATCCCAACAGCTCTTCTCCTGGTGCTCCCACCCAAAAAACTTGGGTTGTGCCTCAAGACAAGAAGCCCAACTACCTCCTCCCCCATCACCTGAGCCACAGCACCCAAGACAAAGATGGGCACCAGCTAGAGGAGGGATGGACACTCTTTTCCTCAAGATCATAGCAAAGAAATGACCAAGATCCCATTGAGGACAAGGGTCCGGTCTCTTCTTGCCCCAAGCAAAAGAGAAGCAACCACAGACAGAGAAACCCCGTAACTCCTGGGCTCACACACGGCAGGAGCAACTCACCGTCCCCGTCCTGCTCGTTGGGGTTGCGGTAGCGGTGCATCCGCAGGACGTGGTCCGAGATCTCCCTGTCCTGCTCGGGGTCCATCTGGTCCAGCACGATGAAGAGCAGGTCGAAGCGGGAGAGCAAGGAGTCCTGCAGGCCGATGTTCTCCATGGGCGTCTTGTACTGGTCGTACTGCAGGAGGTTGAAATAAGGAGATGAAATAAGGTTGTGAGACTCTCACAACCCAGACAGTTGAACACTGAAGACACCACGCTAACCCCAGCTTGCTGCAGCACTAAGGCTGCTTTTCCCCGTCCATGGAGATGGGTAGAGCTCTCCCTTGCAAGGAGATATATTTTTTGTGATCCTAGATCAAACACAAATCTTGGAGGTGATGCAAGACACCCAGGCACCCAAGCTGGGCCAAAAAACCCCACAACCCCCAGGAGATCCAAGCGAACAAATTCTCAACCCCAAGCACCCCAGTCCCACTCCCAACCACATCTCCATTTCTGGGAGACCTTTGAGGTTTCCCCAGCTGCCTCCTCTACAAAAACAGCCCCCAGCAGCCTTCCCCAGCACTCACCCGGCCGTAGACAGGGTTGGCAGCCGCCAGGACACTGCAGCGGGAGTTGAGGCGAGCGTGCATGCCGGCCTTGGCGATGGTGACACGGCCCTGCTCCATCACCTCGTGTATGGCCGTGCGGTCGATGTCGGACATCTTGTCGAACTCGTCGATGCACACCACGCCCCGGTCTGCCAGCACCATGGCCCCCGCTTCCAGGCGCCGCTCGCCTTGGGGTGGGGGGACAAAAAAAGGGGTCAGGACACGGCGAGGAGCGGCTGAGGGAGCTGGGCTTGTTCAGCCTGGAGAAGAGGAGGCTCAGGGGCAACCTTATTGCTCTCTATAGGGACATTAAAGGAGGCTGTAGTGAGGTGGGGGTTGGCCTGTTCTCCCACATGCCTGGTGACAGGACGAGGGGGAATGGGCTAAAGTTGCGCCAGGGGAGTTTTAGGTTAGATGTTAGGAAGAACTTCTTTACCGAAAGGGTTGTTAGGCACTGGGATGGGCTGCCCAGGGAAGTGGTGGAGTCACCATCCCTGGAGGTCTTTAAAAGACGTTTAGATGTAGAGCTTAGGGATATGGTTTAGTGGGGACTGTTAGCGTTAGGTCAGAGGTTGGAGTAGGTGATCTTGGAGGTCTCTTCCAACCTAGAAATTCTGTGATTCTGTGAAACAGCAGGCGTGGACCTTGTAGAATCCCTCCCGGGTATTAACCAGCATCCCTCCACTGGTTCCCACTGGGAACCAGCCCGTTCCTTACCAGTTTCTTGGTCGGTGGTGATGGCAGCAGTCAGGCCGACGCCGGAGGAGCCCCTGCCGGTGGTAGCAATGGCGCGGGGCGCAGTGCACAGCACGTAGCGCAGCAGCTGGGACTTGGCGACAGAAGGGTCTCCTGAAAAGGGGAAGATCTATCAGCAACCACCACCTCGATCCCAGGAAACCTGCTTCAGCCTCTCCTCTGCCCAGCCAGACCTATCAGCAAGATGTTGATGTCTCCTCGGATGCGGCTCCCGTTCTCCAGGATTTTCTCCACCCCTCCCAGCAGCATGCAGAGGATGGCCTTCTTGATGAACTCGTGCCCATGGATGCTGGGTGCCAGGGACCTCGCCAGCTGGTCAAAGATATCCTAGGGCAGAAGAGGCAAAGCGCAGCCCGTAAGACACACTGTAGCAAGTAAGAACAAGGAGCAATTCTTCACAAGTGCATTTCAGCACAAAAAATTAGATTATTCCTATCACAGAGCCACACTGAAAGAATATTCCAACAGTTTTCTGTTAAATAATGTTTATCGATGCAGTTCTGAAGTCCTAGACCATCCAGCAAGCACTGGAAGCAGCAAACCCCATGAGAATAAGGTTTTATCCTTTCCACACTATAAAGCAAAGAGGTGAACAGAGGACCAGGCTGGGGCTGCCCCAATTCCCTCCCTAGCCCGAGGACTGGAATTTTGCTGTGTTCCCTTTCAGAGATCCACGCTGTCACCTCATTCTGTTCTTGGATTTAAGGGGGAAAGATGGAATTCTTCCACAGAGGAACTTTTCTGGCAATCAGCTAGCAGAGTCAGGGCACAGCCAGATCTCCATCTCGACAGCTATGCACAGCAGAGCTGCCAGCAAGCTCTGCTACCACAACAGAAGCAGCAACAATAAAAATCTAACAGGAATTGGCAAAAATCTAGGCAGAAATGCAAAGAAAGCAAGTGGAAAATCCTAGAAGGCAGGTTCTGAAATAAAGACAAATCAATACCTTGGATCGACTCTTGCTGAACCTCTTGATCTTGGCCACATCAGTAGCAGAGTAGAGAGGCCGAGCATCTTTGCTCATCTGCTTCACATGGCAGGCAATGAGGATAGTCCTGGGAACGTGACACAGCCCTGGTCACACACCTGCAAACCGCACCGAGCCCACAGGGGCCACAGCAACAACACAGTAAAAGCTTCCATGGGATCATCTTTGGCTCTAGGAAGTCCTAGAGAGGGATGGGAAGCTCTGAGAGCTGTAATCCCCTCTGTCTGCCTGCACTGCTCCATCCATGGAGCATCTTTAAGGGCTCCCAGCCCACCCTGTGGGCAGCTGGAACTCACGACTCAACACTGATCCCAAGGAGCAAACCATTTCCAAGTGATTTAAGCCAATTATTTCACCCAGCTCTCTGGTGGCCACCCTAAACCTCCTCCTGCAGCGATGTGACCCTACTAAAAATGGGATGCTCACCTGAAGGTCCCCGAGGTGTAGCCACCTTTCTTTCCTGGCAGGCAGCGGTATGTCCCCACCACCTGGATGCGGTCCCCGGGCTTCACCTTGTCCACCAGGTCGTCATCCAGAATGACGTCCACCGAGCGCGGCAGCTGCCCTGCCGGGGCTTTCTCAGGCATCTCCTGGATGGTGATGGTCTGGTGGTCCTTGTAGACCGAGAGGCCAAACTCTGTCTCCAGGGGGTTGTTCTCTTCATCCTTAAGGAGGAAGTAAAAGGATTAGCAACGTTTTTTTGGGAGCACAGGGAAAAGGGACCAGCACACAGAAGACTACTCAAGTTGTTGCCAGAGCCTGGGGGTCACCAGCTCCCCAGATCTAACCCTGCTGGTCCATTAAGTCCTTCCAAACCCTGTCTCTAGCACACATGGTGGTAACACATCATCCATGCAGAAGGTGTGGGCAATGTGGACAATGCTCAGGTCATCCTTTTCCCTCCTTCATTCCCTCTTTGCCCGAGAGTCCGTGTACCCTCTCCAGGGCAGCACTGACATGCTCACGGGTCCCAGAAGACACAAAACTGGCTGACATCCCACCAAGAAGCCAGCTGAGCATCCTACAGCAGAACTAAGATCATAATTGACATTTGCTAGTGAGTCTGGTGACCAACAAAAACCTTTGTTATCCGTTCCTAAGAGTTTCCTCAGACCACCACACTTCACATGTGGTGTGTCCTCCACGACCACATTAGATGAAGAAGCCCAAAGGCATCTGAGACCCTCAGCTCAGAGCTGGTATGCTCTCCCCAGAGGAACCTGCTGACACTTCCCACGAGGCCACCTCACCTTTGTAGGGTAGACAGAGCTGGATGGGAAAGCATCCAGGGACGTCAGGTCCGTGTAGCGGCGCTCGATGGTCTTCTTGGTCGCGGGGCAGTAGTGGACGCTGCGGACGACCTTGGGACGAACCAGAGAGCCTGGGTTGGGAAGGAAGAAAGGTTAGGGGCAGGAAAATCCCAATCCACCTGGCTGTCAGCAGGCAATGCCAACGGGGTTGCCACCACTTGGGACACGACCTCTGGCACCCAGGGTCTGTTTTGTGCCAGGATTTGCTGAGTTCCTTCCACAAAGACCACCCCAACATCCAGATCTTCTCCAAGTCCCCTGTCCCCCTCACACATGGTGGACTCCCTGTGGACAGCCCCTCCAAACCTGGTGGTAGAAGCCCTCCAAGCCCCTCCACAGCAAACACCTCGACCTCCTCAGCCCGCACAGCTACACCACCTGCACCCGGACACGTCCCCGGGCTCACATTTTGTCACGATGCCCTCCACGCACACGATGCAGCTCAGGAAGCAGGCGGTCAGCGTCCGCGGCGAGACGTGCTTGGAGCCAAAGCTGCCCTCCAGCCCGATGTAGAAGTCCTCGTACTGCTTGGCATAGGTGGCATCGACGGAGGCTACAAAATCCTTCAGAGCACGCTGGAAGGCAACGAGCTCCTCGAAGGCGTTGTTCAAAAGCCTGCAACAGAGGGAGAGGATGACCAGGAGCTATAGGTATGCTGGCAGCCCCCTTGTGCCCTCCTCCACGTGCAGCTCTGGCAAAGCACTCAAAGCTCTTCCAGGTGCCTCAATGCACTCAGAATTTACCGAGAATGTGAGGCAAAAAATAATCTAAGCTCCTTGCCACCACCAGCCAGGAGCTGAAAATGGATCAATCCTATCTGAAAGACTTCTGAAAAAGAATCAGTTGTATCAGAAAGACTTCACGTGTACTTAAGCAGACGCACAAGCTCACTCAAGAATGCCCCAAAATTGTAGAAACGGGATGATTTGCATCATGCAAGCAACTGCTGCTTGCTACAAAGTCTTTCTGCCAAATGAATGAGCAGGGAGCTCAGAAGGGATGGATGTGACGGGGAAGGAGAAGGCCCTTCCACTTTTCCAGGGGACCCCAAATCCCTGTGGAGCACAGGACGGAGTCTGGCCCTTCTTGGCCAAACCCCGGGGACCCTCAAAGCCACGGGGTGCCCAGCCCCACGCACCGGCTGGCTCTCTTCTCGTTCTTCCGCCGCAGGTCGTTGATGCTGACCAGGAGGCGGTACTGGTTGTCACTGATCATGTCGCGCACCTTGCCGTGATAAACCCCTTGGTCTTCCTGCGGGAGGAAAAAAAAACAAAACACCAAAACCCCAAAAAATACAGGTTTGCATCAGTTGTGCTGAACAGAAGATGCTGGGCGGGGGGGGGAGGAAGGAAGGGGGTAATCCTCACCGCCGGGAGGAAGAGATGCAGCACCCCATCCCCCCCATCCCAAAACTCCCCCCTCCTCACCTCATCATCCAAAAAATCGAGGTAATCGCGCTGCGCCTCCCGCAGCTCCGCATCCTCCAGCCCTCCCGCCGGCGCCGCCATGCTGCTGCTGCTGCTGCTGCTGCTGCTGCTGCTGGGGGCCGCCGCCTCCGGTATCGCAAGGTGAAGAAGAAGCCGGAGGAACCGGTAAAAATGGGGGGAAATCGGTAAAAAGCGAAAGGCACCGGCTAGGACCCGGTACAGGCCCCAAAGCGCAGCGCAGCCGCCGCGCTCCCCGCTTGGCGCCAAATCCGGGAGGTTTCCCGCCAGCCGCCGGGCGCCAGCCAATGGGAGCGCAGAGGGAGGGCGCGGGAGTTTGACGCGCCACAGCGCCAGCCAATCAGCGGCGAGCAGGGGGCGGGCGGGGGCGCGCTTTGGGCTGCGGGCGGGGGCTGCGGCGGCTGGGGGCGGGGATCGGGGATCGGGGATCAGGGACCGGGCATTTGGGATCAGGGATCACACAAATTGATAGTTTGAGAACAGGGATCACACAAATTGATATTTTTGGAGGAAAATACCATTTTTTTCTTTTATTATCTTTTTTTTTTCCTTTGTGTCTCCAGAAAGCCCCGTTTCCGGGTGTTTTCGCCCCAAAAGGTGCAGGCTGGCTGTTTCTTTCCCCTGATTTTAGTTGTGGATGACATTTTCTTGGGCTTGCTCTTTTTTTTTTTTGAAGGTGTTGGAGCCAGGGGTCAACGCAGAGACCCCTCTGTGCACAGGAACCCACTGACACCCCTTCAAAAGGAACATATTACGTATCTGATATCTATTACCCCCTAAGATATATTATAATATAACCCCCGAAGAATATTTAATCCAAACCGTGATCAAAAAATACGAAAAAAAGGAAAAAGCTGGGAAAAGTCAGCATGTCACAGCAGGCACCCCACCCAGGCTGTGTCCCCAGGTGGTGTTTTAGCCAGAACCAACTTTTTGGGGTTTGCTGATAAATACTGACCTGGGACAGAGGCGTTCTCTGCAATTCTGTGACCTGCAGGAGATGCTGGAAGCAGTTCCTGCCCCATTTCTCCTTTTCCTTTCACTTATCTGCACCCGATCCCTCTAAAATGACAGGGAATATTATTATTAACCAACGTTGCTAGTTTAGGACATGCGTTGCGCAAGTCCTCCTGGAGATGTGTCCCACTTCTGCAAGTTATTGTGTTTTGTTTTTTTGTTTCATGCTGTTTTGCATCAGAGTGGAAGCTCAGATTTTCCTTCGCACATTGTTGGGCCCTCCTCTGGAGCAACTTGATGGAGTGTTATTGCATTTGGCAGGGTGGCAGGAATGAAGGACCTCGTGCTCTGTTGCTGTTTTCTCTCTTTTTTTCTCCACTCTCTCGCTGCTCTAGCTCCAGAGTTGCTCTGCTCTCCGCAGCAGGAGCAGCCTCCCTGCTGCCTCTCCTCAAAGCCAGCCCTTCCCGTGATTTTCTGGAGATTTCTCCTTTGCATTGCAGGTGGCTTGAGACAGGGCAGCAGGAGAAAAGTGACAGCAACCAGAAAAAGCCCTCAGTGTGCCCCTGTGTTAGCAAGAAAAGTCAAAGTACATAAACTGGGGAGGAATCAGTCCGGGTGTAATTCCCAAAAGGAAGCATAATGTATCCTACAGATGTCAGAACCCGGCATTAAATTGCAGCTCTGAGATGTTTTCTCTCTCTGCAACAGATGATGCATTAAATCCAGCGATGGGTGCAGCCTGCTGGCTTTGCTGCACGTAAGAGCTGGATGGAGGGGCAGAAACCTTGCTTAGAGGGCAATTCCTCGTTCCCCTCTGGCCACAAAACACCCGATGAGTTCAGCTGCCAGCCAGCACGTTCAAAGCCAGAGCAAACAGGGTCGGATTCACACCCACAGATCTACATCACCAATAAATCTCACCCCTATTTTGGTTCCTTGCTCTCCAAACAAGTCCCAACCCGAAGATGCCAAGCATGAAGGGAAAGAGCAGAGAGGAGCTGCCAGGAACCCTTGCTCTTGGCCGCAAGGTAATGAGAATTAGGGCTAAAAATAGCTGCCCGTTGTTATTCATGACCGTGCCCTATAGCAACTGCTGCGGTGCGTGGCTCTTGTGTGAATAATTAATTGCGACAGGGCGAAGACAATGGGACGGAGAGGTGGAGGTGGCTGCAGGCGGGTTGGGACCTGGGCACGGCCACAGAACCACGGTGGGTGGGGAGGGATCCCGTGTTTTAAGCCTGTGTCAGCCAGGAGCCAAGCAGGACCTCACAATTTTGATTTAACTGTTCCTGTGCTCACCAAGAAGTTCCAGGTTTATGATAAAAAATATTAAAAAGTAAGCATTCGGGGGGGAGGAATTAAAATAATAAAATTTGAGTGCTCGTTTCTGGGGCTTGTGCAAATCTCTGCCTTTCAGGGCTCGTTTGGGTTCTGTCCCACATCTCCAGGGAATCAGCGCCCCGATGTCGTGCCACATTTCAGCTGGTTCTGAGCAGACCAAGCAGAATCACAGAGATATTCGGGCTCCTTGCACCCACTAAAAAAAAAAAAAAAAAAAAAAAACAATAATGGAATTAGGCACCTAAATGCATGGAGAGCCTGGGCTGCAGAGCTTGCAGAGAAATGAATGAAAGCCCGGAAGAATGACAGGTGATTATAGGAATAATATCCAGGGATGAGTTGCACCCAAGGCGTGCTGAGCAGAATACCTCAACTGCACCTGTTTACAGGGTGCATCTTCCTTACATCTCTATCTGCACGTGCACAAGGTTTCTGAGATCCCTTTATGGGATCCCTGTAGTCCCTCCCATTTTTTTTCCCCTTGGTTTCACTAAAAATCAGTTTCCACAGCAGAAGTCACTTTTCAAGTTGCCATCTATTAGCTTTCCCTCATGCTGAGCAACCTTATCTCGCCCGTTTTGGGGAGAGGCTTGTGGTTCATTCACAGCTCCAAAAATGAGGAGTCAGCACCCCAAATCCAGCAGTGTCACCTCATCGTCAGGCAACGCTTTGCAGTGGAGCTTTTGAATATATTTGTAATAAAGCACAAGTGTAATGATGTGGAATAAATAGGGAAAAAATGCTTTTTGTAATTGTAACAATATGGGAAAATTAAAACTACCCGTGAGGTGTTTTTTTCGGTGTAAATTTTAAGTTTTGCAGGAGATGTAAGGGGTTCGTCCACTCTGGCTGCCCTCCAGCTGAACCTGCAGCAGCTGAACCCAAATCAGGGAATTTACCCTTGCAAGAGGAGAGCAATGGTGACTCTTTCCCCTGCAGGACCGAATGTGGAAGATGTAATTCGGTGCTGGAGGAACCCTTCTTAATCCTCTGACCTGACCTTTTTTAGGTTGAGGAATTTCACCCGCTCGCATCTGCACCGTCTGAGGCATTTCCAACATCACTTTCTTGAAGTATTTGCTATTCCCACGCGCTCTGGTAAATCTTTAAACTGATCTCACTCTTTTTTTTCCTGACGTCTGGGCAGAAAAACACTGAAGACAACTATCAGTGTAGCTGAACAGGATATCTGTACTTAGACACACCGGGAACTGCTCGTATCTCCCCAGGAGAGCGCAGCAAGTAGGTAAAAAGCTAAGGCTCTGACCTTCAGCATACTGGCACGCATCGTGGCCACCTCCTTGCTTCCAGGAGCAGGAAGCCTGGTGTGCCCGGCTCTGCTTTCCCTGCTGGGAGCAGCTAGCACGGCGTTAGCACAGCCTGTGAAATCTTGTGGTCCTTCATCCAATGCTCAGCTACCCCGGTGCCTCCCGGATCCCGTGGGTGAATCGCTCCCTCCTGTTGTGCAGGAGGAAAATAGGGCAATTAAACAAAAAATAATCATAAATACAATTTTAAAAAAGCTACCCCAAGGCCATGATGGAAAATGAATCCCCGGGGAAACAAAGCCCGAGGAGAGGCTGAAGCACCGGCCAGGAGCGCGTCTGCAGAATGTGGCAACCCCGCTGTGTTTCCAGGGAAGTCCGGGTGGCCCAAATATAGATCCCCGGAGGTTGTGCCTTGCTATTTCTGGCTGCTCATCTGCTGTCATGAGTTCTGGCCGTTCCTACAGACAGTGACAGCTGGCTCTTTTTATTCCTCATTTTCTTTCCTCCCCTCCCCAAGCCCGGGATTCACCAATCTGTGTGCAAACCACGAAGCAGGGATGCTCCTGTCGATTGCTGGTGATCTCAGGACCTGCTTCTGGCCACGAGGCAGGATCCAGTGGTCGCTTCTCCAAGTGATGCCCGGTTCTGGAAGACAGGGAGCTGCAGCAGCACATGTGGCAATGGGGTTAGACCCTGTTAGCAATCCTCATCTGACTGTCACGACTTGTGCTCAGCCCCACTGAGCCGTACTCAGTGCTTCCCTCTGACTGCGTGGGCTGGGTTGGGTAACCCGGGGCTTTTAGGGCTGTTTTTCTGAATTATTAGTTGCAGAAAGCACAGAAACAGGATTCAAAACTATTGCAAAAGATTCATGTAGCCCAGCATCCTGAGACTTGCACGTGTTCTTACAGAGGAACAAGAAATAAAAAGCAAATGAAAATCCCTCTGTAAGTTATGGATTCCTACATCCACAAAGAAATTTCCTTCCTGAGACCCATAAGCTGGAGATTTAGTTTTGAATCAAGGTTTATATCCTTTCCAAAATTGTCATTTTTTGCCATCTTTAATAATATCCAACTTGCCTAAATCCTGCCAAATGCTGAGCAAAATTTCTGTGCAAAGGAAAGGAGTTTTACAAAGCAAAGCCTGGCATGTAGAAGTCTCTTTTACCCAGTTATGATTCTGCACCTTGATATTATTCATTAAAACCTCATACGGGGAAAAGGTGGCTCCTTCTACTTTCTGCATCCCTTTTGGGGTGAAGATCTCAGTTGTCTCCAGTGCAAAGTTGCTGTGATCTCCCTGATCAGCACAGTGTGGACAGAGGGTGTTTGGATGTGGACACAAGGTGTTTGGATGCATTTTGGTGAAAAGCCCTCCCTAAAATATAAGAGGAGGGGTTCACACCTATTTTACTCACGGTTTACACCCTGGAGAGACGGCTGGTGCAGTTCTACGTCCTCTGGGGCATTCCTGCTGTGCCATCAGGTCCTAGCTTTGTGGTGATAATTCCCAGCAGCCAAAATAATGGCAGGGCCACTTTGCACCCTGCAAAAATAGGGTTTTTATTGCCCGGTAGTGAGGGTGTATGTGTGTTTGGGCAGGGAACGGAGGTGTATGGGGGCTGTTTGAGGGCACCAAGCCTGCTTGGCTCATATCAGATGAGTGCCAAGGGCTGGGAGAGCGCAGGCTGGCACAGCTCAGCCTAAACCTGCTGGGAACAGCCTGCTGGGCAAACACAGCCACACCTGGGCTTCGCCTCGGAGTGAACCCAGTGATTCACTGCAGGGTGTGAAATACCAAAAGCAAGTGGAGGGCCGAGCAGCACCCCTGGGCAGGTCCCTGTCGCCTGGGAGCAGGTCACGGGGCAAGCAAACGAAATGCCCTGAAAGGTCTCGCTGCAAGCACCTGCCAAGCCTGGAAGATAAATGGGGGAGAAGTCTGTTGGTGGAGCAGAAACCTGGCAGGGTCTCAATGCGGGCGTTGCAGCAGGGATGCCCTGTACGCTGTCCCCTTTACCCTGCCCTGCTTGGTCCTGACCACCATCTACCTGGGCTTGTGTGAGGTGTTCCTCAGGGGTCAGCATTGGGACCAACACTGTTTAATGTCTTTTTCGGTGACATGGGCAGTGGGATTGAGTGCTCCCTCGGCATATTTGGCAATGACACCAAGCTGTGTGGTGTGGTTGGCACACTGCAGGGAAGGGATGAGATCCAGAGGGACCTGGCCAGGCCTGTGAGGTGGGCCTGTGCCAACCTCATGAGGTTCTACAAGGCCAAGGGCAAGGTCCTGCAGCTGGGCTGGGGCAATCCCAAACCCAAACACAGGTTAGGTGGAGAATGGATGGAGAGCAGCTCTGAGAAGGACCTGGGGGTGCTGGTTGATGAGGGAGGGGATTCTCCTCCTCTGCTCCAGGCCCAGCACCAGGAGCACGTGGAGCTGCTGGAGAGGGCCCAGAGGAGGCCCCGAGGAGGAGCAGAGGCTGGAGCCCCTCTGCTCTGGAGCCATCTGAGGGAGCTGGGGGTGTTGGGCCTGGGGAGGAGAAGGCTCCGGGGAGACCTCCCAGCGGCCTGCCCGGGCCTGAGGCTGCAGGAGAGCTGGGGAGGGACTCGGGGTCAGGGGTAGGGACTGGACAACAGGAGGTGGCTCTAAACTCAGAGAGGGGAGCTTTAGATCAGACATTAGGGAGAAATTTGTCACGATGAGGGTGGTGAGGCCCTGGCGCAGGCTGCCCCGAGGAGCTGGGGGTGCCCCATCCCTGGGGGTGCCCAAGGCCAGGCTGCATGGGGCTGGGAGCAGCCTGGGCTGGGGGTCATGCCCATGGCAAAGGGTTCAAACTCGATGATCTTTAAGGTCAGCCCAAACCATCCTGTGCTTCCATGGTTGTGTGGGAAATGATGCAAAGATGGGTGGCAGAGGAAGAGCAGCGCCGTGCCCACCACCCCCCACCCTGCAACTTCAAAGAACAGATGGGGAGGGAGGAAGGAAGCAGCAGTCGGGGTTTTATGGTGGGAGATGCTTAAAAATGGCAGGAAAGAAGCAGGAGATGTCTCTGAAGAGCCCAGGAGCTGCTGCTCACATCCCCGAGAGAGGCAACGAGCCTGGAGCAGAGGAGGCTCCGGGGGAGCTCCCCCATGGCCGTCAGTACCCGCAGGGAGGTGCGGAGAGGCCGGAGCCGGGCTCTGCTCAGCGCTAACCCCCAAATCTCCCCCCCCAGGACCCCAAATCCCACCATGTCCCCTCCTCCCATCGCTGTCCCCGCCCGCTGGGGACACCCCGGGGCGGAGCCCCGCATGCGCTCGGGGCCCGGCGGTGGCCGCGGTGGCCCCGGGGACGCGGAGCCGGCGGTGGAGGCGCGGTGAGTGCGGGTGGGGACACCTCGGGGACACCTCGGGGACACTTTCGGGGACACCACGGGGCTGGCAGGGGTGGGGACGGGCAGCGGGGTTTTGCCCCATTGCGGGCTGGGGCGCGGTGCCGAGCATCCCCCGCGGGTCCCCCCGCCCCGAGTGCGTCCCCGCGGGCGCATCCCCAGGAGGGTGGCTCAGGGCAGGGGGAGCTGCCCCCGGTTTCCACCAGGTTTTGTGCTCCGAAATTGTGCCGAGCGCTGGTGCTGCTGCTCCGCCAGCGGTTTTGGAGAGCCTCGTGTGGGTTTTCCACCGTGGGGCTGCGGGACAGCCGAGTCCCTTGGGGACACCCAGGTTTGGTTTGTCCCCACGCTGCCACCCACCCTTTTCCTCCAAAATAACCCCAAAAGTGCCAGCGAGGGGCTTGTTCCCTTCACCCACTCCCCAACATCCTCCTGACCTCATCAATCACCTTCCTTTTACTGCCCACCTGTTTTTTTTCCCCGGAGGAAAACACCGAGAGCATCTCACTTTTTTTTTTCCTAGACCCCTTTCCCCTGCCCCTTTGGAGACCCCTCTTTGTGGGGCTACAGCTGGGCAACAATTCCTCCGTAATTCCCAAATCCCTCGACCCTGCGAAATTCCCCTCTGTGCTAGGGCTGCAGGTCGCGGGGGGAGTGCTGAACCCGAAGGGGTGGTGAGGATGAGGATGTGGGCGCCGCCGCCCCGGCAGCGGTGGTAGAAAACGAGTGAAATCAGGAAAAGGTCGCGCAAAAGGGTGAAGGACGCAGGCGATGCTCTGCAGGAGTGGAAAGCAGGCTGCTGGGTCTGGTTTTGCTCCCTTCCAGGGCAGGGAGGGGACGTTGAGCTGTGAATTCCTGCAGCTCCCGCTCCCACCCCGAATCGGAGGGGGGACCGCGCACCGCACGCAGTTCCTAGAAAGGCGCAGCCTGGCCAGGCCAAACCACAGGCTGCTGCTGCACGTTTCCTCCCTGTTCAGCACCCACAGGAGCCTCCTTTCTGCTTTGCTTCCCTTCATTTCCCCTCAAGCTGTGCCTGGAGGGGGGCTGCGTCCCTCTGGCACGGGGAGATGTGCAGCCCCGAGCACAAAACGGGGCAGCGGCTGAGGACGCCTCACCTGCTTGTGTTCACAGCTCTTTATCCGCCTCCCCTGACTCATGCACCGGCTTAATATTTAGCTGCCGACGTACTTTATACTCTCTGCTCCAAGGGTCAGCCTCGGTATTTGATTGCGGAGCTGTAAGAAAGTCCCCGAAGCAGTAAATTGCCCCAGGAGGCTATGGGTTGTGGGGCCATGCCGTCCGTCCCTTGCCCTTCAGGCACAGCGCTTTGATTTTTTTCCTGCAAGTCTTCGGGACCAAGCAGGGATTTAATCATGCAGATGCCGCCCAGCATCCCGCATTTTGGGGGGGAAATCCATACTCTGATCCTTGCTCCCCATTGCTGAGGGCTTCGGAGTCCCCCCCGCAAAGGGCAGTGCCACTCGTCCCAGAGCTCTCTCGGCCAAACAGGAGGATGGGGACAAGGACAAGGACGAGAACTCGCGGCTCCAGGGGGTTGGCACGGAGCTGCAGGCTCTCCCCGGCAGCCCGCATGATTTATATACATTTTTTTCTCATGACCGAAGCTCTAAAACGTGCAGCCTTCAAAATGTTTGCAGGCAGCAGGCAGTGGTGGATGACAGTGTGTTTGCAGCAGAGCCTGGAGGCTTTGGGGACATCCTGGCAAAGCTCCGGATCCCCCAAAAATGCGCAGCCAGTTTGCTTTGGGTTTCTGTGCCTCCAGGCAGGTGGTTTTGGGGCTGTCCCACCAGCAAATGGATCCGAGCGAGGAGGGATTTGGTGGCTTGCTGAGGTTGGCACTGAAAGGTTTGTCCCATCAGTGGTGCTGGCGCTGTCACCTGGGCTCCTGGGGCTTTCGGGATCAGAGCAGTGACCCCATATGCGGGCAAACTGGCCCCAGAGATGCTGTGTGCACAGGGATGGAAGGGAAGCGCCCCGTATCCCACGGACATCACGGGAGGAAAATCAGGATGTGAAAGCAGGATGCAGCTGAAACAAATCCCAGCTCCCTTTTCAGCCCGCGGGGAGAGGAACGGGCATTTCTGTGGCACCATTCATCTCCTTCCAGCGCTGGCATCCGCAGCAGGGCAGGTCACTCACCCCGCTCCATCAGCGGTCCCGGCACGACCGAAGGCAGCAGGCGGGGACGGATCTGGTGCTCGGTGGCAGGGGACAGCTCGCAGCCACATACCTAAACCCTCTCTGCCCCAAAACAGGGCGGATTTACCCCAATCCCATTCACAAGGCTGGACTGAAACCACACTGAGAGCTTGCTAATACTTCAGCAACCTGACAAATGCAGGTCCTTGATGGGGAATGTGCCCATATCTTGTATTAATACCAGATATTAACACTTTTAAATACCAAACATTAATAGTTTTGCATCTACTGAGTGCCACAGTTGGGTTTCTTTTCCTTCTATTTTTTTTTAATTCACATGTCTCATGCATCAGCTGCATTATCAATGCAATCGATGCAATCCAATAATTATCAATATCAATGAAGCAGAGACCCGGCGCTGCAAAAATCAGAGTCCTGCATGCAATGGAAAATTTTCACAAGGTTGCCTTGCTTCGTAGCAGAGTTGAGGTTATTTGTAGGCTTCCCCTTCAAAGTCTTCAGTAAATTACGTCCCTAAGGGGCAGGGTTTAGTGATGGGACTCAGTAGGTCAGGCTGGGTTGGGTCTTGATGGTGGGGTTTTGTGAGACCCCCCCTGCAGCCCCGAGCTCAGCTCCGGGCCCAGCACCAGGAGGACGTGGAGCTGCTGGAGAGGGCCCAGAGGAGGCCCCGAGGAGGAGCAGAGGCTGGAGCCCCTCTGCTCTGGAGCCATCTGAGGGAGTTGGGGGTGTTGGGCCTGGGGAGGAGAAGGCTCCGGGGAGACCTCCCAGCGGCCTGCCCGGGCCTGAGGGGCTGCAGGAGAGCTGGGGAGGGACTCGGGGTCAGGGACAGGGTGGGGGGGACAACTTTAAACTCAAAGAGGGGAGGCTTAGATCAGATATTAGGGAGAAATTTGTCACTATGAGGGCTGTGAGGCCCTGGCGCAGGCTGCTCCGAGGAGCTGTGGGTGCCTCATCCCTGGGGGTGCCCAAGGCCAGGTTGGATGGGGCTGGGGACAGCCTGGGCTGGAGATAAGGGGCTGGAACCAGGTGCCCATCCTATAGTTCTGTAATTCTTGACAGAACTTGATTGGAAAGGTCTTTTCCAACCTAGGTGGTGCTGTGGTTCTACCTCAGCTGTTTTCCTTCCAGACCCGGGCAGCCCCTGTTGGGTGAGCCCTTGTAGCACGACCTTTGGGCTGATGTGGGCGTAAGGGGGCACGCAAGCACGTCAAGGAAAATGAAATATTCCCTGCCGTGTTCTGTTATGTAGCCCCAGCACTGCCTGGTGCATCAGAGCGGTGCCTCAAGAGCACAATATCTCGTTCTCCTTAGGCAGGTGGGGATTTCTGTCCTCATTTTATAGGCTTGGAGGTGGAAGCCTGCTGACAAGAGTCCCAAGCACCCAAGGTGGTGACACCCACCTAAATCCCAGTAACTCCCTCTGGGGATGGCATCAGAGGAAGGTTAGCACGGGCAGGTTGATGTGCCACCGAGGGAGGAAGCAGATAGTGCCAAGAATTCCTGCTGTGAGCCCTTGTAGGGTCTCCTCTTCATTTCTTGTCTCTGCTGGAGCCTCTCCAAAACACCAGGGACTCAGCATGGGACTGAGGATCTGGCATCCTGGTCCCAAACTGGTCTTCCGAAGCGAGCCCCAAGCAAAGGGGAAATGCCCCAAGGTGGTGGGGGAGATGCCCCAAGGTGGTGGAGGAGATGTGGGTGCTTGGGGAGGACCGGGAGGGCTTTGGGGTGCAGCTTGCAGCCTGGGTGCATGGGCTGGGTCCAGTTTGCAGCCTCTCCCTGACCCCCTGTCAGCCCTGGGGGGGCGAGCAGAGCTGCTCTCTGCCATCCTGCTGCAGCACTGGCTGTGATGCCAGACTTAATCCCGTGTAGGAAGTGGTCAGAAGAAAAGCCAGGGGTCCAAAATGACCCGAGGTCCTCCCGAGGGGCCTCTGCTCGGCTCTTAGAAGAAAGGAATTCAGGAATTCATCACGTGCAGCTCTCCAAGCTGCCCTGTCGTCCGCTGCCGCGAGATGCCTGCGGTTATTTTCGTGCTGCCCACAACCACTTTTCTTTTAAAATTTAAATGCATTTATTAAAGACTTCCCCACAGCTAGGTTCCCCAGGCCTGCCTGCTGTGTGTACCAGGAGTTGCTGCCTTTCTGGAAGCAGATACACGCCCAGTGCCTGCACACTGTTCTGCAAGTAAATATTATCACGCTGCTACAGCCTCCCTTGCAGAGGGTTAACGCTGGGGCTAGGCCGGTGGGAAAATCAGCTGTAACCCGCAGGAAAATTTCCCATTCAAGCCCTTCCATTAGCCTGTGAGCAAAAGCAAAAGAAAAAGCTCGGGTTTCCAATTACTTCGGAAGAAAGGGAGAGGAAAAATTGGAAGGGGATCGGTCCTCCTGGGTGCCGCGGCTCTCATTGTGGCTGCGATGATACAGCCTGGCCAGCGTCCACTCTCCTCCTTCCCTCCTGGCAGCTCCGGCCCCGAAACAAACGCCACTCGGTGGCTGGTAATTGGGAGCAGCCAAAAGGACTGAATCCCCCCTCCCGGAGATGGGGGCGAGGACGGAATCGCAACGAGCCGCCCCGAGCGATGAATGTGGCTTTCAGCCGCGCCGCGACCGCCCCCGCCAAAGGGAAAGAATAAGGGCTCTGTGAAAGCAAAACAGCCAGTCCCGACCTTGGGGGTTCTTTTTATATTTTATTTATTTATTTGTATTATTATTATTCCCCTTCTTTTCTCCCTTCCCGAACGTTAAAGGCTGTGTCCATCACATGATCGCTGGAAGCTGCCAGCTTGCTCCTTCGTGTCAAGCTTGGTTTAAAATAAGCGGCCAGCCGGATTCCTGCTTTCCTTGCCGTTTGATTTTCAGATGTGTTTTCCTGGGGTTTCGGGCTGTTCTTTTGAAAATCTCTGCACCTCCCCCTGTACTGTTAAAACCTGGCGTTTTCCAGCTCCATGAGCCTGCCTGGAAGAAGCCCTGTGCTGGCAGGGGGGTGAGCAGCGTGGAGCCTCCGCCTCGCTGAGCTCCAGGGTGATGCTCGCTATATCTGAGATGAGAGACTGGGGCAAAATCCAAGCGTTAGCAAAATCCTGGCTCTGTACAAGCCGGAGCCAGCCTGTGCCTGGTGCAGCCGCTGCCGTCCCTCCCGTGTGCTCGTCAGCATGCAAAGCAGGCACGCTGCCGTGGTGGAAAACACGCCGTGAGCCCCATGTCGGCACGCATCCCTGCGCCCAGCCTCCATCGCCGTCTCCTGGTTGCCCTTGCTCCTTGCGGCAGCTTGCAGCGTGTTGCTGCTCCTCTGCAGGAGGTGAATGTCCTGACCCTGCTCCGTTGCGCTTCGTTTGTCCCATCTGTGCAGTGTCTGAGCTGGTTTTCTGGGTCCTGGGGTCAGCACTAGCAAAGCTGGGGGGCTTGGGGAGCCTTTTCTCCTCGTGTCTTGTCACCGTGAGCCCCATCACCAGCTTTGGTGGAGCTCAGGACACCCAAAGCAGGGTTCATACTCTCACCTTCCCATAGGGCATCCAGACCAGGAAGACAAATATTGTCTCAGTAGAGGCACAGCCATAAAACCTCCCTGCAATTCCCACCGCATTGTGCTCAGCCTCAAGCCAAGCTCTGGCCACATCAGCCAAAGAGACACAGGGCAGCAGAGGGGGGATACCACAGTGCTGCATAGCCATGGGTGGTCCTGCCTGGACTTTGCCTGATCCTGAAGCTGAAGTCAAGAATAAGATGGATGAATGAGCTTTTTCTGTCTCCTTCAGTTATCAGGAGCCAGAACAGACTGGCTCAGGTGAACATACCTACATTAGAAGTGTGGAGAGGGAACGTTGTCCCTTTTTCATGCCATCCCCTTGTAGGAACGCTTCAGAGTCCACATTTACCTTCCCAAATGTTGGCATGTACCCCAATGGGGGCACACAAGCTGCTGAACGAAGCGTGTGCCCCATCACGGGTCCAGGCCTGCAGACCCTAAGGAGGGAACTAACATCCCTGTGACTGTGCACAGCGTCAAACCCCAGCAAGGGCCCTGCCTTCAGTCTTGCACAACCGTGAAACTGAACTACCAGGCGCGGGCACCACCTTCCCTCCCACCTCCCGCAGCCAAAGCAGCTCCGTCCAAGTCAGCAGCCAGCTCCCCCGGTGGCACAGAAGGAAGCAAAACGTCCTGAAAGCTGCTAACGGAGAAAGCCTGGAAAGCAGAACGAGAAAATTGGCTGGAAAACGCTGTCACCGTCAGCTCCCATCTGCTAGAGGAAGTAACGTGAAAACAGTTGGTGTGGTGTCAGAGGGTTGCGAGGGGAAGTGGGACTGGTGAGCCGGCACGTGGCCTGCTCTGACTTTTTGCTCTTGGTGCTGTCTCACCCCGGGACTGTGTGGCGGGTCCCGTCTCTCTGCTTTCGCTTCCTCTTGGTGGGTGACACCGGCCTCTGTGTCGCCTGCCTGCTCCGGGGCTCCCGTCGTGCACCCGCTCTCTCTTCCTCTGCCTCGCCTCTTGCAGCGGATGCTACGGAAGAAAAATAAGACGTTACCCACACTCGGGCAAAATACTCATTGCCGTTTACTTATTTGGGGCCAGCTCCGTGCCCTGCAGGTCGGTAAGGGTGTATGTAAGTGTAGGAGTCAGGCCCCGGTCCTACAAACACGCCTGTGGTGGCTGGGGAGGAGAACAGAGCCCGGTGGGGCTCCCATCAGCATCCAGTTCGGTTAAAGCGTGGTCGTGTGTGATGAGTTCATTTTTTCAGTGCAATAGAAATGCCAGCAGGGAAGGGAAGCATCTCGGGTGGAAGAGGAACAGAGGGTACTAGGAGTGAACTCAGCGCTGTGAGGTTTGCTCGGGTGCAGAAGGGCAAGTTATCCCGTAGGTGAATCATTACACCCCAATTTCATCCCCGAGCGGTGTGTTTGGGGGGAAAAGGGCTGACAAATCCCCTCCACGGGTGCTTTTTTGACATCTGAGTGCTTCTTGAAACCCTGTACTTGCAGGTACTGCCTACTCCTAGACGTGCTCCAAGGCGGAGGAGGGACACGGCGGTGCCACCTTCCTCCACGCTGAATTTAGGTGCCACGTCACGAGACGCCCCTTGCTTCTGAGGGCCGGGCCAACATCTCCAGGGTTTATACCCCTGAGGATAAATCCCCCACGCTTTCCTCCTCGTGTTAACGTTTCCTCCATCTCTTCTCCCGCAGGGCACGAGGACGACGTCCCCCAGAGCCGTGCTGCCGGGGGAGATGACGGCCATCCTGGAGCGCCTCAGCACGCTGTCCCTCAGCGGGCAGCAGCTCAGCCGCCTCCCCCGGCTGCTGGAGGACGGCCTCCCCAAAATGCCCTGCACTGTCCAAGAGGCCGAGGTGCCTCAGCTCTTTCGGGAGCCCTACATCCACGCCGGGTACCGTCCCACCGGCCAGGAGTGGCGGTACTACTTCTTCAGCCTCTTCCAGAAGCACAACGAGGTGGTCAACGTGTGGACTCACCTCCTGGCAGCACTGGCCGTGCTGCTGAGGTTCAAGACGTTCGTGGAGGCCGAGCAGCTGCCCGTGGACGCGTGGTCCTTGCCTCTGTTCATCTTCGTCCTCTCCTCCGTCACCTACCTGACCTGCAGCCTCTTGGCCCACCTGCTGCAGTCCAAATCGGAGCTGTCCCACTACACCTTCTACTTCGTGGACTACGTCGGTGTCAGCATCTACCAGTACGGTAGCGCCCTGGCTCATTTCTACTACAGCTCCGACCAAGCCTGGTACGACAAGTTCTGGCTTTTCTTCCTCCCGGCCGCAGCTTTTTGCGGCTGGCTGTCCTGCGCCGGCTGCTGCTACGCCAAATACCGCTACCGACGGCCGTACCCCATCATGAGGAAGATGTGCCAGGTGATCCCAGCCGGGCTGGCCTTCGTCTTGGACATCAGCCCCGTGGCTCACCGGGTGGTGGTGTGTCACCTGGGGGGCTGCGAGGAAGACGCCGCTTGGTACCACACCTACCAGATCCTGTTTTTCCTCATCAGTGCTTATTTCTTCTCCTGCCCGGTCCCCGAGAAGTACTTCCCCGGCTCCTGCGATATCGTTGGCCATGCCCACCAGATCTTCCACACCTTCCTGGCCATCTGCACCCTCTCCCAGCTGGAGGCCATTTGCTTGGATTACAAGACCAGGCAGGAGATCTTCCTGAAGAGACACGGGCCCTTCTCCATCTATCTCTCCTGCGGCTCTTTTTTCGGCCTGGTGGCTTGCAGCGCCCTCACAGCCTACGTCCTGCGAGGCAGGATCAAGGCCAGCCTGGCGAAAAAGGACTCCTGAGGGGCGCGGAGGCCACGGGCAACGACACCACCGGGGTGGTGCAAACCAAGGAAAGGGGCATAGCATACTAGAGACGTAACTGGCTTGTTTGCCTAACACACTGTGACTAACCTGGACCTTGGACTTGGGTGGAGGGCTGGGTGCTGGATGTGTTTTCACGGCAGGGGCTGCCTTCTGCCCTACGGGGGGACAGAGAGGGATTAAGCCAGAACAAGGCACTTAACCAAGGATGCTGAAATAGGCAGAGGTTTCTTGTTCACTCTGGCAAACCTAGTTATCTAGCTGGGAGCTGAACTTCAGGGAAGGTGGCCTGAGGGCTGTGAGGCTGTAGCGGGGTCTCACGAGGCGGTGGAGAACCCACCATGAGGCCCAGAGGTGCACGTGGTGACCTCTTTGTGTTTTGCTGTCTCTGAGGAGACCTGTTAGCATCACAGGCAGTAACAAGGTTTCAGGAGGAGTCCACACTTGTAGGGTTTGGTTGCAAGGGTATGGGTGGAACAGTGGCTGCAATAATCCTTCTCCTAGCTGGTCTAAGCCAGGTTCTCTCGACAACCTCCTTCTCGAGTATCTCAATGCCAGGTGGCATCAGCAAAGCATCTAGACCTGGACTTGACCTTCTTTAGGATGAACGGGGTCCGAATCTATGTGTCTGCCAGGCGCTGGTGTGGGCTCAGCCACCTCTGACCCAGGTGGGGATGTCAGCTCATCTCCATCTCCTCCATCTTCATAGTTGCACCATTTTAGAACCACAGAGCAGCTGGAAAAGACCTTCAAGATCATCTGGTCCCAACCCCCTGCCATTTTGGCTGCCTGTGTGTGACAAGTTCATGCATTCCTGCGTTGACTGACCCCGTATCATCTGCCACAGGAGGCTGGCTGACTTCCAACGCAGCCCACATGGTGTAGAAGTAACTTGGGTGTGATCGGTCTGATAGGGGAAAGGCTCCGGGCCCCGGGCCTCCAGCAGCCCTAGGATGGTCGTAGCCAAAAGGGGATGAAAGTGAAGTGGATGTGAAACCTTTGTTCCCCTCTTAATGGTTCTTTTTAGGATGCCAAGCGATCCTTGAAGCTGACTGTGAAGCTTCAAGGTTGCTCTTCTCTAATGCATAGGGC
The DNA here is from genome assembly GCF_963932015.1 of Anas acuta. Lineage (NCBI taxonomy): Eukaryota > Metazoa > Chordata > Aves > Anseriformes > Anatidae > Anas > Anas acuta. The sequence continues at coordinate 114,819,019 of NC_088981.1, forward strand.
TGTGGATCGGGCACATTTTTATCAGCACTGGATGAAGGTAGAGTGGTGAAAGGCAGGAGCAGGTTGACAGAATTAAGGTTCTTTGTAGTCTTTGGGATGGGTTTGTCCTTGGAACTTGGTGAGTTCCAGTTCAAGTGTGTAGGAAGGGTTGGTTTATGGTGTCCACAAGTAGACGAGTCTCTTCTGGGTTTGCTGGGGGGAATATCAGGTATGGAGCCGCATGCCTGTACTAAAGTTGGTAGCACTTACAGGACTGATGCTGAGAGCCCTCGCAGGGACCTGTTCCATTCAGCCTAGGCACCTCCTGTCCGACCCATTGCTCACTTCCCACATGAAACTCAGGGTCCTCCCAGCTGTATGCTGTGCAAGACCTGAAGCCTCAAATGCCCTGACATCTCCAGGAGGTACAGCTCTTTGCTGAAAGCCAGGGAGACTTGGGATCTACTCCAGCCAGGGATCTCTCTCACCGAATCCAAGGGCAGGCAAACAAATTGTGGTTGCTGGTCCTGAGCAGGCAGGGTTTGGGGTTGGGGATATGATTGATCATGACAAGCACTGATTCCTGCACTTGATCCGTTTTTTAACTATTGAGATGTGTTTATGTGTGTGTGTGCGTGCCTGCTGTAATATCCAGGAAGGCTTTGCCTGTGGCTTTTTTGTCTGCAGAGCTTCCTAGTTGTGTCCAGATGGGCTAAAACAGGAGTGGGCACTGCTAGCAGCAAGCCGTGCTCTGCGCCTACCTGGTTATACCGGTACCAAAAGGCAGAGATCACCCGGGCGTTTCCTTCTCTAAGGCTTTGAAACTAGGTGAGATGTTCAGCCCCTGGCTAAGGAGGATGACTACAGTAAGGCCGCCCAGTTCACAGCGGGGTCGGAGGTGCCCCATGACTCTCCTGAGGTTCCTCTGGCCTTATATCATCTACTGCCTGCTCCAGCAGAAGTGAAACTTCTCCTTGTGGGGCAACCGTTGTGTGGCAGCGGTGCTGTTTCCACATCCTCCCGTGTTAGCCCTCAGCTGAGGCCACTCCTAGCCCCGTGGGGCCCTGCGCTCAGACCTGGAGCTGACCTCCTGGTCACTATGATGGGTTAATTTAGCAGGGAGCCGCCACACGGGTCACTGCTGCTGTGAGGATGCACCCTTGGTGTCACAAGGGGCTTGTCTCCACTGGAGCTTCCTCCATCCCCCTCTCCATCCTCCTCCTCTTCCTCCAGTGAGCTTCTCTGTTTTGGGACTTCATCCTTGTGCCTTACACACCTGGTTACCTACCCGTGCAGGCTCCACATGCTGTGCCATTGATCTAGGGGAGAGCAGGGCTGCGTCCCGAGGGAGGAAAAGTGTCTCTGTGCTAAATGTTCAGCCCGCCTGAGGGCCTGTCGGGGTCTGCTCCTTGGGCTCGCTGCTTGGAGCTCGCCTTCCTCCATCCTGGTGCTCCTAAGGAGGCACGGCTGGGAAGGGCGAAGAGGAGGCCACCAAAGGTTGATCACGAAGGGACCCAAGTCCTAACCCTCACCCTCAGGAATCTCCACTCCTGAGATTGTTTTTTAGCAGCCTGGGTCTTCAGAGATCCACTGAGAAGTCAGCCCAACGTGCCTTACGCCATCACCTCCTGGGATTTACACTCTCTGCTGGTCCACTTTTACCGGGGACTGGCTTTGCCCAGCATACGAGGCAGAAGGGGAGGATGGAGAGAGGTGCCTTCAACTTGCCTTAAACTTGCAGTTTTGCCCAGTGATTTGTGTAGCAGGGCAAGGACGGGTTCCTCATGTGCCTTGCAATTGACAGCTTTTACTGATGAGATTGTTTTTAAGCACTGTTTGTTACTAAACCGAAGTACGGAAGAGTTTGTATTATTTTTTTCCCCTGGGAAACAGGGAAGGATAAGGGTGTTAGATACTAACCATCCCCTTCCCGCCTCCCGTCTGCTGACGTCGCATTGTTGGAAACATTGACAATATTTTAAGCTTTGTACTGTACTGATCATTATTTAAAAACCTTAGTGAAAAGAAAAAAAAAAAGAAAACTGTGAAAGTAAACCGATTGGTGTGGTGTGAAATTGGTGAAATTGCCAAACGCACAAAAGTTGTGAGTCACGGGGAAGAAACTTCGGCCTTACGGGAAGAGTGGGCAATAATAATAACAATAATTAACGCCGGGGTGTGATTTTATCTGTGTATTTCAAAGCACAGGTTTCATAGTAATTCTGTGATAATTACGCCCTGACACTGATTAGAGGGATTAAGTTCATCATCCACAGCAGTATTTGGGTGCTCGGTATTCCTTAATTTCTGCCAGAGGCGAGTACCTTAAGTGCTGTGGTCCTCTGCTCCAGGCCCAGCAGCCCCAGCTCTTTGCCCGTACAGAAGCCCATCCTACAGCCTTTGACATCCCTGCCCAAATTCAATGCCATCTGGGCTTTGGCTTTCCTAAATTCATCCCTGGGTGCTCAACCATATTCCTGTGTTCATCGGAATACAGGAACCTGTCCCTGCTTTCACCCTCTGCACGCTTCCCTTTCGTGTCAGGGTTTCGTGTTGAGGTTTTGGGGATTTCTCCATACTACGGCACTTCCTCGCTTCTATGCAAACGCTGCGGGTGCCCCCGCTTAAACTTTGCTCTGTGGGTTTTAATATCCGTTTCTGCCATAGCTCTCTGAGGTATTTGCTTATCAACCTTGTCCATCGCTCCCTCGCAGGGGCTGGTAACTCTCCCTCACCTCTTATTCCTGGTTCCAAGCCCTCCTTACCATGTGCAATCTCATACATGCTTCATCCCTAAGATATACTCTCAATGATTCAGTCCCATAAAAAAAAATAAAATGCATTTTTTTCCTTTTATTAGCACCATACGAATAATTCTAGTCATTATTTAGGACCATGTGCAGAGCCAGGCCTCCGTACCAGTATGTTTTCGCCCAGCAGAGGGCGAGATGTCTTCATCTGGAGCACCAAAGAGGCCGCCCGTGCCACGAAAGCAGAGCCTTCAGGGCTCTCCAGAGAAGCTGAGGAAAAAATGTTGCCCTTCAAGCGGGCCCGCAGCCAGCCCTGCGAGGAGATGCATTGCTTTCCGAGCGAGGGATGTGCTTTGCTAACGTCTCACCCTCTGCGTAAGTGGCAGGGATTTTGCCAGATGCATTAGGGAAAAGTTTTACGTTTCCATCAAGCAAAAACTGAAGAGGAACAGGACAAAATACCCAAAGAGGGCTGTTAACCTTTTCAATGAGAAGCAAAAATAGAGACTTTTGGTATGCTGAGAAGTTGCTTGGCAATACTGTTTCAGGGAACGTGTTTACTACATGCCCTTTACTCTTTGAGTTTACATATACAAATCCTTAATGGATGAAAAGCTAGATAGGGTTATTAGCAAAAGCATCTGCTTATCCCAAACAGATAAAGTCAAATGCAAAAAAATAAAAGAGCTTCTGAGTCAGAGGAGCAAAGTATTTTATTCTGGTTATTTCCTGAGTCACTGGCCACAGAGGGGGTAATGTGAGGGAAGATACAATGTTTAATTCAGGCCCCAGGTGTTGCAGTAGATATTCTGAGTTGCCTCAGGAGAGGTCCTGTTACCCAAAGTCAGTCTTTGCCTGGTCTTATCCTTGCAGCTCTCTTGAAACATGGGTTAAGAGGCAGAGCATCAGCCAGCAGCTCTAAGTGGGATGTTTCCTCCTTTGCTCTGTTAAGCAGCTGTTGAAGATGGTCTCAGCAACTATGTCAGGAAAAGAATAATTCCCAGTGTTGTCTGCTTCTCCTGTGGACTCCAGAACAGAGAAGTAGAGCCTTCACAGCCTGAAAATCAGGATTGAACATAAATAAATGAAATAAAGCATCAAGAGACCAGCTGGGCCTTAAGCTTTGCAGCTGTCCCCACTGATCTCTTTTTCGTTATCCTGTAGTTCTTTATTTTCTTCTGGTTGAAGGTAAGACCTGCTCTCAATCAAAATCAGTTCCTTCAGATATGAGAAGCACTAACCTCATTCTTCAGCAGTATCCTAACACACCTCTATCAAATACTTGTCTATTGAGGGCCAATAGATGAGGTGGAAGAAAGATGACTATCACACTTCAGCCTGCTGCCAACAAGCCTGTGCTTCCACGTGTTTTTTAACAGACCCATTGGAAGCAGCCCTCAGATCTTTCGGACCACAGATGGGGTGTGCTGAAACATTGTCCGCTCGGGATTCGTAGGTCAGCCTTTTTGTTACCATGACAGGGGTGTAAGTACACGTACCAGCACAGCCTTTGCTCCAAAATATACGAGCTTTAAGTAGATAAGAGCTAGGAAATCTTGCTATAGGAAACACTGATCCTTTTCCTTTTTAGGAGAAGCGCTGTAGGGATGTAGGAGGCTAGAGACGTGCCTTAACCTTTGCAAGTCTGAGTCGCCTGTAACAGAAGCAGATGGGTATCAAAGATGCAGCTGAATCAAGATGTTCTGAGTTCAATTCTTTATTCCCCATTTCTCCCCTCTCCTGCTTTATGGTCACTATTTCTAACAAAGTATTGACTTCTGCCATGGCTTTGCTCAGTTGTCATTTCTTCATTCCCATCTCCCCTGAGTGTTTACTCAGGGGGAATCTACTCAGGGGGACTAAAGTGTCCTAATCCTCTCCCTGCTCATATCTAGAGCCTCAAATCCCCCGTTGTGATGGCCTCTCTTTGCTTTAGTCCCCCTCCCATGCAAAGTGGGGGACAACACCAGGAGAAATCGGAGAGGAACCTGGGTCTCAGCACCCTCAACTGATTCCACAGCCACGCTGGCTGCTTGCTGTCTCTCAGACCCTGTTCTTTCAGCCCTGCTTGGCCTTCAGTCTATTATTTTCCTTTCCAGGCTCATCAGACCCATTCTTTATCTCTCACTGCCTGCTTTTCTTCCCTCTCCCACAGCACACTCAGACTGCGTTCCTCTCCGCTTGACTTCTGCTTACAAAACTCCCCGATCCCGCTGCCTGCCCTTGAATCGCAGCCTGGTCTGCCTTGGACACCGATGATAAAGACACCAAGGAAAAGAAATACCAAAAAATAATAACAATCCATGGTGACTGATTTGGCTTTCTTTTTATCTGTCACAATCAGCAGTGACTTTTGCCCAGCAACTTTCTTCTTGGTGACCCTCCTGTTGTTTTTTTTTTTGTTTTTGTTTTGTTTTGGTTTTGTTTTAATTTGTTTTTTTGTTTTGTTTGTTTTGGTTTGGTTGTTGTTTTTTTTTTATTATTATTTTCTTCTTTCTGGAGAGAAAAAAAACACGCAGAGAAGAGGGGAATGATGTCAGTGCTACGACCGGCTGCTAATACACACACTATACACATCATAAATCACCACAAGCGCTTCTGCTGAAGTACTTTGAGCACTCAGGGCGAGGATTTGCCCCCCCCAAAACCCCTTCTCCCCCCGGGCTCCACACAATGCACAACCCCCAGAGGGGAAGGCTGGGCTCCCACCACCCTTTGGGGACATTTTAACGGGGGGGGGGGCACAGATTCAGCTGTGCCATGAGGGCTGCCACAAGGCAACACCAGAGGGGCCCCGAGGCCTCCCAGGGCCGCAGCCAAGGCCGCGGGCCCGCCCGTTGCCATGGCAACCGCGCCCCGTCGCCCAGCGCGCATGCGCGCTCCGAGGGCGGGCGCATGCGCAGTGGGCGGGGGGCGGCGGTTGCCATGGAGACGGCGTCGCCCTCAGGGGAAGGAGCGCGGCCGCCGCCATGAGCTCGGAGCGGGGCCCGGCGCTGCCCTTCCTGCCGGGCTGCGCCTTCAGGGACCCCACGGTGAGCACAGCCGCCTGGTAGCACGCTTCCCCGGGGCCCCCGGCGTCCGTGCTTCTGCTCCCGTCCTTCTGGGACGCCTCCCCCCTTTGACAGCGGCTTGGCCTAGGGGATAAACAGCCCCCCCCCCCCCCCCCCCCTCAGGGACCCCCTCAGGGACCCCCTCAGGCCCTCCCCTGGCTCCCTGGCAGCGCTGCTGTCCCCACACCCACCTGCTGTCCCTGCCCTGAGCCCAATCTCAGGGAACCCGCTGTTCCCACAGACCGCCCGCAGATTCCCCCAAGGGATGTGGTGGGTCCCCAGTTCACTGGTGTCCTGTCAGTCCATGCCTGGGGAGCTGGGAAGCCCGCAAATGCACTGGGCACCCTCTGGGGGTACCCACCGAGGTGAGTCCCGCTGAGGTGACACCCACCGAGGTGGCACCCAAGGGAGCTGATGCCCTCTGAGCTCTCCTGATGCTGCCCAAGGGACCTGACACCCACCGAACCTCCGTGTCCTGGTGTTTCCCAAAGCCAACACATAGCTGCTGATCTCGCTCCTTGGGGGCTGAACTCTCTGACCCCACCTGGTACCCCTGAGGTCGCCCGCAGGAGACCTGGTGCTCCCCGAGTGCCCCCAGTGTGATTTCAAGCCTGTTCCCAAGGAGCCGGGTATCCCTGAGCCCACCCTACAAGGGATTTGGTACTCTTAAACTCATCCCTGAGGAACCCAGTGCATCTTGCAGCCATCTGATACCCCTGAAATTGTCCTGGTAGCTTTGGAGAGTGAGGTTTCCTCTCCCATATCACATTCATGTGATACCCCAGGGGAAGGGGTTCCCCCAAAGTCACTTCATAAACTTGAACCCCCTGGGAAAACTGCTGCTTCTCTGGCCCATCTCAAGACCTGCTACTCACCAGGCACCTGATAATTTCCACAAATGCCTTCTCTGTATCCCCTGGAGAACTTAATCAAACTATAGGGATGCTCAGGAACCCGAGAATCCAATATTCTGTTAGAGAACTGGGATCCCTGCGCAGAGCTGATGCCGTCACAGCCCTCAGGATCCTCCCAAGGAAGCAAGACCCACTCAGCTGTGCCCAGGCCCCTTGAATTAATATCTAGGCAATGAAGCAACCTTTCCTTTTCCCCATTCCCAATGGTCCACGCGCTGAGGTTCTGATAACCCCAAACCATCCCGATAACCTCTTGTGAAAGCAGTAGCACAGAAGAAAACTGATACACCCTGGGCTCCTGCCAGTACTGATTTGGAGCAGCTTCCTTCTCCCCAGGGAGCTAATATCTCGAGTCTTAATGCCATTATTCATCTTCAGATGAGAATCCGCTATCCTTGAATTTTCTGGAGTGCCTCCCTCAGAAGCAATGCTCCCAAACTTCAGCAGGGAGCTGATATACCAAGGCATGCCTGACGTTCCCCTGGAGCTTCATATCTCGGAGGATGGGCTTAATATCCCATTTCCAGAGAGCTCAGTACTCAAGTGAGGCCTGTTGGTCCCCTTTTTTGTCCTCTGATCTCTCCCAAGACATTTAAATTCCCTGGCAGGGCCCCAGCATGCTCTGATATTGCAGGATGAGGAACCTCATACATAGAAACCTTCATCATGGACGTGCTCCACTGAAAAATAAATATATAAAAAAAGGAGGGAGATGCCTGGAGGTGGCACTCCTGGTCCTGGATGCTCCCGTTGAACACCGACCCTTCCAGACTCTGCACGTCCCCAGCTTCTGACGCTTCCCTAGGTCGCTTCCCTTCCATCCCCTTGCCACCACAAAGTTATTTCTGGAGGAGGCTGCAGTATTTCCCAGGTGCCCTCATGACAGAAACTTCTATAACTCTTAACTGCTCTCTTTTCTTTCTTCTGCCTGTGTGTGGATTAGCCCGGGACACGCTGTCGCTGTGCAGTCCCCGTGGTGCCCTCCAGCACAGTCGAACTGGTTTCTAAGTCAGTGATGAGTTCTTTAACAGTAAGTGGAGTCAGTTACTCGTAACAAACACTCGCAATCAGGCAGCTCTAGAGGTTATCTCTGCGTTATTCACACGCTTGGGTTGGAAATTTACAGTGCAAATCTCTGCTCCTAGCAAAATATTATTTCCTCTATCGGTAAAATGCTGCCTGCTTTAGTCACGTGAAGGGCTGTGCTGACATCAGCCTGTAGGAAACACCCGCAGGACTTAACAGAGCAGGTAGTTCAACACTTCAGGTTGCTCTGAAATAACAATTTGTAATGTTTTAAGGGGATCCAGGCTCCAGAAATGGCTTTGCACTGCTCCTCAGGACAAGCCTGAGCGAGTGAAATCAACTCCCTTTGCCAGTCTATAAAATGAGCATCGTGGTTCTTGTTTTCCAATGAATTTTTGAGATGTGCAGAAGAAAATCTTTGTGTTTGAGTGAGACTGTGGTTAGTTAGAGCTTTGTGTGTGTGTGTCTGTGCACAGAGACACCAGCAGGGGAAGCAGCATTTGTGTGAGGCTTTATAGACTTAGCCAATGACTTAATTCAGTGGATTTTCTCAGATAGGGACCGGCAGCGACTGAGATTAGGAGTTTACATTCTGGGCTTTCCCTTTCAAAGTTACGTTAGTTACCTGATACTGCCAGATGCAGGTTGGCCTGGCAACCTGGGAGCCTTATTCATTCGGGGGGGGGGGGGGGGGGTTCTTTAGGCAACTGTGGCCCTTAAAAGCCCCTCTGCCTCTGACAAACACCTCTGTTGCTCAATTTAAGGCCAAATTTCTTGGTTTTCCCTTGAATGTTTTCCCCACAGCTTTCCCTGCATAAAGGCACTTAGTTACCAGGAGGAAATGGCAATCCTGTGGCAGGGCTCATGTTTATAATACACTCAGTTACCACGTCTTCAGTAAATTCTCTTGTTTTCCCCCGATCCTGTTTTCCTAACTGCTCTGCCCACAGCATTGCGAGATGCACAGCACCAGTTCGGAGAGAAAAGAGGCAGTTACTTGAAATTCAAGTGAGGCCTGGAAGGTACGAATAAGATTAGAGGCTTAACCATGAGGGGCAGAGAGGGGGAGGAGGAGAAGTGGTTCACGTGCCCGGGGTTGGACAGATTGCACGTCTGGGTCTGGAAAAGGAGCTGAATAAAATCTAGAAATGCCTGTAGTTCTGTTTTATTTGGCAAAACTCAAGGTAAAGCCAGAGACTTTATTATCAGGGACTCACAGTTTCTCCTGTTTTCCCTGGAACACTGAGTGCTGAAGGCCTGGGAGCAGCCAGCTGTGTGCTGTTTCAGATGGTTTTGGGATTGCAGGTGAGGTTCCAGTTGTGGTCTGTGGGTGGACTCACGTCCGATCTTCATCTTCAGCAGTGAAGAACACGACTGGGCAGGCAGAGATCCCATCGTGTTTTCAGCTCTGATATTCTCTTGTGCATCTGTAAGCAGAGCAGGGACCTCCCTGTGCCATCTGGAGAATGATTTAGCTTCAAGAACAGCTCAGGAGCTGGTGTGAAGTAGGGAGCAAAGACAGGTGAAGAGCTCTTCACCAAGAAGAAACCATCAAAACAAAAAATATCAGGTGAATCCTACAGACAATGTTATTCAGTGCTCACAGACAGAATTCTGTTGGTCTTAGTAGGCCTCACAAATCGGCTACAGGGCCTTAAGCTGTGGCTGTGGCTTTTTTCGTGTGTGGACCAACAGGCTGTGGAGGGATGTGGTAGGTTCGGTGTGTTTCACAACTGCAGTTCTGTGAGCACGACACACCTTGACTCAACGCAGCAAGTAAAATCCTCTGAATATCATCCCCAGGAGAGTTTCAACAAAATATCAACAGAGAACGCAGCAGGTGCACAACCATCCTTGTGTAACAGCCAAGGGAGCACCATGAGGCATAACAGTGAGGTCCCTTGGTGCTCTCTACTGCAGGAACACACAGAAGGGAGCAAAGAGTTAGTGAGGCAAATACTAGGGCAGACAAAGTGCTGTCACCCTATTCTGGACATCAAAGCTTGTGGTAAGTCTGCACCAGAGCTAGATTTGAGATCACTCTGCTTCTTTCTTCCTCTGGTCACTGTTTGTTTTTTGGGTTTTTTTCAGCCTTTTTGATCTAAGCATAAAATTTGATTGTAATTCACTGCTGCAGTAGGTTATAATAAAACGTCGTGGAGGCATTCTGGGTGTCCGACTCGTACTGTTTCTCTGTGCTTTCAGTAGCCGTCTCTGCTGAGTGCGTGTAGTGCGTTAACATCTGGTTTTTCTTCCCCAGAAAACATCCTTTCATCGCTCGCAGACCCTGGGCTACAAAAATGGCTTTGCCTTTTCCCGGCTGCCAACAGTGGGGATCGGCGGGGAGCGACTGTACGTGAATCAGCTTTCGCAGGCTGAATTAGATGAATTATCCAACACGAGACCCACGCTGACCTACGGGCAAGCCAGGCAGGCTCCTCCTTCAGGCTTCATTCCAGCGCACGTGGCTTTTGACAAAAAGGTAGAAAGAAGCTTATTCCAGGAATATCAGCTGGCCGAGCTCGGAGACATAAACAGTCAGCTCCAGGGTTCATGGGACAGTGTACAGCAGTTTTCAGATGCCATTGCCCTTAGTCAGAGACAGCTGAACCCCAGTCTGAAAGAGGCTTTCTTTGCTCAGGAGGAGGATTATAATATGTACACGATGTAAGACATTCCCCACAAGTTACGCCGGAGCATTTCCAGCAGGAGTTTGAAAAGAAGTTTGATTAATTCTGAAAAGCTTCCGTTTATACCCGTTGCTCTGTAAAAGCCAGCCTGCCCTTCTGCATTTCCAGAGCTATATTGAGGTTGTAACCGGGCTTAGACTGTAAAAGTCACTCTGCAGTGGAGTGCTCGCATACTGTCTGGCTGTGGTCTATCTATTTATGCTCATGCTTGTCACCGCAGCGTGTTAGAGCCTGCACTGCCCCGTTAGTACTTCCTGCATTGCATCCTGGTGATCCTATCGGCCTAGGAGGTGGCTGTGTGTCTGCCCGGAGCAGTCCTGAGCTGACCCTCGATTTTCAACGTTTCTCAGGCTGCACGAGGGCGTGTGCAGCCCCAGGCAGAGCAGTCCCTGCAGAGTGTGCAGGGCTCAGCAGTCCTGAGCACACCCCAGGAGTTGCACGCTGCCAGGCAGCCTGCAGCCAACCCTCAGCCCATCTGTGAGACAGCCTGGGGAACAGATGTGCTGTGTTAATTACTGCTTCAGAGGCCATTCTTTCAGAGTCACGTAGATGCTGCCATTTAATCTGTCAGACACTTCACGGCCCCTTCATTCAGGCCAGAGGAGCAGCCACTTGCTTACCTAGCTCTGTGGGCTGACGTAGGCTGGGTGTGCAAGGCTTGATTAGCCACCTACGTCCTCTTAGGGGCAGTGAATGTGCTTGGAGGGAATACTTGTGCTTCTTTCACACACAGGAACTCTGAGCAACTGGCTTTTGGCAGGGTATGCAGCATACATTTTCTCTGGGCCCTGATTTCTCTTCTTGTTTCTCCAGCACACACTGGCTCTTCATGGATATGAGTTCCTGAGCCATGCAGCTCCTAAGGTCCACAGATGTGGTGGAGCTCAACTAAAATCACCAGGTAGCTTTGCAGACCCTGGTTTAAAGAGACTGACTATTAAAGAAAGTCAGGTGTGTTAGTAAACGAGATTACTGGCAGCAACCAAGCACCTGGCAGGAGGTAAAACAGCAGGTGATCAAAGGAAGAGGGAAAGGACTGCATTTATTACAAGTGTCTCATGCCTACCAAACTAATAAAAGGCAAACACTGATAAAACCCTCATGATGCCTCCACCATTAGTCACAGATTAGGCTACAGTAGGCTCTGATGATTTTATAGATTACAGTCCAGTAATTTTGCACTGTCGAAGCACATTACAAATAAGCTATTCGGACTAATGATGATGTTCAAGTTGTTTCTTTCTCTCTCCCTTCGGGACGTTGTCCCAAACAACAGATTTTGAAGTTCGATGCCTATTTCCAGGAAGATGTTCCTCTCTCTACAGAAGAGCATTACCGTATTCGCCAAGTGGGTATCTATTACTATCTGGAAGACGACAGCATATGTGTCATAGAGCCGGTTGTGAAGAACTCTGGTATCCCACAAGGCAAACTTATCAGACGCCATCGCGTGCCCAAGAATGACCGTGGGGAGCATTACCACTGGAAGGACCTGAATCGAGGCATGGACATCACCATGTATGGCAGGACGTACCACATAGTCGACTGTGACCCGTTCACCCAGGTGTGTTGCTGGTACAGAGAATACTGACACGAAGAACCCCAGGAGTTACAGGTGGCAAGAGCTGTTAGAGTCCCAGTAGCCTGCACCTGCAGCTTTCACGCTGAGGTTGCTTGAGATCTTTCATTTTATGTTCTGTGGAGACTTCTTTCCGTAGATCAATGGGTAGTTCAGTGTATGATACTTGCTGAGGGCACAATAACTGCTCAGTATTTTTGCCCCAGGGCTGCTTTGACTCCATGCTCTATCCTCTAGATACGGTACAGCAAAAACTCAAAGCTCATTTCTGTGTTAGCAGGATTGGTCTGAGTTCATTTCTCTGTGTACAACAGTTTAACTGCTTGGAGTCCTAATGAACCATTTTGCATATATGAAAGGGAAATTACTGATCTTAGCTCTTTTCCAGCTTCATACTCCTTTGGTAAGAACAGGGCAAGGGAATGCTCTTAGTAACTCTGTGTTTATCTACAGCCAGCCCAGAAGAGCACTCATGGTCAGTGGATTGAGAATCGTGGTACAAACTGACCTAAGAGTGCTTACTCATTGCTTACTTTTCTATTTCAGGCTATTTCTGTACTAGTAAATTAAATAATAACAATGCATTAACAAAAACAACAAATACCAATGTACTGGTATACTCTTAGTTTGTCCCCAGTGTAATCTGGGTCCTGGCTAACCACTGTTCTTTCAAGCACTTCCCAGGAACAATCCAGGAGTTAGAATGCTCCGGGGACCATTCTCAATAGATGAATTGCGTGCAGCCAGCTCATCGCGGAGGCTGAGAGAGTTTAGATGAGGGTTATTCCTTGCCAGTTGGCCTCAGTGCCCAGGAATGTTCCCAATTGTGTGTAATATATTAATATATATCTGTCAGGAGCATGTGGGGCCTACTCTGCTGGAGCTGGATGGCCGTTAAAGTCAGTTGACATCAGATGAAGAGCTGGCTCACCTGTTAATCTTGGTTGCTTGATGGAAAACATGAAATGAGCTACGTGGGTCTACTTCTCAAGGTCTCTGGTCAATTTTATCATTAATTGGCATCCTCTAGACCAGAAGAGTCTGAAAATGTGAACCTGCCTTGTGAGTTTTCAGGGTGATCTCACAAGTCTGTTGGAGATGTTTGCACAGGTGCTTTCTGGGGTGAATATTTTCATGGGCCACTTCCCAAAGCCAAACAGGGAAGAAGTCCATTTACTTCAGAGGTTGTTTTAAGTGACAGAGGTGAGTGCACAAGCAATGCCCTAGAGTTTGTTTATGCATCCAAGGTAAGCCAAAAAGGCCTTTATAAACAAACAGATTGTTCTTCTGTGGGAAAAGTGCTCCTCCTGGAAAAGGAGCTAAAGCTGTTACTCTGGACACACATCTTCCTGGCCACACGGGCCACTGGGTTGCACTAACTTCCATTGTCTGATGGAGTGGAGAACCCTGGGTCTTTTGCAAATTCAGACTGACTACATCCATGGTTATGCATTAACTTAATCTTTTTGTTTTACATAAAAGAGACCAACCCAACTGTTATCCTCTATTTAAAGCCCCAAGGCCAAGGAAGATGGTGCTTGAGTAAAAACTGACTTAGGACGTTGAGGGCAGGACTGCCCTGAGTGATGAAAATGCAAACAAAGTCACCTATTGCTAGTCACCTCGTATCATCAGAACTCGTGGCAGCAACTAATACCTCAGATGACTTTCCTAGGCATTCCTGGAGAGCCAAGGAATTGAACTGAACCAGCCAGAGAAAATGGTTTTTGATCCTTACACAGAAATGCGTCGGATGCCCCTGCGCATGTACATCACACCATCAGACTTCGACCAACTGAAGCAGTTTCTGACTTACGACAAGCAGGTGAGTGCGCTGGCAGCAATTACCCAAGTTATAGTCTACATGTGTCATAGAAACTTGGGTCTTGTGAGTGCCTGCAGCTTTAATTGTTCTAAAAAACTCCAGTCCACTGCACAGACTCCAAATTTGTTCCTTTCTTGATGTTAGTGAGAAACAATTTTTTTTTTGCCTTATGAACAGTTTCTCTTTGGACTGCAGAGCCCATTCTCCAGATCCTTCATCTCTTTCTTGCTTTCTTTTGGGATGCTCTAAGCCACCTGCCTTGGAAAGTTAGCAGACAGGAGCAGTTTTAATATGAACAGGGATGATGCAGTCACACCTGGGCCAGCTCTGCCTGTGACAGCTATTGAGGTGTGTGTTTAGGAGCTGCACCTTGGGGAACTTTTGAGCTGTTCCACTGAGTGCAGCGCTCCCAAAGCAGTGCCTGCCACTTGGATTTGTTAGATTGCCATTAGGTCAACATGACCCCACTTGGAAGCCCTGCAGTATGAGGTGTTTGACTTCTGTGGCATTAAAGCGTATTTCCTAGTAAGATAGTATTTCCTAGTATTTCCTTATTCTAGTAAGAAATAAGATGGGGTTTATAGTGAATGCAGTCTCCTTAGGACAGCTCCATACATTCCCCTCTGCGTTGTTCATCATGAAAATGGTAAAGAACTGGCCATGAAACCTCAAAGAGGTGTAAGAGTCAAAATGATAATTATATCCCATTTTGTTAAGTTTCATTAAAAAAATCACCTCCATTAAGAGGACTTCCCTACTCACCTTGGGTAATTATTTTCTGCTAGTTTTTAATCATTTTTCTCCCATTTTTCCTCACACTTCCTGAACTAAATTTCTTGCCTTAGCCCATATTGTTCTTTCTCATGGCTGCATTCAAGGTAAGCCAGGCCTGTTCAGCTCTCCAGGCTCCTGATGCCCTTCCCTCTGCTGCCTCAGCAGCCCAAGCATCCCAGCACCCACAGTACAACAAGGGCTTGGCTCTTCTGTTCCTGGCAGAGAAGAGTGCTGAGTCCAATCACCTCATCCATTCCAATCAACTTAATTTGGACAAAGTGCTAGTAATTCTAACCCATGTTTGTTTTTTGTGCCCCAGGTCCTTCGCTTCTATGCCATGTGGGATGACACCAACAGCATGTTTGGTGAGAATCGGCCTTACATCATACATTACTACTTGGCAGATGACACGGTGGAGGTTCGGGAGGTCCACAAGCCCAACGATGGCAGAGACCCATTCCCAGTACTGATAAAACGCCAACGCTTGCCCAAAACCTTTGTGGAGAAGCAAAGTAAGTTTAGACCAGCTGGCACATCTGCTTGTGCTAAAGTGCCTGGGTGGGTGGGTGTAGATGTGGAAGCTGTGTCAGAGATACATCAAGTCTGGAGCATCTGTGATGAGAACACTGCAAGTGTCATCAGCTTTCGGCCAAAGAAAAGTTCTTTCGATGATCACTCGAGTCTTTATCTTTGGAGAAGCAGAGCAATACCAGCAGCTCCCTGAAGATTTTTATACAACTTGCTTCTGTATCCCTTTTCGCAGTGAAATATTAACATCTACCTGATTGATTTATTTTTCTTTTTGCTCCCTTGTGCTTTAGAGACCTTCCCAAGCTGTGTGCTGGAAATCTCTGATCAGGAGGTACTTGAGTGGTACACAGCTAAAGATTTTGCTGTTGGCAAATCCACCACCCTCCTTGGACGCAATTTCTTCATCTACGATTGTGATGAGTTCACACGCAACTTCTATCGTGACAAATTTGGCATCACAGACTTCCAGCCAGTGGAGATAAAGGAGAAACCACCTGAGGAAGTGCCCCAGGTACTGTAAACAATTTCCCAAAGGAAGGGAGGGAAAGCTGCAGTGCGTGTAAGCTCTGGTTGTAAAGCGAAGGTTCAGCTTAGCAAGAGGTTGTAAAGAGGTTCAGCATAAAGGAAAGCTGTAAGAAAGTACCTTGAGGAAGACAAGGCAAGGATGGTCATAATTCATATAAAAGGGAAAGCCCTCTGAAATTGTCAATTTTGAATACTGTAAAGGACAGCCCACTTGCTAATGGTGATAGAAAGCACTCTGCTTGTGTCTATACTAGAAAATTAAATAATGTCAGGGTTTGTTTCCTGACTGGGAAGCTAACTGGCACAGTCTGGCTGCACTCATACCACTAAACTCTCCCTCATTCTCCAAAAAAGGGTTTCTAAGTCCAAAGTGCTTGCTGGGGATAGTCATTGCCCATGTTATCTCCCAGACTGCGCACAGGAATAGTGCGGA